>NW_011888787.1:7064225-7065715 GCF_000151845.1 Pteropus vampyrus | reverse complement strand
GGGAGGGGCCAGGGCTCGGGGAGGCCCGGCCGCCGCCGCCAGGGCCGAAGTCAACCACGCCCGCGGACCGAGCGGGTCGCCTGTGGCCAGGCCTGCGGGAGACGGACGGGAGGGGCCCGGGCCGGGTGTGGGAGAGAAAGAGGACATTGTGTCCCCCACCCTCCAACTCCCGGAGGTGTCATGGCCCAAGCCCATTTCCCTCGCCATCTCCCCGGACACAGTGCCCTCGTCCCTCGCTACCCAAGAGATGGAGAAGACTGGACATCGCTGCTTTATTCCTCTTCTTGCATGTCCCCAGACTAGGTTCAGATCTTCCTTCAAACCTAGCTCTCCCTTTGGGGGACACGCGAAGAGGGGATTGAAGGTTGGGTGAATTTTCCGTCCTCCTCCGCTAGCGAGATGCGGGTAGATGGGAGCGTTGCCCTCTCTGTGTTCACTTCTGTCAGGGTCTGGGGTCTCCTTTGCCTTCCTTTATTCCCTCAGTGCCCAGGGCTGACATCCCTACATCCCACCCCACCTCCCAGCCCCTTTCCCGCCCTCTTTTCTCCCAGGTTTTCCGTAGCATGCCATGTGTTCGCCTTTCCGGCGTTGCTTTTTTGGGTCTCTGCTTCCCTGAATTTTGCAAGGGACGAGGTCCGTGTGGTTCTTGTCTTTCTTCCAAGTGGGGCTGGTAGAAGTATCGCTTGCCCTTTCACTCAGGAAGTTAAGGGACAGTGTCTTCAGCTGAATTGTGTAATTTACTTCTACGGGGAGAAGATGAGGGGAAGACACTGGTGCCTAAAAGATAGGATCTCCTTACAGGACTAAGGACCAGAGTTTAGGGGACCTTTTGACCTCTTGGAAAAAAAACTGCCGTTGAGCGGTTACGTATTTCTTTTTAGGAGGGAGATAGTTTTGTCATTGCTTTGAAGAAGGGAGGATATAAGAAATGAAAGGGAATAGTAAGAGGGCAGGAGGTTAATGGGCCACAGCCTTACAGGTGTCCACAGTTTTCTGCTTCCTGGGCGTGGGAGGATGATTTCTGTTTTTATCACTGTAACAGTAACTATCAGCTCTTAGTTTAATGTGGGCTCTTACCTTCAAAAGCTTGCTGAAGGGCAGCCTTAGAAGGGATGTTGCTGGAAACAGGATTTGGAAACTTTCTTTTGGTTTCCTGTCAGTGTGTGAGGGCGGGCATGCGTATGTGTAGTATTCTTTTGATGTAATTGAAATCTGCCATATTTTGACATCATAAGAACTAAATCAGGCCCTCAGCGCCTTTGTGTCTTTATTATGATTTCCTATAACACTTTCTGTTTTGAAATTATACTTGCGTTGGTTGACATTCTTTTTTTAGTCTGGTGTTTCAGTGAATCTTGTTTCTTCGGTATTTTGAATTGTGTACTGCAAACTATGATTAGATGTAAGGTATTGATCATACAGTGCCTGACACATGGTAGACACTCAGTAGTTCTTGAATGAATTGAATGATTTCAAAGAAGCGTCTAGGT
>NW_011888787.1:6994587-7062880 GCF_000151845.1 Pteropus vampyrus | reverse complement strand
TTAAGTTTCATGGCAGTGTCACTTTCATTGAGTATTATTATTTACTACTTAGAAAATAATTTGAGTTATAGAAGAGATCTTATAGATTCTTAGGTTTGATTTTCCAGTAGCTTGCATTTAGAGTTCATATATTTTTAGTTCACCTCTCTCTTCAACATTTAACAAGGTGCTAATTGTTGGGGATAGATGAATTACACAGGATCTCTGCCCTCTGGGAGGTTTACATTGTTTTATTTTGTAATCTAATAGTTAAATAACTTAAAATCTTGCCAGTGTTCAGTGCCACCGATGAACTTTGTTAGTATGTGATTGATGATCTTTTCTATAAAATCAGCATTCCAATCAAGCATTTAACTTTTCATATTGATAATTCCTTTTTTTCTTACAGAGATTTTTTTGATATCTGCAATTTGTTTAATTTTGGTTCTATATGTCTTTAGAATTTTTCGACTATAACAGCCCCATATTTTGTTCTTTACAATAAATTATACAACTAGTACTTTGTTGAGAACTCTCTTCAGCTGAATTTTTTAATTGTTAATTCTTTTGTTATTCAGAACACAGAGTATTGTTTCTGTTAAATAAGTTCAGCATTGTATTTTTGAAATTTTATTTATTTTTTTGAGGGCGATACCAGTCTGTTTTGATAAGTTATACCACTGTGAGGGTATTGCTCAGCATTTCTGGTTCTGAAATCTAGGTGGCTTGATTTGGCATGAGCAGGGGAACACCAACATCTATAAATTGAGTGGGTTGAACTAATCGAGTTACCTACAAGCACCTAGCACTGCATCCCCTACATGCTAGGCACCCAGGAAATGACCACTGAACCTCAGATAACCTCTAGGCTCCCAGTACTAAAATTCCCTTATTTTAGAGGGTCAATAAAAATATCTCATAGAAAGCATTTATATCTTAACGTTGTGGTGGGTTTAAAATTGTGAACATAAACTTACTTCCTCCTAATGTTCCTTTTCAAATTAAACTCTTCAATTTTAAAAAGAGTTATGGCATATTTCCAAATATTTTCTGCTTATTCTGTTATATACTGCTGCCTGACTTAATGCCAGTTCCATCGTATGGGAAAGATTAGTGTTCAACATAAAAATACTTAAGCTTTCATATGTTACTGTGGTAGATGCAGTATCTGTTTTTTTTCTTTTTCGTAATTGAAATTTGGGGGTTTTTTTTTGTGCTTTTCAGTCTTTTCATGTACAGAGATATTATTGGCCCATTCACATTTTGAAGTTTTCTGATAGTGGTTATGGGTTTACGCTGAATGATTCAGACTCTCTCCAGTCCCCTTCAAACACAGTTTTGAGATGACTAGTTAAGAGGGCATTTTGTTTCAAAGTTAAATGATCTAGATGAGTATTGAACCTGTAAGTTTAGCTTATTATGATTTTCTGACCAAGAAAGTTCAACAAAAAACTATGCCATGCTCTAATTTCTGCTTAAAAATAGGCCTTTTAGAGGTAGAAGGCACATGCATGCACCAGTGAGAAAAGGAAATTGTGTGTGATGATTAAGGTGGAGTTGAAACAAGAAATAGTGTATTTTTATAAGTGGTCAAAAAATATTTTACTATAATTTTCAGAAGTACATGATATACACATGGAGGATTAATTATGTTCTATGAAATTAATGGCTTTTTTTTGTACTAATGACTTATTTACTTAGGCCGTATAAATTTAGGTTAGATAAATCTGGAAAAAAAATTTCTTTGCATATCCAATTTTTCCAGATACATTCCTATTTCTAGCCTATTTACTTCATATTGATAGAGAGTGGTTCAAAGTGTAGCATGGTAAAATTAAACAAATTTGGAATTAAATATGTAATCCATGTTTAGTTTCAGAATATATTTAAATCAGGCTATATTTTATAAGAAGAAGACTTTACCAAACTGCATTGTAACTGATAAAAGATGTTGGATTAATTAAAAGTGCCTTACGTTGAACTCACAAACATATATATATATACCTATAACATTTATGGTTGTTTGCAGTACTATGTCGTATTTACTTATTCTGGTTGTAAAAAATAACTTTGCTCAGGATAGAACTGTGGTTTAGTTATCAACTACAAAGGTGTAAAGTTAGAGAGGCACAAAGAACTGGCTACAACTGTTTCTTTGGACAAATCCCAAATGCTGCTTGTAAGATTCTAAATTAGCAGTAGTAGGAAATTCTCTCTTACTGCAGACTGAACATTTCAGAAGTGTCAGATATGTAATCTGGAGAGTAAATTCATTCACTGTATTTTCAGTGATATTTTAAAATTCATTTATAAATAGAATCATTTCATTCTAGACAAGAATTATAGAACATGAAGGAAGCAACCATAACTTAATTATTTTAGCAGTTGAAATTTAATCTGTGGATTTTATGTAGTTTTTAGTATCTAGCTCAAATCATTGATGTCTTTTGAAATACCTTTTTAAATTCTATTGTATGCTTGTGAAAATATTGCATAATTTTATTAATAGATTTCAGAATCAGTCATTGAACAGATGTTTGAGTGACCCAATATTAGACTCTTTGATGGAAACTGAGATGTGAGACTGTAGTTTCTATTTAAGGAATTTATAGTCTCCTAATTTATTTTGATTGCCAAACCTGACATATGTTTTATAAATAAATGTATTTTCATGGTAGAATAAAAATAGAATGATATTCATTTTCTAAGTAAAATATTTTAAATTCTCTGTTAGTTGCTGAACAACTGTCTCTGTGGTCTTATTTTCTAACTGCTTTTTAGCACTAGAGCAAACCAGTTTCCCAGTAGTTTAAAATATAGTGAAATAAAAATTGTTTGCTCTACTGCCTATTTTACTTCAGTTCAAGGCTTTTCTCCTCCCCCCTCCACCCCCCCAAATTGCTTTTCTGCATATATGCCACACTGGAGGGAAGATTTTTCCTTGTGTAGCTAGCAGTTTTAATTGTATGTTTAATGTGAATTGTGTGGATTTTTTTTTTTTTGTAGTACAGCTTAATATTTTTTTACACTGATTAAAGTTATCCTGTGCCACTAAAGTTAACTATCCACTAGAACAGAAATGTGCATATAGCTAAAATGCATCAGTGTGCATTTTTAGTGAATGTTGGTAGCTTGCCAGCTTTATTTTCAAGTTTCCCCCTCCAGACCTGTGATGTACTTATAAGGCAACAATGGTATATTTAGTTAATTTGCAAAATGAAAATAGTTTTTCCGATTTTTCCATTTTGCATGTTTTGAGTTAGGATTAATTGGACATTTGTTCTTGTAAATAGACATACAATAAAACAGTTCATTTAACTGTGGCGCTTTCTGTTGGAGCATTGGCTGACTTTTAGATGGTGAACCTTGTGCAATTTCATGAACACTACTGAGTTTTGGATGGCATTTACATAATCTAAAAGTAAACGCAAGCATAACAGAAACTGGAAACAAAAATTTGATATTTTCTTTGCAGTAGGAAATGTAGTTTCAATTCCTAGTAATATGTCCTTGTTAGGTTTAGGATCATTTTCAGTAATTATAACTGCTTAAACATTGTTTTCCTGTTCAAAATAATTCATGTTCCACTGTGGCAAATTAGGAAAAGAACACAAATGTAAAGAAATAATTGAAAATCATCCATAAACCTGTCACCCAGAGATAATTACTACGAACATTTTAATGTATATTTTTTTTGTCCTCCTCTTATATAGATTTTTTTAATTTTTTAAAAAATTGGAATTATTCTTTCATATAGACTGTCTTGCCCCTGCTTTATTCTCTGAACAGGATATTGGTCTCCTACCTAGTGTGGGATTTTTAAGTTGATTCTTTATAATAGTACTGCTTAAATAACACTGGGACAAACATTTTTGTACACTTATCTTTGATTGCATCTCTGTTTTTTTTATTTTTTATTTTTTTTAGGATAGAGTCTCAGAAGTGGGATAACTGGATCAGAGGGTGGTTACCCTGTGTGTAAGAGTGTGTGTCTCACTGCACCTTCAATGACATTGAGTAGGTCAGTTTTTACAATCTTTGCCAGTTTGATAGATACCTTTTACAGTTCTCAGGTGGTAATCACAAAATCATATTAATCTGTAAAACCGTCATAGTATATGATTAGTAATTTGCAGTCATTTTGAAAAAGTTGGTTAGAATGAATTTCTTTGAAAATGTTTTAGGTAAAAGTAATCTTTGTGACGTAAAAAGATATTCCTTGCAGTTACTATTTGAACATCGTTCTTTTGTTAGGATGAAATAGCATTTTAATATCTCCCTTTACTAAAATGGCAAATATGAGAAAGCTTATTTTGTAGTATATAGTAAGTAGAAATATTATGTAAAACTAAATTTTTTCAGTTAGGCAGCCTGAATTCAAATCCTTGCTTTCCCACTTATGAAGTACATGATTTGAGGCAACTTACTGGGTGTATAATTTGAGGTAACGACTAAATATATGATTTGATGTTTCTGAACTTTAGCTGTCTCATTTAAAAGGGGAAAAATAATACCTATTAATAGGCTTGTAGAGAGGATTCAAAATATGCTGTAGGATTGCTTGGCACATAGTAGGCATTTAATAAAAGCTAGCTATTATTGTTAAATTTGGGTGGGTATTTTTTGTTTTTGTTTTTTTGCCAGTTTTGGTGGGTAGGGCAGGAGATGTCATTTGTGTGGTCTTGTTTACGTGATGAATGTAGAAATGCAAAATGGCCATGAGCAATGGCAGCTGGAAGGGAGTGGTAGACATTCTTTGTGGTACAAATGACTTGCTCTGATGTAGAAAGTTCAGGACAAGTTGGAGGACAGGAGACTAATTTGACAGAAGCCTAGGCTTTTATTAATAGAAAATATGGCGATAAGGCATAAAGACTGATTGGGGCTAGACTTTGGTAGTCGTCGAATGCTAGGTTGAGAAGTCTAGACTTTATTCAGGAGTGTAAGTTTTGATTTGAGGAATATGACCTCATCTTCTGGAAGATGAAAGAGACCAAAGACGGGGAGGCTGGTTCAGTAACACAGGCAAGGCAAGGTATGAGCATTTAAAGGGAAACAAGGGGAGGTTTTGTGGGGAGTCGCTGGGAGTCACTGTTGTGACGATTTCTGGATCTTCTCAAGAGTACCCAGTTTGGAGACGAAATTCAAAAGAAAGAGTCTGAGGCTAAGAGATGGCCTACATGGAGTTAGGCAGCCTCTGAGAGAGGCTAGAACTCAGTACCCTGTGGTTGTTGCTACTTTTTTTTTTTAAATCGAAAAGTCAAAGATTCTTGTTACTTCATCAGTGAAAAGCATATGTTTATGCTATTCTTTTGACAAATTTATAGTTTCCTGAGAAATTTTACTTACTTAGCATTTTAAGTTTTTAGTCAGCAAGGAATTCTCACTTTTAGACATTGTATTTCTGGGGGGCATTATCTTAAAAAAATTTCACTGTAAGGTGAAATTCTTATGCGTGTTGTCTTTCCAGCATTTGTGAACGTGACTGGACTTTAGAAACATCCGTTGTGTGAGCAGAAGTGATGAAAAGTGAAGTATGGACTTCTTGTTTGTTAAGCAGCTTAGTCAGAAAGTTGAGGGCAGTGAAATATGGAGCAATGGAAAATAGGAAATTGAATCTATGATCTTTAGAAAAAAATATTACTTTTACTCTTCTCTCCCTTCTCCTTAATTTCTTAATTAAAATAGTTTGCAAATGACATTCTTAGTTATTTTTGTTCTTAGCTGTAGCTCTATGTTAATTGTACTTTCCACTTGGCTGAATGTAAGCAAGTTTAGCTTAAAGGTTGATATTAATATTTCTTTTTGACCGATCAGTAAATTCACATAAGCTGCGAATTATCTACTTGCTGTCTTCTTTTAATATTACCAGTTGAGAAAAAAGCAACCCCCATTTAAAAAAGAAATAAATACAGGCTTGTGATATAAGGTATTTGCATTTTTTAAATCATTGGGTTGTTACACTTTTCTAAATCTTTCTTTTAGTTTTCAAATATTTTTTAAACTCAGAAATAAAGTCCTTATTGTTGATTGTTACTCAATTCTCTTCCCTTTAAAACTACCTTGAAAATATTTTTTTATTATAGTCACGTGCCACATAATATTTCTGTCAATGACAGATCACGTATATGATGGTGTTCTCATAAAATTATAATGGAGCTGAAAAATTCCTTTTGCCTAATGTCATATTGAAACCCATTCATCTGTGCTGATGTTGGTGTAAACAAATCTGCGTTGCCAGTTGTAGATAAGTATAGCACGTACAATTATGTACAGTACATAATATTTGATAATAAACAACTATGTACTGGTTTATATATTTCTTATTCTCTACTTTTTATTGTTATTTTAGAGTGTATTTCTATTTATTGAAAAAAGTTTGCTATAAAACACTATGGCAGATCACGCTAGCATCAGCCTCATACACCTCATGTTTACTGTGTTCTTTGATTGTATCACTGTCTTGTGCTTGATTTAATTTAGTATTATTTTAAAAGTTAGTGTAGCTCAAGTGTACAGTGTGTATAAAGTCTACAGTAGTGGACAGTAATGTCCTGCACACTTACCACTCACTCACTGACTCACCCAGAGCAACTTCAGTCCTGTAAGTGCCCTTCATGGTATGTGACCTATACAGGTGTACCACTGTTTCATGCCGTATTTTTACTGTATCTTTTTATGTTTAGTTATGCAGATACTTACCATTCTGTTAGTTACCTACAGTATTCAGTGCAGTAATGCGCTGTACAGGCTCGTAGCCTCAGAGCAATAGGCTGTCCCATACAGTTTAGGTGTGTAATAGGCTAGATCATCTAGGTTTGTGTAAGTGCACTCGATGATGTTTACACAGTGATGAACTTGCCAAATGATGCATTTCTTGGAAGGTATTCCCATTATAAAGCAGCACATAATCGTAATAAGTAAATATAGCACATAATATTGGGGATTGCGTGTTACTTTTTACAAATAACTGTGTTTTTCTTATGTGAAACTGCAGAAACCCAGATCTGGTTTAATTGGATGAAATTTCGTTTACTCAAGAGACCTTTGGTATTCAAAAACAATTATTTAATGCCACCAACTATAAGATTCCAGTTGAGTAGTTTGAATTGGTTCAAAGATGTTTCTGTTTGTCAACAGAAATCTGAACTACAGTAATTCTCCTAGGACTGACTGCTCTTACCCTTCCTTCCTCCTCCCCAATCATAGCTGAGAACAGGATCTTCTCTGGTTTGGGCTATTCTGGCACTGTCACTGTGATGGCAGCTATGGCTTTCCCAGTATGTATGTCTTACATTCTTAGAAGTCTGCTTGCATCTTGGCAGGAAAAATAAGTTATTAGATTGAGTGGCTAGCAGCTCATGATATGTTATTATAAGAAATTATTTAAAAATTAATGATAATTATAAAAATTATTTAAAACTCAATTTTATATCAGTTATACCTCAGTAAAGCTGAAATTTTAAAAATTCATTCAGTTTTACATGAGGTGACATATGAAGTGTGTGAAACATTAATAGACTTTCATATCCTTCTATACCAAAGGATTAAAATAAAGGAACATAATGCCTACTGGTTGAATAGAATATAGTGTACATTTTTCTTATTCTTTTTATCAAAAGAACATTTTTTCTTATTCCTTTTGATTGCTAAATATAAGTTCTTAACTAAAAACTCAGAATCCATCCCACAAATAATCTTAAACAGTTTGGTTAGTTATCCAACAAATATTTATTGAATGATTGTTGGGTATCTGGTACTAGTCTAGGAACTGGAGATAGAGCAGTTAATAAGACTTGCTCTCATGGCGCTCTTTGTACCAATGGGGTTTGGTGGTGGTGGAGAGAAAGGTAAACAAACATAAGTGAACAAGATAATTTCAGATGTCACGAGTGCCTTGAAGAAGCTATAACAGGATAAAATGATAGTCATGGAACAGTTTAGATTGAGTGTTGAGGAGAAGCTCCAAGATGATGGTATTTCATAAGAGACTCGAATGACAAGAAGCCAGCTATGACCATCTGCAAGAAGAGCGAACCAGGCTGAGGGCCCAGTTGGTACAAAAACCTTAAAGTGGAAAGCAGCTAGTCAGATTTGAGAAGGCCATTGTGCTAAGCTGAGAAGAGATGGGTAGATGACGTTGGCAAGGGACAGATCACATAAGTCTGTGGTGAAGGATTTGGATTTTGTTCTTAGAAATAACAGGAGGCCACAGGATATTAGTATCCGCCTTTATGGATAAATGTGTGTAACCTCAAAGGTGGTATTACTAATGATAACGGCTTAAAACAAATCCGTAGGGTAACCAGTAATTTCTCTAGACATAGAAAATCACTAACTTATGGTACATAAATGTTTTCCCAGGGGTATGCAGATGTAGAAATGAATTATTTTTAGTATTGCGAACAGCCTGATGAAAAGTATACATTTACTCTCAATAAATTTATACAGGTGAAATTTATGTATCTTTGCTTTGACCAGTAATTATACAATGTCTCAACTCTTTGGAGCTAAGTATCACAAATTATTGTCATGCATTGTGGTGATTTGCAGGCTGTTAATGAAATAAAACATTGTACTTAAACCCCAAGAACCTAACATTTCATTAGTTTTTATGCCTTTGACAATTTGAAAGTTCCAATTAGCCATTACTTATCTGATTAATAAAATGTCAATACAGTTGGTAGGCAAAAATCTTCAAAGACACGGAATCCATGGAGAATAGAAGATATTTTTTATAGTAACGTTGAGAACCACTGATAAATGTCTTAATTTCTAAAGCGCCCTGCAGGGAGAAGAGGACTAATATTTTCTTGAAGGTAAAACCCTTACATCTCATTTAATACACACACAGCAGATCTGTGAAATAAATATTGTCCATTTTTTACAGATGATGAAACAGTAATTATGTAATTTATGAAAATTCACAAGCTCTAATTATAAAGAATATTGTTGACAGTGAACTACTAGAAGCTGGGATTACCATAATAGAAAGCATAAAATAGATGATCAATAAATATTTGTATTTTGCTTACATGCAAACATAAATAAATCAATGATTGAGTCAGTAGGTGAATAACAGAAGACCGCTTCTATCACTATAATCTTTCCTTCAGTATAATATACCATTTTTCTTCCAGGTGAAGAAAATTCTTCAGAAGCAATTTACTTCACCCGTCTTTTTTCTCTACAGAGCTCTTTCCTCCCCCATGAAGTTTAAGTTACTTAAAATAAATCACACAATAAAAATCCCAAAGGGGGAAATAAAGACCAGAAACATGGAAACTGTCATTTTCACTTAGATGTTAACTGAGTCATCTATAACGTTTTCAGCTTTTTTAAAAAAAAATCTACTTTAGACCCTTGTATTTACATTCATGATATTGTCTTCTTTTGGTTCTGTTTGTATCTAATTTTTTAAAATCTTAATTTGCTGTAGTTTTCTGAAATGAGATGGTAGAACAACAGAGTTAAATGATTTTGTAGCCAACATTAGTTGTCCATCTTCTCTCTATTTCAGTTGAACGGGGCATGTGTTTCTGTTTTTTATTAATACCACCAAGTGTGTGGTTTGTTTAGAAATATGAAGTGATAATTCATTTAATAGTAGGGTTAAAAAATACATAATGGGATAAATTTTTTTTCAACTGATGTTAATAACCAGGCAGACTGGTAGTATGCAACCTCTGAACTGTGTATTGATAACAGTTTCTAATCCTTCAAATGAGTTAATATTTTAAATTTAAGTTTAGAGTTCTTTCAAATGAATACCAAATATGAATGGATACCTAAGGGATGAAAGTAGATGCAGGAAATTGAGAGATTGAAAGAAACTATTTTAGTAGGTTCCGAAAGTAGAAACCTTTACACGTGGAAGTTGCTATGCATAACAGTGGAAAAGAAATTTATTTTCACACACACACAAAAAAGAAATGAAATTGATGAAATGAAGGCTATGAGGAGATAATGTTGAATGGGTAGAAAAGACACTTTAGGTTAGATGTGGCGGCCTACAGGGACCTTCAGAGAGGATATGATGAACCTCACCATTTATGGCAGTGTTATCACTTATTGAAGTATGGGATCTGTCTTGTTGGTTTGAAGTCTAAGTACAATAAATTTAGAATGAAGAGAATTTTGTGAAGAAGGAACTTTTAAAAATGTGTTTCTAGCTGTCTGAGACTAAGGCTGTAATATGACAGGTTTATAAAAGATAACTATATGATATTTTAGTTCTCGATATCCTCAAAGTGCTCTTTCTCCTCCTGTTTTTTGTGGTTTTTTTGTTTTGTTTTTTGTTTTTTTGTGGGAGATTTCTGTATGACAGCTTTTAGACTGCTCCACTGTTGTATCCCACTGCTCTCCATTCTCGTATAATCAGTTTAGTAATGACATACCTATCTCCCCGGTATGAAATTTTCATGCTTCAGAAACTTGTTTTGCACATAGAGTACAAGTAACAATTTGCTCTCTAGATGTGTATATCTAAAAATTGATGTGGGTGGAACTTTTACAAATTTAATTATTTAAGAATATCAGATTAACTTAAAAACCATGGGCAAGTGAGTTTGGAAGGTGAATCTTATGTCTCAGACCAATCTTTATTTTTTGTTTAGATTTTCAGGTATTAAGTTACTTTGATGGTGTTTCTTTTATATCCAAATAAGTCCAGAACTTAAGAAACTCAAAATTGGTCAAATAGCATCCTGTCTTTTAAAAAGTTCCTGTGCCTTTTAAACATTGAATAACACAATTGGGACAAACTCCATTGTAAAACATCCCTTTGAATTTTAAATAAATGTTTAGTTACTTCTCACTTAGACTCAAATGTCATGATTTTTACATTAGAATATGACAGCATTATTACTTAAGAACCAACCAAAATCTGCAGTTGAAACCATGTGTTGGAGGGTTTCAGATGATATAGTTATACTGTTATTCCCATTATGCTTTAGACTTGGACTGCTGTCATCAATAGAACAAGTTTGAGATTGTGTCACCACTCTGTGCCATCTGCTTGCTGTGTATGTAAGCAATAGGCCTTAGACACTGGAAATAAAGAATCATCACTTTGTGGTATTCTTAGCTGGCTTCACTTAGGTTCAAGTGTACTAGGCCGAGCTTGTGTCTACAGAGAACTGTCAACAATTTTGATCTTTTGCAGCCATACACTTCCATAACCACGTGTTTAATGTCTTCTCTGTGTTGACGTGTTGAAGGTGGACATTTGAAGTTTTTTAGTAGTGTAAATAAAATGCCTATTTAATCAGTACAATTTTTAAACGATTATTTTAAACATTCATGTACTTGCAAAAAAATTCTTTAGATGAAGGACCCACCATCTTTTCTCCACCTTGTGGTTTAGTTTTCACAGTAACAAACTATTTTTTTAGTTCAAAGTGTTTTGTAGAAAATCAGCCAAATAATTGCATTTGTCAACATATTTTAAAAAGTGCTCTGTTCTTACAGGAGAAAAAGCAGATTACTGATGTTTACATAGAATGTTTTCAGTTCTTATTTTTACAAAATACCTGTTCATATGTAAAATATAGGCTAAAAGGAAACACCAAGAGGACCAGAGTTTTCATCTTCCATTGGGATTATGGGTGACTTTTATTTTCCTCTTTAAACTTTTTATTTTCTGAACTTTATACATTGTTCATATATTTTATAATTAGAAAATGAAAGTTCTAAAATGAATCCATAATAGAATATAAATTAAATTTAATAAAAGTTTTAAAGATGATTCTTAGGGGATAAAATGAGTTCAGACCTTTACAAAGGAATTAATAAACACTGCATTCCTGAGGTGAAATTATATGTAATGATAAAATCTGTACTTTAAACAAAAACAAGCAAAAGTAGGTTGCCATTTTCTGGGTTCAGGGAATGAGAGAAATGGGAAAAGTGTTGTATCGTTGATAGGAAGACTTAGCAGACTTTCGTTTGATTCTTCTGACTCAGGTTTGCCTCAGTTATATTAATTTATATACTGTTCTATGGATACATTTTCTACAGGATTTTAACTTATTTATATAAATGGTATGCCACATCTCACTTTGAACACTTGGTCATTGGATAACATATTTGTGGTCAACAGGCAAAACAGTGGTTAAAGTGTGCATATAGTACCTACCAGCTGTTACGTCACATCTTAATTTCAATTTTTTCATCTGTAAAGTGGAAAAAGAAGAGTACCTATTTCTAAGACGTGTTTGAGGATTAAATAAGTATTCCTGGCATATAAAAAGCGTTTAAATATTATTACCGCCATTATTATTACTACCACCAAAAGTTGGCATTGATATCTATAAGAAATTGAAGTAGGAGATCACTAGGGACTTTAGCAATATCCTACATTTTATATATCCACTGTTTGACTAACCCTGTGTATTCTCCTTTGTTAAGTGGACTAGACTGTTATGCAGTTAGGCAGTTTCGTTATTTATGTATACAATAAATCTTGGCATTCATGGCTTAATGTTTTTTAGGCTTTCTCTTTTTCATTCCTTTATTTTCCTGCTTTGATGTTGGCAGTACTAGATTTAATTACTGTAACTTTATAGTGTTGTACTTTTATATCTGGAAATATAAAATGTTCCATTAAGTAGGCAGGTATGCCTGTATATTTTTCAGATTACAAATTACAGTTTTAAGTTTGGCTAGGTGTCGGTGTTTTTTTGTGTGTGTTTTTATTTTTTTAAAGAAAAGTATCTATTTTAACTAGGCTGGACTGGAATAATACAGATTTTTGAGGATTTACATTTTTTGACTTGAGACCTTTAGTGCCCGGCAGTAATTCAGAAGTTTGCGTTGCAAAGTGAACAAACAAGCTGTTGAGCTGTGAGCTTTTGGGGGCTATCTAGAAACCACAACATTTCTGTCCAGTATGCCTTTCAATCTTTGGTTTATTGATTGAAGTATCGTGGCCATATACTCTCTGCTATCCAACTTTTATTCCTTTTAAAAAGAGGTATATTCTTTTTACGTTTCTAGTAATGTCCTTATTTTAGATATCCTGTGCTATTTCTGCTAATTTTTTATAGAGCTTCTTTATGTACTATCTAGAGTTATTTATATATTTTTCCGAGGTTTAGAGTCTCATGAATTGAAAATATATCAGAGTAGATACTATATTAGGTAATACTTGTGAATCAGCCCTTGATTTTCAGACTCTTAATCTAGTTAGTATTTTTGCTGGATTCAAGCAGGTTTCTTTTTTTTTTTTTTTTTAACACTAATTTTTTCTGAGGCAGTTTCTCCTTTAACTGCTCACACCATTACTAAAATCTTTAAATGTTGATTCGGACCCTACTTACTATGATTCTATTTTATGAGCTAATCTTGTTTTTTCAAGACACTATCGAGTGAGACTTTTGGATGCTCCTAGTGTTCTGGAAGAGTTAGTTTCCCTTTGTAATGAAAAATCTCTCCTGAGAGTACTACACTCACCACTAGGAGGAAGACTAGTTTATAACGAGTGTCTTAAGTGATATTCAGTGCTTAGACTATACAGATAGGACTGTTTTCTGAGTAGCCTCTCTTGCAGTTGAGTTGTCACCACAGCTAGCTTGGTTAGGCTCATTACAGAAGTTCACCTTGCTTTGGGGCATGGTTCTTCGTCAAGCAAAGTGGAAAGCCAACTGTTTTCCCTCACAGCAGTGGTCTTTTTTTGCTTGGCATGTTTAAAAAATTAACATCTCAAATGTGATTTTGTTTATTGAGGCTTGCCATTCAGCTAGGTTGGAGATTTTATTCTTTGGTGCAGAATTTAACTTAATCACTTCGTGAATATTCGTGAAACTGGGTCCTTTACTCAGAATGACCGCAGCAAACATGGCATCCGAGCTTGAGCCTTAACACCTTTTCCGTGTGTGTGTGATTGCTCAGATACTGGTTTACCACCCTATTACCTGCTCTTTTGGTTTCTGAAGCCTGAGGCCGTATCAAAAGCTTCAGATTTCATTTAAATGAATAGTCCATATAAGGAGGATATTTGATTTTAACTAAATGTAAAATTATTAATGATTATAATTATAAATTAGACTGTATAATAGACATTTGTATTTGTAAAACTTCAAAATGACTCCACTTCATTATTTCCCATAATTTAAAATATTTTCCCCTTATACTAAGTGTTGTGATAAATTACTACCAGTAAGACTTTCATTAGTAATAGCCATCTGGTGGAAAACATTCTCTAATATGTTTGTTAGAATATACGTCTCCACTGCACATAGAAGTTGAAAGATTTTGTTTTGTGCTCTGACAAAAAGTAAGCTGCTCTCCAAGAAAACAAAGTAATTTTTACTGGCTCTTTATATAATTATTTTCCTGTTGAAAGTATAATTAAAGTAATCCTTGAACATCCTTTTAGTCATACTTTTTAAATAAATTCATTATTTTTAACTAAACAAGGAATACATTATGAAAAGAAATACAGATCAAGTAAAAGCAAAACTGATAATTGTGTATCTTACAGATACATATGCTATGTATCCTTCCAGAGATTTCCTGTCTAAATATATAGAAATATTTAGTTTGTTTTTATACCTGTTTTCTTTTTTAATTCTTCAGCTACAGAGGTGAGACACGAAGACTAGACATGTTCTTTGCTAGCATGTATAAATAAAAATGGATTATTCAATGATGAGTTTTGTTCAGTTCCCCCGTCTCTACCCTCGCTCCTCCCCTCACCTGTATTCTTTTAATCACCGCTCTTCTTGAAAGGAGAGAAGTTAGTGTGGTGGGTTTCAACCCTGGCCTGGCTGTACGTTAGAATTAACCAAGAAGCTTTGAGAAGTATTCACATCCTGGCTTCACAGTCCAGAGATTTTTATTAATTGGTCATGATGAGGTAAGACATGTGGAAGGAGAACATGTTTTACCTTAGCCTGCCTATGGAAGCTTCCCTGAGCTGAGTATGATTTGGGGGAAGTCAGTGAATGAATCCAAGGAAGCGTCTTCCTCAGTTTCTTGCCTTTAAGGAAGACAAGCATAGGTCTTTGTAATCCCTCAACTTTTCTGAGAAATGCACTGCCACGAACTTCTTTATTTATTCCAGTATTGGTCCATCTACAGAGTTTGTAATACTTTAATTCAAAGGAAAATCAACATCATTGATGCAGTGCAGATTAAATAGAAAAGATGAGTGATAAAGCAGTATGGTGTTGTGGTTAACCACACAGATGCTAGAGCCAGACTTCCTGGGTTGTAATCCTAGTTCTGTAATTTATGTCCATTGAGTTTGGGCAAGTTTGTTTTAGCCTCATCTATAAAATGGAGATAATAGTCTCCACCTCATGGGAATATTGTGAGGGTTAAAAATATTAATATATGTAAAGTGATCAAAATAGTATTTCATACATGGTAAGTACTCAGTAATACTTACAATTAATTTATTCATTGTATCATCTTTTCTAACATTTCCTACTCTTTTCTTGCCTATTCCTCCTGAAGATAAGTTCATATTTTCTGCAATGAGCTAGTAGAGCAGGAGTAAGCAAACATTTTTCTGTAAACAGCCAGATAATATCTACTTTACGTTTTTAGGGCTATATGGTTTCTGTTGTAATACTCAATTCTGCTGTTGTAAGACCGATTACTACTAACAAAACCAGGTTAGTAATCAAAAAACTTCCAAAAAACAAAAGTCTTGGACTGGATAGCTTCACGGGTGAATTTAGCAAACATTCAAAGAAGATTTAACACTTACGCTCAAACTATTCCAAAAAATTCAAGAAGAGGAAAGGCTCCCAATCTCATTTTTACAAGGCCATTATTACTCTGATTCTAAAACCAGACAAAGACATTATACCAAAAGAACACAATAGGGCAGTATTCCTGATGAGCATAGATGCAGAAATCCTCAACAAAATATTATTAGACCAAATTCAACAATACGTGAAAAAAATCATACACCATGATCAAGTGAGATTTATTCTTGGGATGCAAGGCTGGTTCATTATGTACAGATCAACATGATATGCCACATAAAATGAAGAATAAAATCATATGTTCATATCGATATATTCATAAAAAGCATTCGACAAAATCTAGCATCCATTAATGACAAAAACTCTCAGCAAAGAATAGAGGGAACATACCTCAACATAATAAAGGCTGTATATGACAAACCCACACCTGACATCATATTCAAAGGGGAAAAGCTAAAAGCGTTTTTCTTAAGATCAGGAACAAGATAAGGATGTGCACTTGCAGCACTTTTATTCAATATAGTGTTGGAAGCCCTAGCCACAGCAATTAGACAAAAGAAATAACAGGCATCCAAATTGGAAAAGAAGGAATAAAACTCATTTTTTGTCATTAGATAACATTAGATAACTATATTTAGATAGCTATATTTAGAAAACCCTAAAGAATCCACCAAAAAGCTATTAGAACTAATAAATGAACTCAGTAAAGTAGCAGGATACAAAATTAATGTTCAGAAATTACCTGCATTTTTATACACCAGTAAAAAATTATCAGAAAGAGAAATTAAAATAATCGCATCTACAATTGCAGCAAAAAGAATGAAATACTTAGGAATACATTTAACCAAGGAGGCAAAAATCCTGTACTCAGAAAACTATAACATTGAAGAAATTGAGGAAGATACAAATAAATGGAAGCATATACTATGCTTATGGATAGGAAGAAATAACATCATTCTAATGTCCATGCTACCCAAAGTAATCTACAGATTCAATGCAATCTCTGTCAAAATACCAATGGCATCTTTCACACAACAAATAACTAGAACAAATAATTCTAAAACTGACATAGAACCACAAAAGACCTGGAAAAGCCACAGCAGTCTTGAGAAAGAAAAAGTTAGAGGTATCATACTACCTGATGATCAGTCTGTACTATAAGGCTGTAGTCATCAAAACCTGCATGGTACTAGCATATACACAGACAAATGGATCGATGGGACAGAATAGAGAGCCCAGAAATAAACCTACGCCCATATAGTCAGTCAGTCTACAACAGAGTAGTCAAGGATATACAGTGGGGTAAAGAAAGTCTATTCGACAAATGGTGTTGGGAAAACTGGACAGATAACATGCAAAAAAAGTGAAACAAGACCACCACCTTACACCGTATACAAGAATAAACTCAAAATGGATTAAAGACATTAAGACCTGAAACTATAAAACTAGAAGAAAACACAGGCAATAAACTATCTGACATTGTTCTTAGTAATATTATTTTCTGCTAGCTTTGGGCAAGGGAAACAAAAAAAATAAATGGGACTATTTCAAACTGAAAAGTTTTTGCACAACAAAGGAAACCATCAACAAAATGGAAAGACAACCTACTGAATGGGAGAAAATAATCACCGGTGATATACATCCGATAAGGGATTAATATACAAAATTTATAAAGAACTCCTAAAACTTAAACACCAAAAAAGCCAGACAATTCAATTTAAAAAATGGGCAGAGGACATACAGCTGGCCAACAGACATGTATGTGAAATAATGCTCAGCATCACTGATTATCAGGGAAATGCAAATCAAAACCAAAATGAGATATCACCTTACACATGTCAGAATGGCCATCAATAAATCAACAAACAACAAGTGTTAGATTGTGGAGAAAAGGAAACCCTCATACACTGTTGGTGGGTTTGCAAATTGGTGCAGCCACTGTGAAGAACAGTATGGAGGTTCCTCAAAAAAATTAGAAATAGAGCTACTTTATGACCCAGCAATTTCAAATCTGGGAAAAAGATACTGCCTTGACGTACCTAGTGGGCATCGCACCAAATGAAATGAGTCGGATAGAGAAAGACAAATATCACATGATATCATGTACATGTGGAATCTAAAGAACAAAATAACAGCAAAAGCAGAAATAAACATAGATACAGAGAATATTTAGAGGGATACTAGACGAGAGAGGGATTGACGGAACAGAAAAAGGCAAAGAGAGTAAGAGGTACAAATGGATAGTTGCAGAATAGATATGGAGGTGTAGAGTGTAGCATGGGGAAGATGGTTAATGTAATAAATACGTAAGGGGGAAGAGGGGTACTAGATTTAGTGGTGTGATCACTGTGAGTTATGTGGATCTCTGATCACTGATATACAGCTGAAACGAATATTGTATGCCAACTGTGATTGAAAAACTAATTGAATTGTACAGTGTAAATACAAGCAATTAATTTTCTATTATATTTCAATAAAGACGAAAAAATAAAAATGGAAAAAAAAGAAAAAAAGAAATGAGCATGCAAATTTTAGGAAGCCTGAGGAGAACCAGAGCAGTTTGCAGTGGTCTGGACTTAGGTAGCAAGAATAAACTGTGTTTAATCTACTACAGGCAGAATCCTGCTCTAGAGTCAGCTTCTCAGAAAATTCCTCCTGATTGGCCCAGCCTGCAGTTAGGTGAGATGTCTCCCTTGCCGGTGGTGAGTGGGACACCTTGGTTAACATTCGCAGTAGTACCACAGTGAGGGAGGGAGCGTAGGGTTATTTCCGAGCAGGGAATCAGGATGCTGTTACCAAAAGGAGGAAGGGATACTAGACATGCAAAAATAACAGATGTCCACTTCACCAACTCCTGATACCTACCCACGTAGAGGGACAGCTGGCGAGGCGGACCTGGACCGGGGCCAGATCATGAAAAACTTTGCAGGCCCTGATAATGAGTTTGGGCCTTATCCTCTAGAGTAACGAACCTTTTGGGGGTCATAGAGCCCACTGAGAATGTGAAAGTTTTGGACCAAATTTTGGGCCCTCTTTCCTACCTTCAGAAAATCATACTTGTACTTTAGAAAGGTGTGGTTTTTTGTTTTGTGTAGCATTTCAAGAAATTCTTGTACCTTGTAAAGTACATCAATGGTTGGTGAGAAGAGGGGCTAGTCACTTAACCCAAAAGGGTAAGAAGTCATAGGAAGAGGGTGGTATATACTATTTAAGGATTTTAGGCAGTGAAACCACACTAAAGCTGTATTTTAAGTGATTTATTCTGGCTTATATTTGAAGGATGGATTCAAGGAGTGTAAGATTGGATACTGAAAAACAATCACAATATTCCATCTCCCTCCGCTTCCAATACTTGCATGTTCTTAATTCTTAATATTCTTCACAGAAAGATTTAGCTAAGAGATAATGAGGGTCTTAATTAACATAATGGTAATAATGATGAAAAGGGTAAACAATTTTAAGAAATATTTAAGAGAGAAAAACCATAGAACTAGCTTGGCTGTTGATTGCATATGGGAAACAAAGTCAACTCTACGTTTTATGTTTCTGGCTTGTGTGACAGAATTGCAGAGGGCAAGTGAAGGGGCTGACCTTAAGTATGAGGAGGGACAACTTTATCCTCTGAGTGGCACTTGAAGAACAAAGACAATAGTGACTAGACTTGATAAGTGTATTATAATGAGGGGACAGAAAGAGAAAGGAAGGTGGAGCAAAGGCTGGTAAAAGGACATCAGTACAGCACTGAGGGCTTAGGCGAGATTTCAGACCAGGAATTCGTAGTAGTGACATCAATTACATAATGTGATTTTCTCCAGCAGTGAAGGGAGAATTTAAGATTCATTCACGGTTATACAGGTGATTTGGAGGGAAACAGGAATACATGGAATAGAGTGGCTGGGCGAACCACCTCCAACAAAGATGGTAATGATGATAAAGAGCACTTACAGAACGCTTACCATGTACTAGGCACATTTATAAGTGTGCTTTAAAGGTATAACTCGTTTATTCAAAAGGACCCTGTGAAGTATGCACTATCCCCATGATGAAACTGAAGCACAGAGAGGTTAAGACATTGCCTAGGATTACAGAGCAAGTAAAAAAGTGACAATAGTTGGACTTCAAACCCAGGAAGTTAGGTTCCAAAGTCTATGTTTAACTACCATATTATACTCATGATCACTCCTGGAGTCCAGGTTTAGGAGAGAAGGAGATGATAGTCTGGGAGACGATGAAAGGATCAAAGTGTCTGCAGTTTCAGTGAGGTGGACAAAATTAATTTAGACAATTATAAGTAATTCTTAATGATCAGGACCTTTTTTTCATGAGTCATATTTGGACTGCACAATTCTTTTCGCTACATTTTTGTGTGCTGATAATAAGATATTCTGGTAAAAGTAAACCTCTATTTCCTTTTGTATGTTCCAATACCCTAGTTTTGACAAAACCCCTAGTAAACAACTAGATTTTTCTTACTTTTTCTAACAATTTTTGTTACACAAAGGCCGTATAACTGATAAATTAATCAAACTAACATTTTGAGAAAAGGGATTATAGTATTTTTTTTCTTATTAAATTCAGGTAACTGGTTTTATTTTTCTTTCTCTGTACCTTATATCCTTGATAGATAGGCATAATAGGTATTTATGATATTAGGAACTATTGTTACATATGTTTTCTGTATTAATATAGATATCAAGGTAAATTTGTTGTTTGCTGTGCTTGGTATGCCTTACAAATTGATTTGGGCTAACATTTCAATTATTTGCTTCTGGCCAGTGATAGATATTATTACAAATAAGGTTCTATCTAATACATGTTAAGCTTGTAGCTTCTAGAAAATGTAATCATAGATATTTGATTGTAGTATTTCTCTTTGAACCCAGATCTCAAGGTTTTAGTGTCTTCTGTATTCAGGTGGTTTTTGTTTTGACTAGAAATACTTTTTCCCAGTTAATAAGCTTAGTCCAAATCTAGGCCTCAAAGTAAGCTCTTTTTATATGCTTGTGGAGAATTTTATTACTTATTTCTTATTCATTGGTGTCTTTTAACTAATGTGAAGTTATTTAAATTGGTAAATTGTTGTACTATAACAGTAAAAGTTTGAAGCTCATTTTTGAAGAACCTTGAGAAGTTATGAGTCCAAAAGTATTAGACTCAAGCACAGTGTTACGAGTTGGAATTTCCTTGTGTATTTGTATTTAGCATTTTTCAAATTTTACAATTTGTATATGCTGTATGGTATTTTCATATATGCCAAAGGATTCAGATCAATCTTAAGAAGTTTCTCCTTATCAATGTGAATGCGCATGAATGTTATAGATAACATCAGGCTTTCAGTCTGTACTGTCTTGAGAATTCTGCTCTTCAGTGAAAATAGCTGGTATACTCGGTGTCTAGAACTAATTCTCCATAGAAATCCCTCTTCTAATAATTATATTTTCAAGTGTAGCATAGCAGTCACTGCTCACATGTGATATAATTTCTAATTACTTGTGCATTTTGTGTATGGTTTCTTGGAAATTTTATCATCTATCATGAAACTTTCTTTCTTGACAATTTAAAGATTGTTCCCATACCCCTACATTTTATTTTTGTAATTTTAATTATTTTATTTAATGTTACTTCTTTGACAGCTCTTTTAATATCCTTAAATATTTTCATGTTTGTGACCCTTGGTCACTGCCCTTTAACATTCTGATGTCAAATGCAAGATTTGGGGTTTTTCCCCCCTCCTATAGTGTGTTCTTTAGATAAAAGGAAGATATACTTCATTCAAACGTAATTTTAAAAATATAAAATTAGATACTATCATTAAGCAGCTATTTTCCAAGATTAACATTCTTTCTGTCAGAATTTTCTTAGCAGAAATATTGTACTCAAAGCAGTTTTCATAGTTAAAAGTATCTTAAAGCTTTGACCATAATTGCATTTTCAAGGACACTTGTAATATATTGGTTTCTGCAAAAATGCAGCCTCATTATATACTGGACCTTTTTTTAATGTAAATGTAAATAAAAATTGGAGTAGGGAAAGCGGAAATGGGATTAGTTGGTTATGCTGATGGACAGTGGGTGGCCCTGGGTGATTAAAAATATTTCCTGGTAATCATTTCTGCCAACAACTAGTATTTCAAGTATTTAATGTACTCCTACTCTGTGGCAAGTACTTCAGCACATTTTTAACACAGTACGTAAAGTCATTGGAATGAGCTTTCTTAAAAGAATTCAGCAACTGTGAGCAAAGAAACCTACAAAAATAAGGCTTAATTTTGAACTTAAAAAATATTAGATAGAAGCTGTTTTTAGCATGTAGGCTATATCATCTCAGCCCTTCATCCATCACCCTATTTTTTGTGTTGTCGTCGGTCATATCTGCCTTTCATTTAGTTTTGTAGTAGTTAGATGTGGAAAGAAAATGAGATGAAACACACATCTGGAAATTTTACCTTTTCCTTGGATTTTGTTTTCGTTTTGCTTTTACTATAGAAAATGAAATCTGATCAACAAAATTTAGTAAGACAGCAGTTTAGGTTAAGAATGTAGACCCTGAAGTCATGTTGCCTAAATTCTGATCCCAGCCATACAAATTGCTGTGTTCTTTGGTAAGATAGTTTTCTTGGCCTCACTTTCTTTAGCTATACTCATACCTTACAGTCATGAAAATCCAACGATATGGCCCATATAAAGTACTTAGCACGGAAGATATCATTGCTTCATTATCACTTTTTCTGTTGATCAAAACCTTACTACTGATTCTGACTTGAATTTTGAGGTTACCCTTTGGTTCCAGTTGAATTTTTAGCAGGCAGTTTAGTATTTAGAGGAATATTTGGTACATTATTCCTTTTAGCGAGAATAAGCTAAGATGCAGAAGAATGAGTGTTATCTTAGATTCCTAGACCTGGGGAACCGGTCTGAATGCTTTTATACACTTGGTTAACCTTTATGTGAGACCAGAGTGTGCTGATTTCCATTCGCCTGTTAGAAAGCCTTAATAAAGAACCACCCTAGGCTTCACTGATGTCTTTGGGACCATTAGGAAAAGTCTTGTTATAATTATGAAGACCCAGAGAACTCTTGTTTATATTTATTTGTTTCAATAGTGAAAACTTGATTTTGGTTTAGAATTCTTCTTAACAGTATATGAGTGATATTTATAGAGGGCTTTTTACAAACTTTTATAAACTTTGTCTCATTTGATCTTCCCAATTTTATAAAGAGGTGGGACAGATGGAATACTGTCTACTTTTAAAGAGGAAAAATCTGGGCTTTGAAGTTCAGTGACTTGCCCAGCTAGTTATGTCTACTATCTCTTACATTAGTTTTCATTCTTCTATATCAATGCACTTCTCTGTAGAATCAGTTCCTTCTATATGAACAACCTATCATTTCTAGAATGTAAAACTCAAATTATTAAAATTACAGATTTTCACGTTTGCCAGAAATATGTATCTTCTGATTTGATTTTTTTTTTTTTTTAACAGTGGGGGTCAGGGCTATATGTCAGGTTAGAAGAGTGAATATCAAGTTCTGCCATAGTATATTACTATAATTTTAATTTTATTTGTTGCTTTAGAACTTAGAGATGTTAATAGACTAAATATAATTTTGATTCAAAGGATATTATGAAAAGTTTTTTTCTCTGATTCTTACAGTATTTTTAGTCAAGCTGCCTACTCTCAAAAGAAAAAATGACTTTACTTTTAGTAATCATTTAGAAAACTAGTATGCTTAACTTATAGTGTGTAAATACTTGGGAGATACATAATATTCTTTTAAACTGGGGACACTCTTTGTGCAAGAAGTTCGGTTCAGATATTTTTAGAACTTGTGCTCTTGTATTCATGGGCACTGTGCAGGTCACTATGAAGGAAAACAAAATAGTCTTTACCTTGCTTTCCGCAAAGTTGATATTGATAGAGAGGGCAAAGCTAATTATGAAAGAAAGGCCTGTTCTTGTATGGCCCTTAAGCTAAGAATGGCTTTTGCTTTTGTCGTTTAAAAAACAAACTAAAAGAAAGAAAAAAAAAAACAGGAGAATATGTAATATAGTCCATATGTGGCCCACGAAGCATAAAATGTTTACTGTCTGGCCTTTGACAGAAAGAGTTTGCTGACAATGAATTAGAGGATGTATATCAAATCAAAATATAACTAAAGACATTAGAGGGATGCAAATCAAAACCACAGTGAGATACTATTTACACCCACTGGAAAAGCTGTAATAAAAAAAATGGACAATAGCAAGTGTTGACAAGGATATGGGGAGATTGGAACATACGTTGCTGGTGGAATGTTAAATGGTAGGGCTGCTGTAGAAAGTTTGGCAATGCCTCAAAAAGTTAAACATAAAGTTACCATATGATCCAGCAATTCTACTCTAGATATATATATCCAAGAGAATTGGAAACATGTTCACATAAAAACTTGTACACTATGTTCATAACGTTATTAGTCATAATAGCCAAAAAGTGGAAATAACTCATGTCCATCAGCTGATGAATGGATAAGCAGAACATGATTTAACTATAAAATGGAATATTATTCAGCCATAAAAAGAAGTGAAGTATTGATACATGCTACAACATGAATGAACCTTGAAAAACGTTATAAACGAAGGAAGCCGGAAAAAAAGGGCCACATATTCTATTATTCTGTTTATAGAAATGTCTAGATTAGTCAAATCCATAAAGACAGAAAGTAGAATAGTGGTTGCCAGAGGCTGGAAGGACGGGGAAGGGGGAGGTGACTGCTGATCATGTGGGGTTTCTTTTAAGAGTGATGAAATGTGAATATACTTTAAACCAGGGATCCCCAACCCTGGGGCCGCAGACCAGTACTAGTCCGTGGCCTATTAGGAACCAGGCCTCAGCAAGAGGTGAGCAAATGAAGCTTCATCTGCATTTTCAGCCGCTCCCTAGCACTAGCGTCACCGCCTCAGCTCCACCTCAGATCATCAGGTGTTAGATTCTCATAGGAGCACCGGTCTTTGGTGCTGAAAAGGTTGGGGACCGCTGTTCTAACCGACTGCGTTGCACACTTTAAAATAGTGAATTTTATGGTAATTGAATTATACCTCAAAAAAAAAAAAGAAAATGTTACCAGAGACCAGGTAGAGTGTATAAAAGAAGTAATGAGAGGTCAGGTAAAGAAGAAAAGACTAAAGACATGAGTTAATGGATACAGCATTGAAGTTGGAGCTGGAAATGCACTCCACAGGGCATGGAGGATTTGGATAGAAAAAGAGGAAGTGGGTATGTATGGCATTACAGATCTCAGGAAGGGGTACAAAACAAGGTACTATTGTTTCACAGCAGAGGAAGACATGGCGAGATGCAAGAGGAAGACGGACAAGCTGAGTGTCTGGTTTTCATGGCACTTCTAAACTGGCATATTTAGCTTATTTGGCTTCCAAGGAATCACGCTTTGCGCTATCATGAATGCGCGATCATTTTCATGGAATAAATTATATATTCTTCTGGCCTCAGGCAGGAATTTTTTATTTCAGCCAGAAAGCAAGACCTAAGGGCTGTCCGCCACAGTTACTGTAAGGATTTTAGTTCTCAGTACGTATATGCTCTGAGAAATTTGCTGTATCATCTTTTTTGTTTTGTTTTTAACCAATTTTAAGTCATACAAAGTATCTCATTTTTTTGTTATTTAAAAAATATCCTTGATAATACTATTGTTCTTTATACCTGACCACTTTACACTTTATAAAGTTCTTTCATGTATATTTAATCCTTTCACCCATCTATGAGATAGATGGTATCATTCCCATTTTAAAGATGAAAGAGGCCATATAATAGAGTGAGTAGAAGCCAGGATGGGGGCACTGAAGAAAGCCTAGGTTCAAATCCTGGTTCTGCCATTTACTAATTGTATGTGAGTTTTGGTGAGTTACCTTACCTCTCTAGCTTATATGTTTTTTCTTATGTAAAGTGGTGATTATAATATGCTAGAGCTGTATTTTAAATAAGTCAACAAAAGTAAAATTCTTAGAATCATGCTTGACACATAGTAAGCCCTCAGTAAGTGTGATGCCTCTATTAATAGATTATGAGAATTGAGTGAGGTTTAGAAGTCCACAGTCTTCCAGTTGATAAGTGGTTAGAGCCAGCACTTAATTACAGCATACTGAATCCAAGTCCTGTTGTTCTAATTGCTTTTACCAGATTTTATTATATACTTATTTATTAGACATATAAACTTTCTGAACTCTCATTTAAATGGAGACCAGAATAAACCAGATATTAATAGCACAAGAGACTCTTAACTTCCTTACAACAGAACTTTCATTTCTAAATCCAGTCTTTCGCTTTAATCCACTGATACCCTTTCTTAGCAGTAATAAACCAAATCGTGAACAATAAAGGGAAAATGACAAAGGAATGTTAGATTAAACATAATTAACAAAAATTAACTTGAATATGATAAACAACTAAAATAACACCTGGAGGGAAAAACCTGGAATAATCAAAACGGTGGCTGTCCTTTTGTTATTAATAATTAACAGATTATTAATTAATAATAATTAACAAAACAGACTGATAGGAAAAACTTTTTTCAAAGACAGATGATGGAAAAATAACAGTTCACCAAAGAAAAAATGTGTGATTGATAAATATTTGAAAAACAGTTTACCCCACCAGTTAAAGAATGATAAGACATTTTGATGATATAATTAAGAAAATAAGAATATTTAAGTTGAAATAAGTTTTAAGCTGCAACTCTGCGCTGTTAGGGATTTGGTAAAATGGGACTCATATATTCCTGATGGGAATGTAGATTGATAAAACTATTAATTATCTATGAAGAACTTTAAAAATGTTCCTAACCTTAGGTCTAGTTAATGATCCATCTGAGTATGTAACTCAAAGAAAAAAATGACAACTCTAGATAAAAACTTATGTGCAAAGATTCATTGTAACGTTATCTATCATATGACATAACGTTTGGACATAACCAGCAAAAAGGATAGTTAAATCATTGTACACTTATTGTAATATTATTTGTTAAAGAGTTTTATTTTAAAAATATAATGACCTTGAGAAAAAACAATGGTGAGATAATGTATAAAGAGAAAAGGTAGGATTCAGAATTGCAGCACTGTAACTGCTAGTGTCAGGCAGTGAACCCAGTCTTGAGAATAGTTCATTCATAAATGTCTGATGTCCTGAACTGCTTACTGTAAAAATAAATAAAACAAAACCTCTCTTGAACCCAGAATCCTTTTTCCTTGTAGTCCTGTCCATCCTGTTTCTCTGTTCTTTAAGCAGATTCAAAAAAAAAAAATTGTCTGTCATGCGATTTCCAATTTCTTACCTCCCAGTCCCAGGCCTTTGTCCCTAGGTTATGCCATTGGAGTTAGCTCTTCAAGTGACCAGTGACCTCCAGTGGTCAGTTCTCAGTCATCTAACTTGCCATCAGCATGTAAGAGTTGATCACTTCCTCTTCTTTGAAATATTTTTTCCTCTTTGTTCCAAGAAACCTCATGTGGTTTTCCTCCTACCTCACTGGTTGCTGCTTATTGACCTGCTTCGCTGGCTTCTCTACCTTTTTTTTTTTTTTTTTAAATTAATATGGTGAATTACCTTTTTTTTTTTAGAATTGTGGCAAAATACACAATATAAAATTTACTATTGTGACTGTTTTAAGTGTAAGTTCATTGGCATTAAATACATTCACATTTTTGTGATACTGTTACCACCATCCTGCCTCAGAATCTTTTTCATCTTCCCAAACTGAAACTCTGTACCCATTAAACACTAACTCCCTATTCCTCCTTCTCCCCCACCCCCAGCAACCACCATTTTACTTTCTGTCTATGAATTTGACTATTGACTACTCTAGGTACTTTAAGTGGAATTTTATAGTATTTATCCTTTCATGCCTGCCTCATTTCATTTACCATGATGTTCTCAAGGTTCATCCATGTAGCATGTGTCAGAATTTTCCTTTTTAGGGCTGAGTAATATTCCATTGTGTGTATGTGTGTGTCTACCACATTTTATCTCTTCATCTGTTGATGGCCACTCGGGTAGCTTCTACTTTCGGATATTGTCAATAGTGCTGCCATGAACATGGGTATACTACAAATACCTGTTTTGGGGTCCTTGCTTTCAGTTCTCTTGGGTGTATACCCAGAAGTGGAATTGTTGGATCATATGGTAATTCAATTTGCAATCTTTTGAGAACCTCCATGTTTTCACATTGCCGCCAGCAGTGCACAAGGGTTCTGATTTCTCCACATCCTACCAGCACTTGTTATTTTCTGGTTTCTTCATTTGTTTATTTGTTTATTTGAAGCTTTTCCTTATCTTCAAAGAGTTTCATAGTTTTGCTCTTATGTTTAAGTTTTTGATCCATTTTGAATTAAGTTTTGTATAAAGTGTAAAGTATAGGTCCAAATTAATTTTTTTACATGTGAATATCCTGTTTTCCTACCATCATTCGTTGAAAAGACTGTTTTTTCCTCATTGAATGGTATTAGCACTCTGTTAAATCATTTGACTATGTATATAAGGGCTGATTTCTGGGTTCTCTATTCCACAGATTTTGATATGTTGTATTTTCATTTTCATTCTGTTCAAATACTAATTTCCATTTTGATTTCTTCTGCGAATCATGGATTATTTAGAGGTATGTTTATTTAGTTTCCAGATATTTGGAGATTTTTAAAATGTGTTTTCTGTAATTGATTTCTAAATTAATTCCATTGTGGTCAGAAAACATACTTTGTGTGATTTAAATTCCTTTAAATTTATTAACACTTATTTTATAGTCTAGATTATGGTCTGTCTTGCTAAATGTTTCATGTGCACTTGAAAATGTGTCTTTTGTTGTTGGATGAAGTATTCTGTAAATATCAATTAGATCCAATTGATCGATGGTGTTGTTCACTTCAGCTTCATCTTTAATGATTTTCTGCCTGCTGGATCTGTCAGTTACTGATAAAGGGGTATTAAAATCTCCAGTTATAGTAGTGGATTCATCTGTTTCTCCTTTTTCTATCAGTTTTTGCCTCATGTATTTGGCACTCCATGGTTAGACACGTACACATTAATTATTGCTATCTCCTCTTGGAGAATTGACCCTTTATCGTTATGTAATGCCCCTCTTTATTTTTTATTTTTTTAATTTATTTAATTGAAGAAATGATTTAAATTTTTTTCTTTTTCTTTTCTTCTTTTTTTTCTCCCTGTAATGCCCCTCTTTATCCCTGATAATTTTTATTGCTCTGCAGTCTACTTTGTCTGAAATTAATATAGTCTACTTTGTCTGAAATTAATATAGCTACTCAAGCTTTCTTTTGATTAGTGTTTGTATGGTATAACCTGCTATCCTTTGCTCAAAACCATCCAATGACTTACCATCTCATACCAAGTAAAAGCCATAGTCCTTACTATGGCCTAAAAGCCTGTATTTAGCTGTCCGTTTTATCTCTTACCTTATCTCCTACTACTCACTTCCTCACTGCCCTCCAGTTAGGGTGCCCTCCTTTCTCTTGATGGAGGTTACCTGGCATCTCAGGACCTTTCCATGTATTTCCTTCAGATGTCTGCATAAGTGTTCTCTAATTTCCCATCACCTTTAGGTCTCTGCTCAGTATCACTTTTTTTCAAATTACAAATCTCTATGCCCTATGGACTCCCTATTCCCCTTTCTCCTTCATTTTTCTCCAAAACATTTTATCAGCTGGTCCGTGCCCTTGGCAGGAGAGAGCATGGCACATTGGAGAAAATGAAGGAAAGCCAGTTTAGCTAGAGCATTGTGAACAAGTGGGAGCACATTTTGAGATGAAGCTAGACTGAGAATTAAGGACCAAGCTGTGCAGACCCTCGTAGGCCATATTAACATTTTTGGTCTTTATCCTTAAGGTTAGTGGAAGATCACTGGAGGAATTTGGGAAGAGGGTCACTAACATGATTAATCTCTTTATAAAGGTCATTCTAGCTCCATTGTGGAAAAAAGACTGGAGTCGGGAAATTGGATGTGGGGAGAGATCAGATGAGAGGCTATTACAGTGATCTAGGTGTAAGCTGGTGGTAGCTCAGTCTGCTAGGGTTGATGGTCATACAAAAAGAAAGTTTGGAACCTGTATAGAACGTCAGAGTTTATGAGAATTGGAAAGTCATGACATTCTGGCCTTGGTAAGACAAATGTGAGTTATTAAAGCAAACAGACTAATAAGTTAGGGTCCTAACCATAGTTTCTAATGTGGCAATGTTCTCATTAAACCAAAACATTGATCCTCTTATTTGTTTTCCCTTTGGGAAGGAAAAAGCATTTAATTTCTCCTGTTTTAGACATTTTATATGTGCCTAATACCTGTTATATTGTTTCATTTTCATGAGCATTGTCTTAATCTAGTTTCGTTTTATTACTAAGGAAATTGCATGTTAATAGGGTCAGATAATTTAGGCTCATACAATACACAGAGCTTGGTTTTGGATCCATATATGCCAGCAGAAGGATCTTTCCTTTCAATCAGAGGTTATTAATTTGAGTTCCTAGGTCTCCACTTCCGTCTGTGTGTTTATGGTTTTCAGGAACTGTGGACCCTTCAATTCAATAAGGTTTAGAATCAAATTTCATTATGTTGGCTCCAGATTTGGGGTTCCTAATATGACAGTGCTATCCATTCGTGTCTTATATTACCTTTCCACAATTCTTCTCAAAATACCAGTGACACCCTACTTACTTAAGTAGTAAAGCAGTGATAGTAGTAGTTATTTTTTAGTGAATAATATTTGTCAGTCACTGTGCTAAGTGCTATGTATGCATTATCTCATTTGATGTTCACAACAACATTGAAGAACTATGTTCCCTACTTTAAGATTGACTCTCTATTTCAAATCTCAGCCCCATTCCTTGCCTTCTTAACTGGTTGGTCTTCCTACCCTAGTGTCTCGTGCTTTTGTTCCAACCTGTACAATTTTTATAGTTTTTTTTATAGTTTTTTTTTTCTTTCGCAAATTCTTTGCTCGGAAACCTTAGGTGGCTTCTTCTCTGTGATCAGAAAGTTTCAAGTTCTTAAGATGTCATACAGGGACTTTGGTAGGTTGCCGATTTACTGTTTAAACCACATCTGTACTCATTCCTTTCCCTCTACCTTTCACTGTAAGTGCTCAAGCCACCTAGACTTTTTTAAAAAATAGTTTTTCATCAGAGTCTTCATTCTTTTGAATCTGTGCCTTTTTTCATGGAATTCCTCATCTGTTATAATACTCCCTCTACCTGCACCCCCTTCCTCTGCCTGACTTCAAGAAATACATGCAAAGCAAAAAGTGAAAAATCTCCCTTCTTTCCATATCCCCTCATTTTGAGTTTCCTTCCAAAGATACTCTCCACATATGCAAATTTCTCTGTACATGTACAAGTAGAGGCAGGTTAGCGTGTTGGTTAGAGTGTGAACTTTGGAACCAGACTGCCTGAGTTTGAATCACAGCTCCTCTTCCTAGATATGTGGCTTGGGCAAATTACTAGTACCTACCTCATAATCCTTTAGTGAGGATCTTACAGCAGTCCCTGGCATATGGTAAGCTCTCAATAAATGTATGCTACTTTTGTTGTTATATAACAAAGCGTAATACGTTGAAAAGAGAATGACATTTAAAATTAGGAGGCATGGGTTTGAGTACAGCCTCCTAGTTATTTCATGCCTAAGTCATTTAACCCAGGTTAAACTTTGTATGGTTTCCTCATCTTTATAAAGAGGATAATGATACACAGTTTTGATTTTGACGAACTAAAAAATATTAAAGGAAAGAGCTTTATAAATGATAAATAAAATTCAGTTGCTCTTGGCCACATCATATTACTTTCCAGGGAAGGTCACAGCATTTTTGCTGGTTATAAGAAGTAGTCTTTAAAAAAATAAAGATTTCAGAAATGTAGACAGTTCTGCCATTTTGCTTTAGAAATTATTCTAAATTTATACTTTTTAATTAGCTATGGCTTGTTTTTGTGTTAGTCTTAAATTTTGAAATTATGATTATATAATTTATGTGGCAATGCCAAGGGAATAAGGTTAGAGTAAATACCTCTATGGAAATGTATTATTTATCGAGAATCTGGAATTGATATATTTAGCTATACTTAGCATAAATTAGTAAACCTAATTTAGTAAACCTTCTCTTTTAAGGAAAAAAATTTTTTTTGTCAAAAATTTTAAAATATAAAAATTTTTTTTATATCCGTCACTGCCTATAAAATTTTCTTCACAGTTCACAGATGTCTTATTTGCCTGTGATGATAATAGGGGTCCACTTTGATGTACTTTTTGATCCTTTACTATATTGCTAAAATACAACAGGCATTTACTCCTTTGACAGCTCATGGATCCAAGGATCCAGGAGCAAATGTTGTACCCAGTGTCACAGAGTATGGGATCATTTTGGATACTGTGATATTCTCCCTTCCGTTAATTAGAAGCATTCCTAGTTTTCAGCATTAGGAGGAAAAGGTGTAGTCAGGTTATAAGTGGTAGAGCAGGATTCTGGCCGTAGAGCAGGATTCTGGCCAGGCAGTGTGGATCCTAAGTTCAGTCTTTTCAACATTTCACTGTGCTGCTTATGAGAAGGAGAGTGAGACTCTTTGGGGAGGGAAGGTGGGGAGGAACTTGTAGAAATGAAAGATATAAATTAAAAAATGTAAAACTCAATAGTTTTAATAATAGACTAGAGAATTATTGAACTAGTAGACGATCTGAAAGATAAATGAACCAAAATAAAGAGACAGGATGGAAAATACGTAAGAGAAGAAAAGAGAATTGGAAAATTGTGGCAGAAATTGCTAGTTTTCCTTGATTGTTTTTTCCTTCTCAGTAGTGGATATATTCCTTGGCTGCCTTGCTGTCCAGCTACAGCTTCCATTTCACTGTCTTTCTGTGACCGTAGGGTTTGACTGTGTGACAAGGTTTTGGCAGTTTGGATGCAAGTGAAAGTCATGCTTGTACGAGGAAAGGGATGCCCCTTTCCCTCCTCCTTCCTTTCCGTGGACTGGAGTGTGGACGTAGTGACGAACTGCTTTTAGCTATGTGAAGAGGGCAATACTGTAAGGATGACAAGGACGAAGAGTTTATCTCTCGCAGACTGCTAAGATGCAAACCCGCCCTCGCCCTGTCTCTTCTGACTGACACATGAGAGGGGAAAAATACCTGAATTTTGTTTAAGCCACTGTAGGGTCTCTTATTGCAGCAACTTGGTCTATGTCCCAACTAATATAAAAAGAGCACGAGAAGATCTAACGGTTATCTAAGCAGAATCCAGATGTGAAGAAAAATCAAATAGAGATATTTGAGATTATGATTGAGAATTTGTAGCTAGTAGAACTTGGAATTTATCCTTCTTAATTAATTCTTTCATACATTCCACGTCTCTCCTTTTGTTTTGCATTCTTTGGGTGGTTTCAGTATATTGAGTCACTAACTTGGTTTTCAGCTATATCCATTTTTCTTATCAGCCCATCTACTCTGTGTGTGTGTGTGTGTGTGTGAGAGAGAGAGAGAGAGAGAGAGAGAGATATGGTCATATTTTATTTTCTAAGTTTCTAATGTGTCTTACATAGATTTGGCAACTTCAGAAGTTTCTTTAAGGTTGTTACATTTTCTAAGTCAGATTGTTAATCATTTGTGGTTTGCAAAATTAGGATGTAAGAGGATTTGTTTTTATTGTATTAGGGCTACTGATCTGTTTTGTCTTATTCCTATTATCTTTTGTTTACCTTTCTTTCCTGTTGTTTATTTTTTATTTTCTAACTGGTTGAATTGGTCAGGGGTTTTTTGTTTTGTTTTGTTTTTTACCATTTTTTCTCTAGTAATTTTTAAGTTATAATCTAGTCGTCGACATATTTTTCACGTTTAGATTTTTTTCAATGTGTATATATAGATTCAGTATCTTCATCCTTTTCCTAAGCAAGAGAAAAACTCTAACATGCCTTTACTTTCTAACTCTTCCCAAACCTAAGTGTTGAGATAATCATGGAGTTTTACTTCTAGATTTTTTGTATGTATTTACAGTGATAATTAGAGTTCTAGGTGTAATTTTTACTGATTTATTTGCTTGCCATGATTTCTTATTATGCCTTGAATTATTTTCCTTTTTTTTTGGTTTCTCCTTTGATCCATGTGTTATTTAGAATTGTGGTGTTTAACTTACAAACATTTTGAGATTAGGTAGTTGGATTGATTTCTAGTTTAATTGCATGATGGTTAGAATATACACTGTACTATGATTTCGGTCCTTTGAAATTTGTCGAGACCTGATTTGTGGCTCAGCATAATCTGTTCTCGTAAATGATCCATGTGCATTTGAAAAAAAAAATGCATAATTTGCAGTCGTTGGGTGTGGTGTTCTATATAGATCTGTTGGGTTAAGTTGATTCATTATTTGGTCAAATTGTCTATATAATTTCAACTTTTGCATATTTTGCCTTGTAATTTTTAATTTTCCTATTGAATACTTATTAATGTAGTTAATGATGTATTCGGATTGTCTGACATCTTTTTATTTATTTGCAGTTTGTCCATTTTTCCTTTCTTCTGATTTTAGTTATCAAACCGTTCCAAAATGTAGTGGCTAGAACACTAACATGGAATTGCTCATAGTTCTTGACTCTGGAATGAGGGAGTGGCTCAGCGGGGTGGATCTGGCCTGAGGTCTCTCAGGGTGTTGCCCACAGGTGGTGCTCTCTGGAATCATCCCGAAGGCTTGACTCTTCATGGTTCTGAGAGGAAGGATGCAAACAGCTAGGGCTCCTCAGGCCACACTGTCTCTGTGGTCTCTCCAAAGTGGCAGTTTCAGGGCAGCTGGACAGTTCTGGGACCCTTTCTAGCTTCAGAAATCAGACGACATCATTTCTGCTGTTTTACTAAACTCTCCCATGTTCAAGGGGAGGGGAATATATTTTTTCTCTCTAGAAACTTTTAAGATTTTTGTCTTAACTTTTAGTGATTTGAAATTTCAACTATAGTGTTTTCATTTGTAAATCTGATGATGATAATGATGACTGCATTCATCTGACACTGAAATGAGGATTCCTAACTTTCTTAATTTACCTCTGGAAATGTCCTATTATTTCTTGTATTTTTCTGTTCAACGTCTAGACTTCCTGTCAGTTAGCTGATAGAACTTGGAATATATTCTTCTTACCTCTTTCTTTCATAAATTCCATCTTTGTCCTTTTGTTCTGCATTCTTTGGGTGGTTTCGGTACATTGGTTCACTAACTTGGTTTTCAGTTCTATCCATTTTTTTCTTCAACTTGTCTACTAAACTTTTTTTTGATGGTAATATTTTATTTCCTATGTTTCCAATGTGTCTTTTACATAGACTTGGTAACTTCACAAGTTTCTTTAAGGTTGTTAAATTTACTTTATAATCTTTTATAGGCGTTTTGTTTGATTTTTGTTTCATTTGTTGAATTTATTGCCTCTGATTGTTTTCCTCAAATCTGATTAATTATCTGCTCTTTTTGAGAGTCTGTGTTGACATCTTCTATTTATAGGCGTTTATCTCCTTTCATTGTGGGAAAGGGTAGGAAGTACGGGTGGGCTGAGCATGCCTGATTTTAAGAGTGTTAAGACTAATTTATAAACTTCATTTACAAGTACATTATGTCTGATCATTTTATACATCTATATACATCTTCCTCCTCAAAGTACTAGTCTGGAGAAGAACAAGAAGGAAAAGTATCAAGAAGATTCAACAGGAAAATAATGTGATTTCATGTTACAAAAAGTTGAATTTCCATTATGATGTACTATGATGAGCACTGTTCTTTATTTCAGAAAGTTAAATCTTAAACCATGATTTTTATACTTACCACCACCCTACTTTCAGCATGTTGTGGTCAGTTGTCAGTTTTAAAATACTCGTGGCTTCTGTAAATGTTTAAATATAACCAAGAAAATAACTGCTTGTTAAGAAACTACCTTCAGTTCTTCTTAATATGAAATAATTTTTTGCCAAAATTTCTTGTCAGAACTAAATTTCCTTTAATAAATCTTGTTTTGTCAGTTTAGTTGTTCAGGAGAAACTATTTCATCTTGTAATTAGTTTACATATTTAAAAACAAAGTTGGGATCAATTTATGTCATAAAGACAATCAAGTTAGGTTATTTTGTGAAATTTAGAAGTACTTTTGCTAAAAGAAGAATGAAAAAATTGGTATATTATAACTTTAGACCATAATGTCAGGGACTCAAGATTGACTTAAATTTAAACATTGTGTAATGTTTATTCTTGTCCTCCGTATTTGTCAGGAAATCTTAACCAGAGTGAGAAATTTTCTCGTGCTGTGTTGGGAGCACAGGGCACAAGAGATCTCCATAAAAAGGCATGAGATTTGCTTGGAAGAACATAGTGGTTTTCTAACTTGGCAGTAATAAGTTAGAACTAACCCCTTTAAAAAGAAAATATTAATCTACATTATTCTTTATTGGGTATTCGTGTGTTTTCTTTTTTTACATTTAAATTTTTTTTTTAATAGATTGTAAAAGTGTTTTCTTAGTGGTACCATTCTTGTGTTTGCATGTGTGCATGTGGATTTACATTCATAAGCCATGGTATTTGTTATGTGTAAAGACAGTAATTTTCTATACATAGAAAAGTGTCTTTGGAACTTGACTATCTTACCACTTGAATTGAGGAATAGGGGCCAAATACTTTATTGTTACAGAATACCCAGAATAATTTGGCTATGTCTAGAGTGCTTTCCTCAAATTTTGTTGCCCAGGAGGCAATTTGGGGAGTACAAATGAGCCTTGCTATAATAGGATTCCCTCTTGAAAGATAACATATTTTTTGGATTAGAGAAATGATGAATTCACATCTCATTAAAATGACAGCAGTCCTCATACTGAGAATCACTTGAGGCTTGGAAGGGGAATTAGAATTTGGAGATCTGTCTGGGTCAAACATATGCACCTGCATTTAATAGTATTTTTTTTTTTTTTCATGGAAATTAGAGAACCACCTGATGCAGAGAGGTGGGTATAGGATGACTGGTATCTGGCTCAAACCTCTCCTACCTCACGTTTTCCTCAGGCTTTTTGTCTGTCTATATAGTAACATGTGGGTGTTTCTCAGGGCTCGGTTCTTAGCTTTCTTCTGTTTTCGCTGAATAAATGCTCCTTGGTTGATCCCATCTACTGTGTTTTCAGCTACTACCATCTCTTATAACAACGATTCTTCCAACTGTGACCCCTAGCCCACTGCTTTCTACTGAGCTTCCAGACCTGGATTTTTAAATATATATATCAGATGTCTTCACCTGCTTTCCCATAAGAATCTCAAACTTAACTTTCGGCCGAAACTATTAACTTTCTTTTTAAACCTCCTTTTGTATTTCCTATCTTAATGGGAAATATGCTACCAGCCACCTAATTTATCCAGGCTAGATATCTAGGAGTTATCCTTGACTCGTCTTCATGCCCCATAATAATAACCTCTAATCAGTTACAGAGTCTTCTCAGTTTTACCTTCAGAAGCCATTGTCCCCTCATAGTGCTGGTGCCACTATGTCATTGTCCACCTGAGGTATTACAGTAGCTTCCTAACTGTTCTCCCTGCCTCTAGTCTCCTTCAGTCCATTTTATATATAGTATTACTTTTCCAGAATATATATATCTAACTTTATTACTATTTAAAACATCACTGTTTTCTCCCCATTGCTTACTAAATAAAATGTTAACTCTTTAACATGGCAAGTGCCTTTGCAAGCATAACCCAGTCTCCATACCCAGCCTCATTTTCTACACCGAGCTATGTGGTATTCCCTGGAGCTTCTCTGCTTCATGTATTTGCTCAAGCTCTTTCCTCTGCGTAGAGTGACTTTCCCTGCATACCTGGAACATTCCTATTCAGTTTTTCACTTAGCTCTTATGCAACTTAAATCGAAAAACTGTCTTGCACTCTCCTCTGTTCCTCCATCCCTCTCCAGCCCTTTAATGTTGTCTCTGTAGTAACTGTTCACATCGTGTGGTAGTTGTTTTTAATTCTTCCTTGAGCTACTTGATGCTGGGAAATACATATTAATCCCACTCTTGAGGACTCTGCCCTTATGACCTCATCTAATGTTAATTACCAACAGCTCCACCTCTTAATACCATCAAATTAGGGGAAGAGTTTCACCTTAAGAATTTATGGGGGACACATTCAGTTCATAACACTATGTATGTAATTGGTATTCTGAGAAATTTTCCTCTTTTTCCCATCGAATTTTCTTAAACTACTTCTGTTGATCTATAACATACATATAATATGTAATTTACCTATTTTAAATGTACAGTTCGATGAGTTTTGATAAATGTATACACCCATTAACCACCTCCGCAGTCGAGGTGCATCTCATTCTCACCCCAGAACGTTCCCTTAAGCACCTTCATTGTCATCACTCCCGCCCTGGCACCGCTGGGCCCAAGCAGCTTTCTGGCGCTGTAACTTAGTTTACCTTTTCTAGAATTTTATATAAGTGAAATTATATAGTATTCACTCTTTTTTGTCTGCTTTATTTTGCTTAGCGTATTTTTATCTATGTTGTATCTATCAGCAGTTCATTTTTTTATGTAGATCCAAGTTTTTTCTTTTCATTTTCTTCCACCTGAAGAACTTCCTTTGCTTTTTATTTGCTGGTGACTTTTTTCCATCCAACTTATTTTTAATCTGAAAAAAACTTTTACTTTCATTTTTGAAGACTGTTCACTGTATTTAGCATCTAGGTTGACCCTTTTTCCTTTAAGCATCTAAAGATGTTTCTTCTGTCTTGCATAGTCAAAAAGTCTACATATTTTCTTAAATTTGTTCCTCTGCATCTAAACTTTTTTCTCTTGCTTATAAGATTTTCTCTTTTTGACAACTATTCAGGAATTTGATTGTGGTGCCTTGTACTTCTCTTTGTATTTATACTGAGGAGAGGGTTCATTGAAATTCTTGAATCTGTTGATATATATTTTTTATCAAATGTGGAAAATATTTTTGATATTGTTCTGCAGTTCTCCTCGTCTGTTCTCTTCTGTTTCTTCTTTTCTCCCTCCTGCTCACGTTTTTTCTAGCTGCATCTTAGTGCCTCTGAAATTTTCTTCTGTAGTATTTAATATACTGTTAATCGTATTCAGTGATACTTTCTTTACAAATATACATATTTTCAAACCCTAGAAGTGGGTTTTGATTCTTTCTTATGTCTCTCATTTCTCTCCTCATTGTATTTTCCCTTATATCCTTGAACATATTTATAATAGCAGTTTTAGAGTCCTTACTATTTTTTCTCATTTCTGGGACTGTTAGAATTGCCTCATTTCACCCTGTTTTCAGGTCATATTTTCTTTTTCTGTCTACTAATTTTTTATTGGATGCTATGGACATTGTAAATTTTACATTGTTGAGTGGCAAATAATTTTTCTTTTACTGAATTTTGGATTTTGTTCTGACAAGCAGTTGAGTTACCTGTGGATTGACTATCTTTTTGAGGCTTGTTTTTAAGCTTTATTAGGAAGCATCTAGAACATCTTTTTACTCTAGAGCATCTTTACCTCTGCTATTCAAGTGTGAATCTTCTGGAGTCACAGATGAATTCATTGCCTGTCTTTCAGCAAGGAGGACTTTTCTGGTCAGAATACCAATATTTCCTAGCATTCTGGGAATTGTTTCGCTTGTAGATCCCTATTCTTTGTCTTACCTCATGGAGTTCATCCTGCATACCTGCCTTAAAGATTGGCCACAGACTCAGGTGGACCACTGTGCAGATAATGGAATTTTCTATGCAGAGTCTCTCTGGCATGCTTTTGGTCTCTGCTTGAGCTCTTCCTCCCTGCACCACAGGATGAAAGTGCCTTCAAGCGGGGCATTGCCAGGGCAGTCATAGGTCTCACTTTGTTTTCTTCTCGCCCCTCAGAGATCAGAGTCTTATACTGCTTATTGTCCAATGTCTGAAAACATTCGTTTTCATATATTTTGTCTGGTGTTTTAGCTGTTACTGTGGGATGGAAAGTCCATTCCTACTTATTCCATCAGAGCCATTGGAAATTCTTTCCTGCCCTTTTTACCTTTTAAGATAACCATGGATCTATTTAGCAACTAGAAGGGTGCTCCAAGGGGTTGTACAAAAAAATAAATAAATAAAGATAGCATTGGAGAATTAGAGTTCAAAAAGTTGAAAATTGGAATTGAAAAAGTTTATATTCACTTTTTATCTCTAGAAATTTGGGCCTTCTGGAGCATATTACTAATACCTACCTATAGAGTTTTAACATTCATCGACACTCTTCCATTCCTATCCTAATTTCAAGGTAACATTTTACATGGTTCAGCTCTAATACAATAATGAACAAAATAGTGTAGAATTACTATATGATATTTTAAGAGAATAAAATAGCATGTACATTAAAGCTCGTGAGTGAACTTTTCAAAAAAGTACACACGTTTAAATGATAGCTTCATAAATAATTGTGTTCGTGACTATAGTTACAACCACTACTTTTAATCATCTTATTTTCTGGTTAAACATTCTCAGAAGTAACGTGAACAGGCTGACCGATGCTAGTCAAAGATGATCTTTAATGAATTAAAATTCTTGGCAGTAGTTCTATACACTTATGTTAAAATGAGCATGATTTTGCTGTGTCGCCTCTGTCTCCCCTTGATAGTCTTAAGGGGAAAAGCAAACAAAAAACAAAATCTCATTTTCATGTAACAGTTGTACATACTTAGGTTAATCTTAGCATATTTACTAAGTTTTGATTTTTTTTTTTTTTTTCAGATTGTCAGTATTTAAACAGACCACATCATGCGTGAGTACAAGCTAGTGGTCCTTGGTTCAGGAGGCGTGGGGAAGTCTGCTCTGGTAAGTTAGCCATGTAACTATAACTAATTAGGATACTGCAAGAAGAACATTATTTTCTTGCTTTGAAACTTCTGTTCACTAAAGAGAAAAGGTGGCAGTATTTTTTATATGCCTAATATCTGGCCCAGAGGGGACAGGGCTTCATTTAGTAACCATGGAGGTGTAGTTTTATAATGGCAGCTCATTCATTCTTTCATTTACCAAATATTTATTGGGTACCTACTCTATTTCAAGCACTAGTAGTGTTCATGATTCAAAGAGGAATAAGATTGCTCTCATTTTTGAGAAACTTACATTCCAGTAGGGGAGAATGATCATTACAGGTACCAGTGGAGTAAGTCCTGCCCTACTCGCCCCCAGACTTCAGTGGAATGAAGGGGTTTTTTTTGTTTATGATCTGTATTTTTTTAATAAATATTTATTGAGCTTCTACAATGTCAGACTATAGGGTTACAACAGTAAACAAAAACCATCACAATTGCTCATAGAGCTTACATTATTGTGGAGGATGTGATAAATATGCAATTAAACAAAGAAATACTTGATTATGAGAGAGATACTTGGAAAGAAAAGTACAGATTGTTAAGCCCCTATGACATGTGAACCTAAATTAGCATTAAACAACTAAGAGAAAGGTCACAGTTGCTGGGGCAGGAGTGAACAAGGGAGAAAGTAGAGGGAAGTGAGGCGAGAGATAGGCAAGGGCCAGATCATGACTTGAAGATCACATGAGAACTTGGAACTGATTCCCAATGACTATGAGAAGCTGTTGAAGGTAGAGCTGGAAGTGGAGGCGACAGAATTAGATGTATGTTGTAAAGAGTGCACTTTGCGTAACTTAGATGAGAAACAGTAGGTGTGAAAGACATTACTCTGAGAGTTGGGAGTTCATGTAATCCACCAGGTTATTGTTTGTGGAAGCTTATAGTAGGACCATAGCAGCGATGAAGAGAAAACTGGATGTTTTGAGAATGAACTAGAAGGTAGGACTGACGTAACTCGGTGCTGGATTGCTCTGGGGACTAGGAGAGAAGGAGCTGTCAGGGATGACTCCCAAATTTCTAGTTGAACTGCTAATGTTACGGATGGACCATGTGAGTAGAAGGGAAACACTGGAGAATGAACAAATTTGAGAGTGAAAATCAAGAGTCATGTCAAATTTGGTATGTCTGTGAGATGTTCGAGTAAATGCATCAAATAAACAATTAGATCCTCAAGATAATAACTTAAAAGAGAAGCTTGTGATATGATTTGGGGTACCATGAGTATATCAGTAATATTTAATTTCATGAGAATTAGGTTTCTGTTAGGAGTGTAAATTAGTACCTCTGTGGTGAAGTTTGAGAAAATCTGTCATTTTAAATGCATGTAATGTTCAATTTAGCAAGTCCCTTTCTGGAAATTTACCTCACACAACGTTTACATGTACAAAATGACATGGTTAAGGATATCCATTGCAACATTCTTTACAGTGGCAAGAGTTTGAAAGCCACCTAAATGTCTATCGTAGGGACTAGTAAAGTAAGTTTTTAATACATAGTTTGAATAGACTACTATATAACCATTAAAAAGAATGCAACAGCTTTACATATATAGATATGTAGTGATATCCAAGATATATTATTTCAGGGGGGAAAAACATACCAAATAGAGCAGACTACCACTTCTGTTTTATAAAAGAGGGAGAGTGATGGGGGAGATGTTATAAACTTCAGACTATGTCTGCAAGGGTAAATAAGCTACAGATAACAGTTCCTTCCATGGGAATGGAGTCAGGTAGCTGGGAATAGTGGTGGTAGGTAGGATTATAGTCACCACTGCATAATCTTTTGTGTCTTTTGTATTTTGTCCTATGTCCATGAATTACCTTTTCAAAAATCCATAGGAACAACGAGGTTGTCTAGGGAGAGATTGGAGAGAGAAGAGAAGAACTCGAGACTGAGCTCTTGAGTAGCTCTCAGCCTTTAAAAGAGTAGGTGGGATCAAAGGATCCAGCACAGAAGAACATGTCTCATACTTGAATGGAAAGAATGTGTCTTTACTTGACTGTCAAGTAAAGAAGAGGAAGAAGATGATATGGGAACATAGAGGTAGCTGCACTTGATAAAAGCAGCTTTAGAAAGGTGATGGTGCCATAACCACCCTGGGGTGGGTTGAAGAGTACATAAGAGCTAAGGAAATGGAACCGCCATTGTAGACTTTTGAAAAAGTTTGATTTGAGAGGGAACAGGGTAAGGGGGCAGAAGCTGGAGGGATCATGGAATTATAGGAGGTTTTTGTGGGTAGGATGGGAGATAGGAGTACATGTTTGTATGCTGGAGGCGGCAGTCCAGTGGAGAGGAAAGATAGTGGGAGGGAGTGATTGTTACAGAAAAGGCAGTAGGGGAGGAAGGAAGAAGAGGATCCAATAGGAAAACTAAGGGAATAAAATAAAAGTGTATGAATGAATGAAATAGCTCTGAGAACTAAGAGGACGAGATTCAGAGAAGTAATGAAACATTGCTTTTAGTAAGAAAGGAGTTAGAAGCGTGAGATCATTTCTCAGTTTTGCAAGTCTCTCTAACAGTTGGCTTATAGAAAGCACTTTGGTTCTCATACCTGCTTCTGCATCCAGTTCCTTGCTATAGCATGTGTTGTATATCCATACCCTTTGGAAAACTGTGCATTTACGGGAGAGTGTGTCATAGCATTATTAGGGAAAGAGTTTTTTTTTAAACCTCTGTCCTGAACCATATTTTGAGAACATCTGTTCTAGTCTAAAGCATATTAGGAAGTTTTTCATATTTAAATTTATGTTACATAGTAGTAGGAAGATGAGGTGATTAGATCTTTGATAAAAATAAAGTTTTTGGTGTGATTATAGCCTGAGTTTCTTTTGAAAAATAGCCACTTAGTAGGGGAAAGAAGTTAGTTTACTATATTCAAGTTCATCTGTTTAGCTCAAGCAAAAATCGTGTATAAAATACTCCTCTGGGTAACTTAACTGTAGATGATCTCAGCCCACTTGACCTCAGTCCACATTCTTACCTTCGCTTTTAAGGCAACAGTGTACCGGAACCCGTCCAGGAAATATTTCACAATCATCTTCTGTACTTTTCATTTACCAAATGATAAAATACCTAGTTTCTAGTTTGAGTTTCCAGAAACCCTAGAGATAAAAGTAGATGACCTGAAAAAGATAGAAAGAGTAAGGCTTTAGAATAAGGAAGCTGTACGTTTGCATCTCAGCTGGCAAATGGGAAAAATAACTGCTTCTGGGGGGAATGTGAAATTGGAATGTGATTATAAATTTAATAAATTCTATAAATTTTAATTTCTTTTACTCTTTTCCCTCACAATTAGACTATTTTAAGACTTTAAAATTTAGAACTTTTTGACTGTGTCCTTTAAGGGCATGAGATAAAAGTTACTACAGATACATAAAGGAGTAATAGGAGTTTACTGATGAATTTTCATTTTTCAGTAAATTAGACTCTGTGTCCTTAACCGTATCTTTGTTGCACTTTAAAAGTCAGTCTAGTGTTTATTTGACAGTGTAATGTCACCACAGCGTTGCCCGCAGTCTTTAGCATGTCCATCTCCTTTTATAATAAGTGTGCTCATAGTTACGGGTGTATTCTTATTGAAAAATGATACTTTACATTTACATGTTTACCCAGAATTTTCACATAATTTCGTTTCATCTTTACCACATTGTAAGGTTAAATAACATTCAAGAGGGGTTGATTTTCAAGTCCTTAACTTTTCTCTGCTTTTTTTTTTCTAGACAGTTCAGTTTGTTCAGGGAATTTTTGTTGAAAAATATGACCCAACGATAGAAGATTCCTACAGAAAGGTAAAATGTGAAACGTGTACGCACATTCTTATAAGTAGTTCCTTATGACTTTAAAACTTGATCCATGGAATGGCTTTTTAAAAATAATTTTGAAAAATGATACAAGTGTTCTGTATCTGTTTTTAAAAGTTTCACCAAGACAAAATATTTCTCATAGAATGCTACTTAGCTACAGAGAGCTATGTGTTCTATTCCTGATTAGTAATTTGTTCTTTAATGCACTTATTTTCCTGATAGGAAATATTTTTAATGTAGAAAAATTGCATATAATTAGTAGGTATATTTTTGATGAACTCTTTGTGAACTAAAATTGAGATCACTTTTATGCTTGAAGTTTTCCGGTGACTGATAGTTTATATTTACTTATATGATAACTTTAAAGATATTTGATCTTTAGACTATAAAAAACTCGTTGTTGGATTGTGTATGATACTGTAATGGTGGGTATATGTCGTAATACATTTGTCCCAACCCATAGAGCGTACAGCACCAAGAACAAAGCCATAATATGTAGTTTGGACTGGGCACGATAATGACATGTTGGTGAAGGTTCTTTGATTCTAACAGATGCGCCACTCTGGTGTGGGATGCTGATGATGGGGTGGGCTGGTGGGGAGCAGGAGAGGGGTATATGGGAACTCTTTACTTTCTGCTCAGTTTTGCTGTGAACCTAAAACTGCTCTAAAAAGTAAAGCTTATTTAAAAGGAAAACATTGGTCTTTACAAAAAATACTATTTTATGTAATTACAAGACCAGCTAGAATTGTGAAACGTTTTTATGATTTTATTTCCCAAACCTGTTATAGTCGTGGAGGGGTGGAGAAGGACAGTGTTTTAAGAAAGACTAGTAGCCAACAATATACCAAAAAACAAAACAAAACAAAACAAAAGCAAGAAGAAGAAGAAACAGCAGAAGAAAGAAAAGAAATTAAGCTCATCAAGCCACAGTGGCAGAGCAGTTTTGTTATCTGCCAATTGGATACAAAATCATGCTGTAGGAACAGTGAGAAACTACAGACTTACTTCATTTTTCATTGAACATGCCCATTTACAAATCGGGCATGTTCATTCATTTTACATTAGTCCCATGTAAATGGTAGAACAGTGAATTTGTGGCCGCCAGTAATTTTCCTCATCAATCCCAGATCTGACACAGAAGAAGAATTTAAAATAGTCCTTAGGTTAATTTTAGAAGACAGTGTTGCATTACTGAAATTTCTCCCAAATAAGTTGCTGGTTAAAGCTTTAACTATAAGCAGAGATATATACCTAGAATGCTGAAGATCGAATACTTTCTTAATCCCTTCTTTATTAAAAATTTTTTGCATTTTGATAGTTGCTACTTCCTTTAGGCCAGGCTTCTTTTATAAAACACTGGGAAAATAGAATTCAGTGTATAAAATTTCACCATATGCACACGGCTTTTCCAAACAAGTTGAAGAAGTCTCAAGGACTATATGAGTTCACTGTTATTTATTTTAGCACTTCTGTGTTCCTTTTATCTCTTAAAATTTTCTCGTGTATTAAATTTAAGGTGCAACATTTCAGTAAAACTTGTAACAACTTGAACATGATAAGTTGGCAAAATTTTCTTTACCTCAAAACCTCGTCTACATTTTGAGCTGTTTAATATGTTTTTGCTTTGTTTTCTTTGTATACCTGTTGTAGTTTTTCTTAAGTCACAGAGTATGACCATTTGCCTTCTAACAATAACAAGTCATTACTTAAAAGTTTTCAGTGGTCAGAAAATATCTAAACTCAGTATTAACAGCCATGGCTTCTATAATATTTTTAGAATGTTCCTGATTCTTAATTATTTAAATTAAGTACTAAGTTAAGTCTTGACCAATACAGCAAACTGAAGAAAAGCTTTATAGTTGTTAATAGATACTTTGAGTAAAGAGGTGGGAGGAAAACAGACTGACGTTTTGATGTTGTTTTTTCTCGCCCCGCCCCAACCCCAACAGCAAGTTGAAGTAGATTGCCAACAGTGTATGCTCGAAATCCTGGACACAGCGGGAACAGTAAGGATGTTTTCTCTCTTTTTTTGGTAGATTTGAATTTGTGAATAGGTTTTGTTATCTGAATAATTCCTCTACGTAAAAGTAACTATTCTGTTTAGGAATAAATTCTCTAAATGTAGGGCTTATTAAATTTTTTATGTGCACGAAACCATCTATGATATACTTAATGCCCACACATCACTATTAAATTCTATGTTGAGTTCACCTATGTGTTGGGTTTCTTCTTGTGTTTAGGTAAGGATGATGCTACTCCTGCTTACCCCAATAGTTGTAATAGAACCTTGATCTCGTCTTCAAGCATCCTACTCTCCATTCAGCGCCTCTTATTTTTCCAGCTCACTTCCTTTCATAGCCATCAACTTCCCTGCAGTCAGTTTATCCTAATATCTTTAATTATCCTTCATATCCTCAACCCCCTCTTCACACAGCTTTAAGTCCATGGTCTGTCATTTTTAATCAATCCCCTGCATATATCCTCAACTCCCATGACTTTTCGGCAACTTTTGACTCAGTTGATCACTATCTTCTGTAAAATTTTATTCATCCGGCTTCCCGAAAGGCTTGGTTTTCTGCCTGTGTCATTGGTTGTGCCCAAGTCTTCTTTCCAGATTCGTCTTCATCTCTCCGGCCTCTTACTGTTGGAGAGCCTCGAAGAGTCCATACTTGGGCTTCTCTTTTCTAACAGCACTACCTTGGAGGCCATCTTTAGTAGCATCAAAATAATTTACTTAGAATCTGTATATAAAAAGGAATTTAAAGTTTCCAAAATCACATAAAAGCAAATTAAGATGGTTAAGATTTCCCTCCTGATTCCAGTTTATTGTTATCGTTGCGAGTCACATAAGTAGGCAACAGGAACATTCATCTCAGAGTTTCTAGAAACCACGGATCATGTCTTGTGTTCATTGTCATGATAGCATGTAATAAAAAATTCAGTAGCTCACTTGTGATTATTCTCATTTAAGTTATTCCAATATATGTTCAAGAAATCATGTTTATAATTGCGTATTTTTTATTATAGGAGCAATTTACAGCGATGAGGGATTTGTATATGAAGAATGGCCAAGGGTTTGCACTAGTATATTCTATTACAGCTCAGTCCACATTTAATGACTTACAGGACCTGAGGGAACAGATTTTACGGGTTAAAGACACAGAAGATGTAAGTATTTTTCTCTCTATAAGATATACTGCCGTCTTTCTATGGCCAAATAAAAGGTGTCTTTTTTCTCTGTCAGTAGAGTATTTGGAGGGTATCTACCACATGCCTAAAAGAGCTCCTGTGACCAAAAAAAATTATTAACTTTCTAAATTTACCTACAGATTACATGCTGAGATGGTTAGGAGGACATGTATGATAAAGCGTTCGTTGTATCTATGGGTGATAAGTGTAGCAGAGGAAGAGGAGTCAGAATTCTTGGTAGAAGAAGTGGACTCAAGTCAAACGTTGAGAGGTGGTAGTTATGTCAGAAACGGTGTTCAGAGAACGTTATTAAGAACCATATGATTTGCTCATATTTCTAAAGTGCTACTGGTATAGTTTTTACTTACAGGTTTTTAAAATTATTTTAAAGATTTTAATCGGGTTTTTATATTTTTTAATTTTATTTTTGTTTCAGAATTTTTGTCTTATTTGATGACTAACGTCATTGTTGTTTTTGTACTTTTTCGCAAAGATGAATTACATATTTTACATGTTCACCCCAGTTTTGAGCTAAAGAGTTTCTTTTCAGTTATATAAATTAAGATATAAAATTTCATTTGTACCTTTCTGTTTTTGTGTGTTCTCTCTCATTATTAATGGGAACATATGCACCTGCTCAGGACCTTATCTTTGGGTAGTATTGTAGGCGGGGAGGGCTTTATGCCATATGACTCATGACCAACGGTAACCTAATGAATAGTTCTCTTCCTTCCCATGACTAATTTATCTAAGAGAGTTCTGTTTTCATAGGCAATTACATGCAAATCACTGAACTCTGGTAATGTTAATCTCTTTATCCCGCATAATAAACTAAAAAAGGTGGAGTTGTAGGTGTCTAGTGTGTTTCATCTAACACATGACAATTGCCTATTTTAGGTATCCACCATGTCCTTTAAATCCTTTCTTTTGTATAGTGTCCATCACCTCACAAATGACTTTGCTTTCTAGATACCTTTGAACTAAGAACATTGTACAGTTTGTTAGCAACCCATTTTATTGGAAGTAGGGTTTTGTGGATGGACATAGCCAAGCATTTCTGTTATGGAAAATATGGGAAGACATAAAGCTGCCTTGTGGCTTTATTTCCTCCTCACAGCTAGATGTCAAATGTAGAAGTCGAGCCTATTCCCATGTTGGTCTTACCATGTAGGCCTTTTAACTTTTGGCATTCGTTGGGCCCATGAAATGAAGCACTTAACCCACAGTTAGGCCATTCTTATCTGTGCTGCAGGAGATTCCTTCTCCTTCAGATTTTTCTACTTGTAATTCAGTTATTAATAGTAGCTCACATGAGAATTTTGGGATTATATTCTTAAAATAATTTAGCAGATCAGCATGGTAGGATCTCTTCCATGTTTTTTCTGTCTCTTCCCTCTTATCCACTTTCTTCCCCTCAGCACACATACAGCCCTTTTTTAAGCATTTGGCGAAGCTTATAGTCTTCAATACATTTTTCAATTGGTGGCAGTTAGTTGCTAAGTAACAAGTATGTTATTACTCATTTTATGTGTTTTCCTTCCCCACAGGTTCCGATGATTTTGGTTGGCAATAAATGTGACCTGGAAGATGAGCGAGTAGTTGGCAAAGAACAGGGTCAGAATTTAGCAAGACAGTGGTGTAACTGTGCCTTTTTAGAATCTTCTGCAAAGTCAAAGATCAACGTTAATGAGGTAACCTACAGCTGCTAGGCAGCACAGACAAGCGCCTTTTTAGTTTTTTTCTTTTAACAGCCAAAAAACTAAGAAAAAAATTTATTCTTTTAAACAGTCTCAATTCTATGAATTTATAGGAAGCACTAAGTAATTCTTAGAAACTATAATCCTTTGCTTGCATAAAATTACTTCGATGACACTTATTAGTGAGGACACTTATATTTACTTTATTGGCAAAGAGGGGAGTTTAAGTTAGAGACTATGTTTAAAGTCCTGCCAAGCTTCTAAATGATATGCCAGAAAGCAATGTATGAAAATTGTCATATCACTCTTGTATTGTAACAATTACCTAGGCAAATATGTATAAATAGGTTGTAAAATCAAGTAGGAAAATACAAAAATCAAAGTAGTTGTTATGATGAACTTATGTTTCTGTTATACAGAAAGATATTACCTCATGGACATCATAGAATTTGGCGTTGTGAGTCCTGCTTCCCTGTAGTGCGTGACTTAAAGGGAGGAATCTGAGTGTGGACATGGAACTGTAATTCACATTCACTTGGTCTTTTAGGCCTGTTACAGCAGGTGCACAAGGCTTTTTTCGTCCATGACTTAAGTACTCCACTATCTCGAGAACATAGCTGTGGACAGGAATGCTTAACAAGCAAGCTGCCTGCCTGGGTGTGAAGGGCCAGAGTTCACTGGATTCCTAAAAGATTAGTGAACTCCCCAACTGCCACCACCAACCAAGCAAAACCTTGAGGTTTCCTTTGTTTTTGTTGATTTTAAAATAAGGTTTGTTGTTTTTTTAAACCAGAGCAGGCTTCTTTTCTTTTTCCAATAGTGCAAAAGCTGCACTTGCTGGTGTGCTTGCCATTTGTAGCATCCTAGGTAACCAATCAGAATTCAGCTCACTTAAAACACAGATGAGAGCTAAGAGTAGATTAGGTTATCAGAGTCCTGTGTTTTTGCTTGCTGTTCCTCTCTGGCCTTTGGTTTTATAAGTCATTTTTACTTGACTTATGGTTATAGACTATTGCCTGATTTTTGAAATGACCAAATTACTTTAACAATCTGGCAGGGGGAAAAAAGTGAACTTGCTGCAAATCCTGTTTTACAAGTAAGAATATCAAAGCTTGCTTTTTTAGGTAAAACAATTTTCATAATTTTTACATACATAAAAATAAGATGTTTGTAAATTTGATTTATTCAGCAAATATTTATTGCATGCCTATGTGTCTGTCATTGTATTAGGCACAGGGTAATAGTCATCCAGGCACACACTGTTCTTGCCCTGAAGAAGTTTGCATCCCAGTGGGGAACAAATCCTAGTGAGATCTTCAACAGCAATTATTTCTTAGTCGCTGCCAAGTCAATAAAAGGAAAAATGATATGCTTCCAGCTTCAACTTTCTTCGTGGTGGAATTACAGTTTTATAGATGTTATTTTGAAAAATGTGGCTGATCATAGAATTTTAATTTTTAGTATAGCCTTCCAGAAAAGAAAAAAAGAAAGATAACTTTGAAATAAAACGTTAGGATTGATGGATGAGCTTGGCTAGGAGAACAGTAATGCAAGTTACTACCTGTAGGATGATTGGCCTTAGGGATCTGGTTCTTTGCTGTCCCTGTCACCTTCACTGGTACCACTCACCAAGTAAGTTAATGGGGCTTAGCTGGGGCTGAGTTGGGCCAGGGTCCAGTGAGCACAGTTACTTACCATTTAAGCCTGACGTATCTGTGGGAGCTTACATACTACCAAACCCCTCTCTGCATCGAGGTTGCAAATGCGGCAGAGCTACCTTTTTTACAGCAGTTGTTAAAGTCAGTCCTTGACATGAGAGTTTATAAAACAAAAATAGGAAAACAAAACAAAATGAAATGCATTAGCTATTTAAGAATCTGTACTCTCTTAGAAAACATTACAAACTTCATGCTGGAAATTCTTGAGAGAGTAATATTTCAAGTTTTTTTTTTAATGTTTGTTTATAGCCTGATAATCTAACTATAGAGTTACATTAATAGCTAATATTTCCTCTGACAGCTAAAGCCTTGTAAACAACTGTGTGATTTCTGAATGCCTAAAGACAGAGGGATCATACTTTCACAAGAGTCAACTCTTGGACTCAAATTTAAAATTATATATGGACATACTGCTTGACTAAATGCTCTCTAATTTTCTATATATCTATATTTATCTCTATATATTTTTAAAACTCTTACCCACACCATTTTTGCTATGTTCTGAAAGTAATACATAGCTATACCAGAATGAATCGCCATCAGTCTTAATCAAGAATTGTTCTTTGCTAGGAATAATCATTGGAATCAAAACGTCCTAGTTGAGGAATGGCAGAAGGATTAAGAAACTTCTGTGTTCTCTTTAGATTTTTCTATAGTTCAGAGAAATGAGGAAGAAACTAGGCTGAGGTCCTTTCAACATATGTAACAAATACTATAGCTTGAACTGGCCCTCATCACTAACCAGCTGCTTCTCTGAGGTGGGCAGTGTTTGCCAAAGAAATTAAGGGTAATACTACAAAATCAGTTACCACCTGAAACTGGCTAGCATGAAGAAATGTATGGTTTTGATTTATTTACTGTTTTAGTTTATCCTTTTATTATTTTTCATTTTATAGCTTATACATTGAGGGTAGGGAACTAATGAGCTTGTTTGTGGCTTATGCATATTAAGTTCTTGAAGGGCTTCAGAGTTATAAAACAATTTGGATTTCAGAGTTGTGAAACAAACTACCATTTTATTCATAAATTCTGTGTTTTCAGCTTTCCTAGAAATAAGATAATAGAAAATTAATGTAATAGAGAAATAGAAAATGGGAATGGGGAGGAGGAGAGAAGGAGCAGAAAGAAAATATAAATAAATCACTTTTATGGGTTTGGAATATTAATTTTAGGACCATTTAAAAACATAAATAGAAGTTTTATCCGAGTCCATCTTAAAATATAGAGCAATCCATTTTTAAATATTTTATTTTGAAAACTTACTGAAAAGATGTAAAAACAATAAATTTCTATTTACCCATCATCTACATTCATCAGTCATTACCATTTTGTCACATATATGTATATCACACTATATTACTTCTAAATATGTTAGTGTATATACCTGTATATCAAGAACATTCTCTTACACAACCACAACACAATTATTGAAATCGAGAAAATTGATAGTGACACCGTCCATGTTCGGTGCATGTTCAGTTTGGCCATTCGTCCCGGTAGTGCCCCTAAAAACTAAAACATTTTGATACACTTCTACAAAGCACTGTTATTACAGATGAATAATAGTAAGGAGCTTCTGTCATAATTTGTTTCTATTCCAGATCATTAGTAAATGAGCGTTCGCATTCCATAGCAAAGAACCAAATTCAGCTGATGTACTTCATATTCCAACGCTATGGCATACTTAGCTCTGTGAAACACATGGACATATCAGAATTAAAGTAATCCATTTCTGTGAAATAAGTAGTATTGTATTTTTACCTTTGATACCTTGCATTTTTTAATCCAAAGTGAATCCAAAAGATTTATCGACATATTATTTGTCACTTTAAATCAAGGGTCACAGACCTTATCTGTTTTTCACTTTAACCAAAATTAACATCACCAAAAAGGGACAAGCAAAAATCATGTGCTGAGTGGAATCTCTTTTGTCCTATTCTTGCCAAAAATGTGTAACACGAATGTAATCCTGTGGAAACATCAGATAATCCACATCGAGAGAAATTCTATAAAGTTACTAGCCATTATTTTTCAGAAATGACAATGTCATGAAAGGCAAAGGCCAAAGTACTCTTCCAGATTTTAGAAGATTAAAGTGACAGGAAATTAAATGCAATATGTGATCTTGGATGCACTCTTTCGGGGGGTGGGGGCAGGAATTACTATAAAGGACATTTATTGGGATAACCAACAATATTGGAATTTGCACTGTAGATGGAGCAGAGTAATGTATCAGTGGTGAAATGTCTTGAATGCGATAACTGTAATGTGGTTGTGTAAGAGAATGTCCTTGTTCTTAGGAAATATACACACTCAATTATTAAGGGCCCTGTGGTATGCAGACTACTCTCAGACGGTTGAGAAAGCGAAGAGCGGGCGGGGGCGGGGGGAGTGTGTGAGGGTGTGTGTGTAGAGAGCGAGATGAGAAAAAGTACACATGGTAAATAAAATGTTACTAACTGGTGAATCTTGGTAAAGAATATACACAAGGTCTTGGTGCTATCTTGCAACTTTTCTGTAAGTTTGAAGTTTTTTTTAAATAGAATAAATGTGAATATTCCAGTTGAGCGTTAACTGTTCTCTTAATAATTAGGTGTTGACATGTCTAAGAGTCCATGAAGGATATAACTTCACTACTTTATTTTGCACTAATTCTTTTTCTTAATTTGATATTAATATCTAAGAGCAAGTGTATTTCCCTCGGTGTCAACAGGTTAGTCCTGCTTTACCCTGACTGAGAGTCTGCTGGGGCTTCTGAGAAACCTGCCTTTAAAATGAAGCAGCAAAATACAGATCCAAGAGCAGAATATTTAGCAGAACCTACCTAAGATTGTTTCATGGAACAAGGCCTCAAATGTTGGTTGAATAAATTCTTCTTTCTTGTTCTTATTTAGATATTTTATGACCTGGTCAGACAGATAAATAGAAAAACACCAGTGGAAAAGAAGAAGCCTAAAAAGAAGTCATGTCTGCTGCTTTAGACCTGCAGTAAGCAGCAGCTCTGAGCCAGGTAAGATGCTAAAAACAGAATTCATGCCTTTTTGTCCTCTTACTTTATTTTCGGCTTTCCCCAACCGTAACCACTTCCCTTTTCACCCATGAGGGTATTTCCAGGCCCCTATTACTTGTAAATGCGATATATGACTTGTGGGTATGTTCATCTGTTGGGTAATTTCTCTGTCTCCCCTTGAGATCGTAAGCTGTCTGAGGCAAGGACCACGTCTGTTTTGCTCACCACTGTGTCCCCAGTGCCTGGTACAGAATCGGTACTCAGAAAATAGTCACTACTAATGAATAGAACGCCTTCCAAGGTCACTCTCAAATTCATGTTGAATTGAAGAGGAACAGTGGTTCTTCTGAAACAAAAGGCTTAAGTGCACGTTTGATGAATTATTTCAGTGGACACACCCATATGTGTCAGTAGTAGTCTTTGCTCCCCAGATGGCAGCCCCCCCACCCCCACCCCCAGTTCCTAACTACATGGATTAATGTTACCTCTCTTTGAACTTAACATAAACAAAAACATGTAATGTATTAAGTCTGGCTTCTTTTACTCAAAAATGTGTGTTTTTGAGAATTATCCTTGTTGCGTGTAGCAGTAGTTCATTTTCAGTGTGTGACTATACTAGCAACATATTTATATATTCTGCTATTGCTGTACATTTGGGTTCATTTCAGGAACTAGTCTGGGCAGTTCTGCTGTGTACGTTCTTGCCCAGGTCTCCGTGCACGTGTGCATGCATTTCTCTTTGGTGTAGATCTACGAACGACCAGGTTGTCCATGTGTGTACGGACAGCCTTAGTTGATACTGCTAAAATGGTTTTCAAAGTATTTGTGCCAGTTTACACATTTATCCGCAGTCTGAGTACCACATCCTGCTCAAATTCGGTATCGTCTGTCTTTTCCACCTGAGTCACTCCGCTGGGTGAATGGTGCTGGCACAGTGTCGTTTCAGTGGTCATTTGCTCTCAGGAGTGGTGGTTTTGTCTGGAGGTTTCTAAGTAGTAGCTGTCTTTAAGTGCTGCTTATTTTTCATTATGTGAACCCTTTGGAAAGACATTAGTGGCAGCATTGAAGCTGCCCCTCAAGTGAGAAACCAGGCCCCATGGGATCATTTGTTTTTCTTTAACTATATATTTATCTTCATCAGCTGTATAGACAGTACCATAAAGGGGTATTTTTATGCAGTGGATTTATGATGTGATTTGCGAACCTGGTCCCATGAGAGGGAAGTCAGTGTCCCCACGTGAGAGCTGGCTGCACTAACTCTTGCTGCGTCTCGTGGCCTATTGAGGAGATCACCTCTTCCAGAGCACGAACGAACTAGTTTGTGCTTGCTTGGGTGTGTGAATGAATCTCTCCCAAGGGAGACAACTGAGTAGTTATGCTCCTTTTTAAAAGAATGTAGAGAGGGGGAAAGGGCATGGGATTGCCTCTGGGAATTGGATTCAGGAAAGACAGCTTCTGGCCAAATGGTGGCTTTAGGCTTTTAGTGAAATCTCGATTTAATAATTGTACATCATCAGCGCCCTGAAAGTGATTGTTGATACAGTTGCTGGTGTTTGGGTCTGTTCTGGTAAGGGTGCAAAGACAGGGAAAGTGAGGACTGTAGTTCCTGTTCTGAAAAATATTAACTTTACTCTTATAGTTGACTGGCTTATTGATACCATCCATTATCTTAGCTGCTGATCCTCTTCCAAGTCTCAGAAAACGTCCATTAAATTTATGTCTAAAGGAAGAGGTGCCATCTCCTGGCCTATTGTGAAAATTCCCTCTTACACACGCTACAGTGTATTGTGAGTTTGACCTTAGAGTATAGAGATCTTGGCCTAGATCTAGAAGTAAGACTTTCATCCTGGTTACATAAATTTTTAGGTTCTGATATATAATTCAACTTACAATCTACTTAATAAGTCACCTGAGTTCTCTCTGAACATTCGATGCTAGGTCACTTAACAGAGTACTTTGCATGCAGAGCATTCTGTTGTAGTTACAGACTTGAAGGGCCATGTTGATCCCACTGGAAAACGGAGATTTGGGGTAAATTTAAACTGCAATTGTAAACGTTGTTAGTAAGAGTATGTGAACCTTGAAGGCAGCTTCCCTAGTCTTAGCTTTTAGGCAAAATTGTATTGAAACATGTTAATCTCTTTCTAATATGTCCCATTTTTAAAAACCTAGGAGAGAAATTCATTTTCAGGAAGTTCTTCCTATAACTTTTCTTTTCCTTTCCTGTTGAGCAATAAGAGTAACTTTGAATCATATGCCTTTGAATGTGGGGATCAGCTCTCTCCAGATCATCTCTTGTCCTAACCTGTGCCGGAAGTGGTGATCCTGATATATGTGCCATCATAAAGTGGCTTGGTAAAAATTTCCCATGGAAAGTTGATGCAGGCAGGTGCCGTTTCCTTAGCAGAAACGAACTCTTCAAATAAGATGATAATGGGATAGAAATAAAATAATCATTATTTTCCTCTTTAAAGACAAGACTGTCAGATATATTGTGAAATACCAATAAAACTATTTTTTAAACGTTTTTAAAGGGAGTTTAAAATAGCCCTATTAACTGGAGCTGTTTAGTGTGATTTAGTTCTCAATCAGCCAAAATCATTGTTTCTTTCTATATTGTTACATCTCTGCCTGTTTACTCTCGTCTTCTAACGTCAAGAAATTAACTATGTATATAATATGTATTTGTGTCCATTCAATGTTCTAGATTACAGGAATGAAGAACTGTTGCCTAATTGGAAAGTGCCAGCATTCCAGACTTCAAAAATAAATCTGAAGAGGCTTCTCCTGTTTTATATATTATGTGAAGAATTTAGATCTTATATTGGTTTGCACAAGTTCCCTGGAGAAAAAATTGCTCAGTGTATATCTCTTGGAAAGTAAGACAATAGTATTTCTCCTTCGCAATAGCAGTTATAACAGATGTGAAAAATAAATATACTTGACTCTAATATGATTATACAAAAGAGCATGGATGCATTTCAAATGTTAGATATTGCTATTATAATCAAATGATTTCATATTGACCTTTTTATCATGATTCCTCCCTGTCAAGCACTAAAAAGTTGAACCATTATACTTTATATCTGTAATGATATAGATTATGGAATTTCCCCTCAAACTCATTGCAGCAGATAACTTTTTTGAGTCATTGACTTCATTTTATATTTAAAAAATTATGAAATATCATTCTGTCATTATATTCTAATTAAAATTGTTTGTGCATAATGCTTTGGAAAAATGGGTCTTTTATAGGAAAAAAACTGGTATAACTGATTTCTATGGCTTTCAAAGCTAAATATATAATATACTAAACCAACTCTAATATTGCTTCTTGTGTTTTACTGTCAGATTAAATTACAGCTTTTATGGATGATTAAATTTTAGTACATTTTCATTTGGTTTGTGTGTTTTTGTTGTTTTTTATAGAGTTAAGGCCTTTCTTTTGTATTGACCACATCGTTTTAAATGCAACAAGTAGCTCCTCTCTGCCTGGGACCTGCAGAACTCGTGGCTTTAAACCCCTAAGTAACTAACTAGTGATGTAGGAACAGACCTCGCACTTTCTGTTCTAGAGATATTTATTCCTCCTCTACAGTAAAATACATCGGACAACATGGAATAGTTTTATATATTCTCTCTTGATCTTAGAGATTGTATCTTCTTGAATAAACTATCCCACCGTGTATTATTTTTATATGTAAAAAGATAAGTTTAATACTGTATCAGGGTTTAACTTTTACTATTGCAAATCTTCCACAGCTTGTAATTTCATCAAGGGAATCCTTTTGCCATGGTTAATTTGTGGGTACAAATCCATCAATGAAATGTTATGTAAAATTTTTCAAATTTGCTTTATAATAGATTGAAGAATCTGAGAAGTGGAAAATCTGAAAGTGAAAAAGCACATAAAGATTGCCCGTTGCTTTTGCTTTGACTATATATGAAATAGCATAGTAGTAATAGTGTGGAAAAAATTGCTAATTTGAATTGTTAGCTGGCTATTTAGTGGTGCTTTTCCTTCCCGGCTTTTTCCATTTTTACAAAAGATGGGGCTTTTAAGTAGGACATGGACCTAGGGTAATATGACTTACCTATTCTCCATAGAGGTCGAGCAGAACAGCTCCTTAGCCAGTTAAGTGCTGGAGAAGGAAAGAAACAAGCTTAGGAAACCCTGTGCCTTGTCCCTGAATGTTGAGGAGGAGACCAGCCCCGGAGAGTCCAAATCACCGCTCAGGGATCCAGATGCTGTCTTGTTGCAGCCAGGTGTGAAGTAGCGTTCATGCCCTACTGAGACTTTCCAGGATGTGGTCAGCCCATCAGTTATGGAATTGAAATTTAAAACTCAGACTACAAATGTAAGTTCTGACCAACTTGAGAAAATGTTAAAAGTTCTGTAAAAAATATTTGGAAATTGTATTCTTTCAAGTTTCTAATAAACTTAGTTATGTAATATTTTACCTTCTACTGATCCACTTATACATATGTCTGGGATTGAGGGGCCAAAAATCTAATAAATGCAATAAATTAAAAAAAAAATGAAGCATTAGGGCCAGTCTGTCCATGTCACGGCATAAAAGGTCCTCCAAAGTCATTCTTGCTTTAAAACTCACCTCTCAAACATTCCTTTGGACTTAAAATCATAGACAAACATCTCACAAATGAGTAAAAATTTCTAAATATTACCTGTTATATAGATTGCATAGTTATTTGCCAGATTATGTAGACATCATTAAATAAGAACCCCAAGTCCCAGTGTGCTTGACTAGTGGCATAAACTTGGTGTCCTCTATTTTAGAACATGGTAGAGAAAGATGGACGAGTACAGTGTATTCTTTTATCACATCGTGTATAGTTGGGATAAATGCCCGTGACACACAGCAGGATGCAAAGCGGGACCCGCTGAAATCAGGGCTGTAAATTACTAGACGGAAGGGGACGCCGTTAGGCAGGGAGATAGGTGTGTTTTAGTGTTGTCCCTGTGTGAACTACTTAGTCTCGGTTCCAGAGGAGATGGTGCCTGAAAAGAAGATATATTTTTATAGCTGAAAAATCAAAAAGTCCTCAAGAATATTATATGAATCTTGTATGATAAATACCCAAGAACTAACAACATATTAGTATTTGTGGTTATTTAAAGTATAATGGCTTTATTTGTATGAGTACCACATAATTTAGAGGGGGCTTGATGTTACAGTTGGTAGTTCGCTTTTTTCCCACTAAAACGAAGATAAATGGGCACTGCTATGGATACAAGAGGAAAACAAGTGAAACAGATGCCTTAGTGGGTGAGGATGGGACTAGTTCTAGGTAACATCACACACACGCACACACTCACTCACTCACTCACTCACTCACTCACTCTTTAATGGCTTAGTGCCCCTGAACAATTTAGTTTTAGAAATTAACAGTAAATGCAATCTAACTATAACTTTACCCTCCACCAGGGGGAGCTTCAGTATCAGTTAACATTTCCGTAAGTGAATTACATATTCAAGCCATCTATAAGCACTGCAGGCTTCATAAAGAGGCATAAAGGCCTTCTCTCAAGAGTTTGCAGTCTAATTGGAGAGGGAAGATATATATAAGCAATTTATCAAAGACATGAATAATACTGTAATTTATTGAGCTGCGGCCACAGGGTTGGTTCCCTTAGGAATGTGTGGAGAAATATGGATGTTGACACGTCACTCTCTTCCCCCTACAACTTTGGACTAATCTCTGGCCCCTCGATCTGCCATCAAAACCAGCCACCATTCACTCCTCAGTGAGACAGTGCTGCTTTGCAGGTAAAATGTACTTGGAAAAAGTTAATCCTTGGAAAGATACTGATCTTTATTTTATTACCAACTTTATTCAGACATGTTACTTGATCTGGAGCTGTTTTTCTCCACACATAAACATTCTTTATTTTCTGGACCTGCCCAATTTCAAATTTTGTTCCCCATTGTCTTCATAAGTACACGTATGTTTGTCATTTCACGTGTCCGATTTTTATTTTCACTCAGGACTGAGAGGCAGAAAGAAATAAAGATTACTTTAGTATATTCCTTTGTAAGCAGTCATAAAACATGCTCTTATAAATTGTATCTGTGTGGTTAAACTGAAGTGTGAAGACATGGCAGGTGTTGGAGGAGGAAAATACTTGTAAAATAATCTTTTGTTTTATTTGGATCTTGTACTTATTTAAGGTGCTATAAATGTGTGTTAAAATGGCCCCTCTGGACTCGGCTCCAGACTTCAAGGGGCAGAATGAGTGCTTTGGGTGCTTGTCCAGGATCTGGAAAGGGCCCATCTTCAGGGAGGAAAATCAATGTGACCTTTGAGGAAGTCTGACCACCCAGCTTTTAGCATCTTTATTCCACAAAAATGTAAAAAATGCAAGTTTTTAGAAATGTAGTACAGACATTGCATTGAGCATGGAGTTTTCTTACTACAATTTTATCTTGGGTTCGCTGAATGTGCAATCTGCTCATTTAATGCGATGTTTTGCTTAAATATTCTTGTTGAGAACAGCAGGAGACTTTGAACTGGGTGCCTGGTTCTGTTTTCCTGGAAGGCAGCATGGAATCTGTTTTGCAGACATTAACAAGAGCTTTAAAAGGGAACTGGGGGTGCGCATTGCACGATCTCCGGCTTGTCAAAGCCCCCTATAGTTCTGGGCCCGAGGTGTGACATACATTTCCTGCTAATTGCTTCTCAAGAAGCATGGGCTTGACTGTTCCTCTTGAGGAAAATAAACCTTAATAAACTTTCCCATTTTAAGCAGTGATGTGACTCTTATTTTGAGCCTTTTAAGTTTAGCCGTGTAAAAATTCTTGTAGGGCCTACAGTGCAGAGCAAGGCATGATCATTGTGGGCCAATCAGCAAGTATCTGTTGTGCTTCTACCGTATGCCAGGTGCTGGTCTGCATTTTGGGGATACAGCGGCAAATACCAATAATTCTTCCCTTGTGGACGTGTGTGTGTGCGCTTGCGTGCGTGTGAGTGATGAGTGCTTTGGGGAACAGTTGAGCTGTGTAAAAGGGCAGGAGTGCTGAGCACAGGGAATCTGGTAGTGAGTTGAAGGTTTAGGTCTCGCTAAAGTTGCTATTTACGTCAATATGTGGAATATGCAGCCCCTACAACTGGGGGGTGGGGAAGAATGGCTTTCCGCGCAGTGGGACGGGTCTGCAAACACCATAAGGTGGACGTCTACATGGCATGCTGGGGGACTGGCAAGGAGGCCAGTGTGGCCGGAGCAGGATGAGCAGCGGGGAGAGAGTAGTAGGGTTTCGGTGGAGTTGGGTAGGGAGTGAATTTCCTTCGACATTTTCTGAGTGAGATCCATGGAAAGGATTTCAGAAAAGGATCTAACGTGATCTGACCCAACGTACCATCAGGCATACTCTGCCTGTTGAGAACAGCCTGTGGAGGGGTGAAGATGGCAGGAGACTGAGTATGAGTCAGAAGCAGAGGAAGCGATCTGGACAGAAGATGATAATTATTGTTTAAGAACATGAGCTGAACATGATTACTAGGGTTGAGTATGGATGGACTAGAGGTCCAGGAACTCCATCATGGGGTTAGGGGTAAAGAATTGGCAAAGAACATGAAGGTCACCGACAAACCCTGATGGGCTGTCAGCAGAGCGGTGGGCAGTGTCTTCAGTAGGCGGAAGAGGAAATGGGAGGAAAGACCTTGGAGACGAAGCATGGACTACCCTATTTAGTGGGTGAAGCGATGCGTGTTTGTGTGCTCATGGAAATGATCCACTGAGGAAAACTAGACAGAATGGATGGAATCTGGAATCTAGTATCCAAGTCAAGAAGCTGACCCAGGTAGGAGGAACAAGGGCAGGCCTGGTGGCAGAATGGAAGACAGTAGGTGGGTATAGAGACTGGTCGGTCACAAAGGACCAATAAAAAGTACCATAAAGAAGATGTAAGCAAAGTAGTGTCGTAGCGGTCATCCAGGCGCGGCTTGGAGAGGGCAGGAGGAGGGAAACGTCAGCACTGACCGGGATGGAATTACAGCACCACGTTACTCCCCTTGGACGCTAGTGGCCTTCCCGGGCTTCATTCCTCACTTCATTTCCCCCCTGTCTCTAGTGGAGGTGATGTCTGAGGTGTATGGTGATCGTCCCCAAATGAAAGCTCTGTTCAGACGAGAACCAGCATTGGTACTTTGGCACTCAGAGATGTTACAGGGGATCGAAGAGGAAAATCGCTTTTCTCTCTCTCTATTCCTCTGCCTCACCTGACGTGATTCTGCTCCTCAGAGTTTTTGGCACTTGCTGGCCACACAGTAAATATTAGTCCCCACCCTCACCTCCCAAGGTTTCCTCTCTTCACTGATACGTCACAGCATGGGACAGCCGCCCCTCCGGCCCTCCAGCCCTTCCTGGGGGATCCCCCATGTTGACTGAGAAGACTGGTAACAGGGTCTTTTCTGTAATGCACCCCTCTTGGGTAGGTGCCGGCTTTCCCAGCACGATCCCATCGTTCAGGCCTTCCCTCGTGGGTGGGAGGAGAGGCACACACCAGACGCCCGCAGCCCCTGTCCACCCTGCCTTTCCCATCACTCAGATGGGTTGAGGACTTTGAAGGAGCCACCAGGGTTAAGGGGGATGCTAAGCATGCAGTTTCCCAGTTGGGAAGGTGGGACTTGGAACTGGGACTAGGCGTTGGGCACTGCCTGCCTTTCCCGGGAGCCTATACATGTAATGGAAAAGTTTAAAGAAGTTTTTCTACCCCTACACTCCCAGCAGGGCCCGGAAGCCATGGCCAGAAGCGCTGGAGTTCTCGCTGATACAGAGCCTGACCCTTTTTCTGGGATATAAACTGACTTATCTGAACAGATGCTTGGAACCTCGGGTCAGGGGCTCTAACACCTGCTTACGTCAGTCTGGCCCGGTGCTCCCTATGGTGAGGAGCAGACTCCCAAGGCCAGTCGTGTGGTGTGGCAGTTTGGGTACTTGGAGGCTGTCCGGGACAAAATGACCGGCTTTGGCACCTCTGTCCAGGGGGCCGAGTCTCTGCAACTATTTTAGTTGCTGTACTTAACCCCATTCGGAAGAACCTCTGCTTTGTTTTTGTTTTGGATTTTGTTTTGTTGTTTTTGGGGGGCTTAAAAAAAAATTTATGCCCGACTCCCTCCCTTTCCCACCACTTATACGCTAATGACCATACGCCTGCTGCCTTGCTGGCACCTCAGTCCCTGGGAGACAATGCTTGGAGTGTGGCCAGTAGCAGGGCTGGAGGTAGGGAAGGCGCTTGAACACCCAACTCTCACTTCCTTCCCTGTTGCCCCGCCCCGCCCTGCCCCTCCACAATCACAATGCGGGAAGGAGAATCTGGCAGACTCAGTGTCCCCAGCAGGGGTGGGGACCCCTGGCACAGCAGATTGAATAAGCCTCCTAGGGTAGAGTAAGTCTGGGGCCAGGTGCTGTTGCCAAAATGGACGAGATGAGTCAGGTCAGGAAGACCCTTGCAGAGGGAGTGAGCAGAACGGGAAAAAACATGGAGGCTGGGGCGAAAGCAATGTCTTCCAGGATGGAGCCTGGGACCCACGTGGGGCTGAGCAGGCAGGGGAGAAGTGGGTGCCATCATCTGGAGGGCCTGAGCTCTGAGCAGCCCAGCGACAGTGCCCCAGGAACAGGGAGCTGGGTGGGAGGGATGAGGACCAAAGCTCTCTAGGCAGCCTTGGCCTAGGAAGCTAGACAGAGAAGCCCAAGCGACAGGCCAGGGGCAGAGGGGACTGCACAACAGTTTGGAGAGGGGGGTTAGGGACAGAGTTTGCTCTCTCGAAAGTGACTTTGGCCACAGCTCTGCTCTCCTGGGGAGTGGGCTGAGGTGTGGAGTGAACATGGGCCTGGGAGGCAGCCGAGGAGGCCTTGGCTGCTGGTCTTACCCAAAGCAGGAGCCAGGCTCAGCCGAGGACTCCCTCGGCTGGAGGTCACACTGAGTGCCCTGTGCCCAGAGCAGCAGATACAGAACTGAGAGGTGACCAGTTACTCCCTGGGGGCACTCAGTCCAGAGGGGAAGATCAGCATGCTCAAGAGCAACAAAGTCCTGCGGTTGGGTACAGGCACTCTAAGGCCCCCGGGGAGGGCTTCCCAGAGATGCCCTTTAAACTGCAGATCAAAAGGTAAGTACCAGTCAGCCAGTCCCGAGGCGGTGGGGGAGCTGGAGTCTTCAGGAAGCAGTAGATGCAGAGACTTACAGGCATAAAAAAACCCCAGGCTTACAAAGTGGAGGGTCGAGTGGAGGGCGCGAAGTGCCCATTAGTGTCTTAAGTGGGCAGAGCTGGGCCTCCAGGCAGCTGGGGATGACTGGGGAAGGTTGGCTGAGTGGAGAAGTCACAGGATCTCTAAGACATTTCTCCCTTCACCTCCTGTGCTCCCAAAGACCCCAGCCAGCACTTCCCTGCAGCTGCAGGCTCCGGCCTCGGTCAGGGCTGAGAGGGCAGCACAGGAGGAAAGGGAAAAGCAGCCACAGGGAGTAACGTGTGCAGAGCGGGAGACAAAACCTGATTCTTCCCTTGGATGGGGACACCTTCTGCCTCAAAGCAGCCTCAGACCAGGTGCGAGTGGCATCTGCTGTGCCTGCACCACCCTCCCTGGCCAGTTGGAGGAAGCTGGGGGTGGCGGGGGCAGAGGTGCAGAGCGTCAGGAGGTAACTTTTGGCAGTGAGTTCTATGTCCCTGAAACGGGCAGTCATCTTGAAGGACGTGCTCAGAGGGGCGTATTGAGAGAGGGCAGCTGTGGAGTGGAAGCCAGGATGTGCAGCATCTGTGGCCGAGACGTGGTATGGAGCTGGCAATACTGCTTCCTTCTCTGCCCAGTGTTTCAGGGACATTGGCGAGCCTGACTTCATCACGGTGCGTGTGCCAGAATTCGGGGTGTATATCCGGGGCTGGAGGTGGGAGGTGGATATGTTGGGACTGAGGGAGGGTGCAGGGAGAGAAGCGGGAGGTGAGTCCTCTGCCCGGTTCCGAGGGGAAATGGGAGAGAGGTTTCATCACCTTGTTTTAAGGGGCGGGTAGAGAAGGCTGAAGTGGGGGCAGGGCGGGGGACATTTAATAACAGTGCTGAGGGGGTGCCTGCAGTGTCAGGTCCTGCTCTTTCCTCCCCAGGTTGGGGAGGCCCCTCTGGTCCATCACCCTTCATCTGGTAGCACCAGCCTGAGCCCTGAGACTGCTCAGGGGGGCAGGTTCACGGATGCCTCCCTCCACCATGCCATCCAGAGGGAGTGGAATCCAGGACAGCCACAAGCCCCTGTGGGACATGAGCCCCCAGGGAGGCAGGGAGAGATGTGGGGCCTGGCAGGGACTCCAGAGAAAAGGCCTTAGAGCAGAGAGCAGATGGAGGCCTGGCTTCTAAACCCGTCAGAACTTGGCTCACCCAACTCTCTAGTCCCTGCCAGGATCGTGAGGGCCCTGCTGGTGTGAGGGAGAGCTGGGGTGCAAGAGGGGTGGGGGTCCCCCAGAGCACATCCTCAGCCAGTGCACACTCTCCATGCCCCACCCACCCTTCAACACACACACACACACACCTGTCATCATCGGCCAGTGGAAAAGTGTAAACTGTTTGCTATTTGGCAAATAACAGCCCATCTGGATAATATTTTTACACTGTACAAAAACACATCCACACCTATTGTCTTCTCTGATCCTTGCTACATCCTGTGAGGTAATAGGGCCAGTGTACGTTCTTTAATAGAAGAGACCAAGCTCAGAGAGAAAGCTTTTTTTTGTTGGCATTTTTGCCTGGGTCACCCGGTTAGTGCCTGAACTGAAGGTCAGGTGGTCCAATATATATATTGAACGTCTGTCTAGATGGTGTGCTTGACCCTGAGGTGCATTATGTCCTTTAAATCTTAGGGCATTATCCCCAACTCACAGATTAAAAAAGCAATGTGCTCAAGCTCACACAGTGACAGCAATGGGTCTCATGTCCTGTCCTGACTCCAAACCCAGTGCTCACGCGTGCCATTAGCAGAAATGCCTTAGCTGTCCTGGGCAGGGAGTCACCTGAGGTGGACTGGAAGCCACACACAGGCTGTGCTTTCGCTTTTTCCCAAGCCCTAGGTCACGTCATGTGACCTGGGAAAGACAGAGGACGCCCCCTACAGGGCTCTGGGGGGTAGACAGTGGGGGATGTGGTGGGGAGAGCTGAACCAGGTTTCTATTCCTCAGGGAAAGTTTGAGTTCAGCTCTCATCCTGAGGGGTGGGTGCAGGGAAGGTGCTTGGGGAGAGAGGATGCCCCAGGTCTGAAGGGCTAGAAAGAGGGGCAGGAGGGTCACCGGGCAGCTCCACGGCCATGCCCAGCAGGGACTCGCCTAGCTCCTGCTTGTGGTCCGGGAACATCTGTAGACACACTCTGGCCACAGGGTCACAAAGCAGCAGGTGGGGCCCTGAGCAGATGCCTGAGCCAATCGGGGGCCCCGTACCTGCCAGGGAAGTGGGCCAGGTATGAGGCGGGGCCCTGTGCCAGGGAGGATATTAAATGAGCTTCCAGCTTATTTACATGTCCTAATTAACCATAAAATGAGCCCCAGGGGCAGAATTAAGCTGTCAATTTCTCTCTACTTACTACTAGCTCCCCGTCACACGCACTGCTCCCCACCCCTACACTCTCCTGCATCGCTGAGGCCCCAGGCATTTCCACTGCCCTCTTCCCCCAGCTTCAGTAAATACAGTGTCCATCACTGTCACGGCAGGAGCCCAGAAGGGGAGGGAAAAGGAAAAATTATCGGGGGGGCGGGGGTAAGTCAATCGGCCATATGCTTTCATTAGCAAAGCATGACATGGTGACGGGGCATGCATCAGCCCTGTCGAGACCAGGGCAAGATCCCCCAGCAGAAGGCAGTATCCCATTTATTATCCGTTGCCTGGGTCCCGTGGGAGGACAGGTTTTGTGATTGTGTCTCATCTTGGCTTTGGAGCAGATTTTGACAATCTGTGGGGCAGCGTGAGAAGCAAAGCCCTGGAGGTCAGCCGGAGCTGTTTCAACCCCAGTTCTGCCACTGTGACCCTGTGCAAGTTGCTTAACTTCTCTGAGCCTCTTCATGAGAATAAGAGTCACAGCAACCTCTTCCAGGTGTGGCAGGAAGGAAACAAGAACACAGAGATGACAGTGCCCGACACCTGTCAATGGCGCTGGCAGCAAATGGCACTCCTAATTGTTTTGTTCTGGCCAAAGTTAAAATGCATTTTCATTCCCATGAATCCTTCTCACCAGTGGGTTGAGTGGCTGCTTTCTTCCCATTGGGCTCTCGAGTCAGGAACTGGATCCTCTTCACGGCTGTTCTCAGCTCCTATCGCAATGCGTGACGCTGGGAGGCGTTCACAAGTTTCGTTTGATTGGTCTGAATGGCTGTGGCCAGTGCGCAGAACAAGAGTCACAGACGAACGGCTTGGAGGTGATTTTGGTTCCTGTGAATCCTTCTCGATTTGAAGCTGGTGCCTCCTTGAAGAATTTGCTGGGTGGCTTCTCCAGCACCCGGTGGCCCAGCAGCTGAGAGATGGGATCTCCACACTCACACATCACACAAACACACACGCACACGCACACGCACACACACGCACACATCACCGCCACCACCAAAGCAGCCACAGCCAACAGGCCTTTCCCAGGACTGAAATCTGTGGGAGGGACAACAAAGGGCGGGCAGGTTGGCTCCTCCAGAAAGGGCTGCTCGGTTGGCAAGCTCCATGGAGGCGAGCAGAGGAAAGGACAGCGTTTTTGGAGAAGGCTGTTTCAAATCCTGGTCTTTTTATTTGCTAAGAGGACGATGACAATACCTTTTAGGATCGTTCTGAAGTCTGAAAGACATGTCGTGTGTACTGCCTGTCAAATAATGAGTTCTCAAAAAAAAATTAGCGCCTTCCCCCTTGTAGTTTTGGCCACCAAAACCCAAACATCTACCATGTGATTGAGTAGGAATTTGGGAGTGACCCTGACCACCCCTAACTCAAGCTGTGGAGCTGCCCACTCTAAGCCCCCTCCCTCCATCTCCGCCCCAGGGGGTCCAGGATGCAGGAAGAGCCTTTCTTGTTATTTTTCTTCTCCAGTTTGCTATTAATGCTCTGAGGGCAGGAAGGCGTCTTGCCTCTAATTGCAGCTGTCACCCCCCATCAGGCAGAGGGAAGATCAGCCAGGAGGGGTGAGGGGAAGAGAGAGGGTGTGCCCTCCCAGGCTGGCTCGCTGGAACAGGGACCTACATTGTCTTTTCCCAGCCAGCGGGGCGTTCCAGGCCAGAGTAGGCAGGCTGGTGGCTTCCAGGGGGGCCGCCGGGGTGGCGTCGC
>NW_011888787.1:6949141-6992384 GCF_000151845.1 Pteropus vampyrus | reverse complement strand
GGGGTGGGCGGAAGGGCAGCCCCCCACTGGCCCTGAACCCCTCTCCAAACACACATCTCCGAGGACATTCCAACCTGCCACTGACCCCGCCGCTGTAGGGCCCAGCACAGTGCAGACCAGAGCTGGGAGAGGGCGACGTCTAAGGCGGAGACGGCTGCACAAAGGAAACAACATTCACGGCGGCTAACGTGCCACGGCAGGCACTGCCCTGCCCGCCACCGACGTGCGGACAGATGCGTGTGTACAAATTAACCTACATTTTATCTCCCCAACTACTCTCTGAAGGAGTGACTATTACCATTCCCGCTTTACAGATGAGGAAACTGGGGCACGTACGTAACTTGCTCAAGATTACGCAGACAGTAAGAGGTGGAGCTGAGATCAGCTTGAGGGTGCACAGAGCTGTGGTGTGGATACAACGTCCTTGTCATCGTCTGCGTCTGTGCCCTCTTCCTCCTCTGAGCCTCCCTGAAATGGTGATGACGACGACGACGGCAGCAACATTTTGTGAGAATTTATTACATAACAGGAGTTGTGCTAAGGACTCTACACACTTCATCTCATCTAATCTTTATGTAAACCCTCTGGGGTTGCTATTACTGTCCTCATATGAACAAATGAGGTAGCCATGGGAGGAGGGTGAGGTAACTTGCTAAGGTCACACGGCTCATAGAGCTGGGCTTGAACGCAGGTCGTCTTGCTCCGAATGCCAGAGGCCTAAGTACCAAGCCCTGCTCGAGACCACTGGCAGTGGCACCGGGCTGAGAAGGACCCTGGGGCAAGAGGAGCTGAGATTCGCTGTGAGAACGGGAAGGCTGGCGTTTCCTTTCGCCGCTGTTCACATCTGGCTGGTCCCCGGGAGAGGAGGCCAGCAAGCTCCGGTTTGCGGAAGCCCTTGCCCGGCTCTTCCCAGCCCTTCTCTCCCTTCCAAACGCCCGTCCCCTCCCAGCTGCTCTCAGGCTTGGCTCCAGTGCCCTCCCTGCCTTCTCAGCCCAATCGGAGCTGCTGCCCTGGCCGGGAGCGGGGACACTGGAGGCCAGCTCCCGGGCCCCTTTGTGGGTGTCTAAGGCTCGAGTCCCAGGTGCCAGCTGGAAGGGGCTGAGCGATTGACTTGGGCGAGGGCCGAGTTTGGAGGCTGGGCAGGGGATGCTTCGTCTGATAGCATTCACGAGGTTCCGTCCTCGGGCCCAAGCTGCCTTGGTCCTGCCAGCTCCCTCCCCAGATCTGCTCAGGTTACCAGCAGCAAACCTCCTATGTGGGGACCATCTGTTTCTTAAGCCCCCCAGAGCCCCGTGGGGATCATCTTACCTCCCAGCCTGTCCTCATGCACAGAGCTAAGCCCTCCGGGTGGAGGGGTGGAGGGGAAGGGAGGGCGGGCACAGAGGCTCTTCAGGGCTGCACTGGGCAGCTGACCCTCTCAGGCTTCAGGGTCAACCCCACCCCTGCCAACCCCAGCCCCAGCAGGGTGGTGGCCTGGGCCAGGCTCTCTTAAGCTATCAGCACTAATGATAATGGAGAACTGACTGTCCCTGGGGGCACAGGGGCCTTGCTGAGTGGGGACCTGCCCATATTCCACAGCTCCCCCGAGACAGGGCAAGAAGAAGTGGTGATTCCAGGCTGCCTGGGCAAGCTCGGCTCACTGGAGTGGCAGCTGCAAGAGACACAGCCGTGAGGTGGCTGTGCTTGCGGACGCCCCCGCCCCGGCTTCTTCGGCTTGAGAAGACCCAGAGGAAGGCAGAGGAGACACTAAGCCCCAAACCGAATTCCTCAAGGTCCCTTCTCGGCAAACTGCTTCTTTGACTTCCTGGTTCCCACAGCCTCCCCCTACACTTTCCTCCTCGCCCCAACCTGGAGCCACTGGGTCATTTTTGGCTTTTCCACCCAACCGCCCCGTTCCTGTCTCCATGTGTCTAGCTTCAGCCTTTCCATCCCGAAATGCAGAAGCCTCCTCAAAGGCCCTCCGGCCACCCGCACACGCCTCTCGTTGCAGCTCTCATCACTGGGAACGCATGTGTGTGCCCCACGCCCCCGTCGTCAGCACCTCTTCTGCAGACTTAAAATGCTCTTCCCTTTGTCCTGCCACTCCTGTCCCCGCCCCAGCTCCTCCAGGTGTTGGTGCTCAGTCACTCAGGCAGCATTCACCGAGCATCCTCTACCTGAGGGACGGACTGAGATCTACGCATTGCTCCGTCTCCCCAGAACCTAGCCATCGCTCTGCGCTCGCTGCAAACCCACAGAACATAAACCGAGTGCCACGAGCACCCCACATCGCCCCTCCAGACTGCTTGCTGCTTTCGGAACTGTAACTCACGACACGGGCAGAGACAGTCTGGAACATATTGCAAGGTTTCGTTTCATCAAGAAGCAAGGAGTCTGAGCTGGCTTCCTTCCAGAAGGCCCACCACAGTCCAGGTCAGAGGCAGTGGGAAGAATGAAATGACCCCATTCAATCGCTTCCAATATGGAAAAATCCTTAAGAAATAATGCTGACATTTCGTAGCATTTTCCAGTGAGAATGCATGTGTGGGTAAGTGTGACTTCAGGGCAGCCCATAAAACAGAGGCCCCATTTAAGTAAACAAGAGCTGAAGTTATACCCATATGGAGAATGATAGTCTGTTTTGGTGAAGATCTTGGGTTCTAGAGACAAACGGAAGAGGGTTCAAATCCCAGCTCTACCATGTAATAGCTGTGTGATCTGGGCAGGTTATATAAATTCTGTTTTGTTTTTTGTTTTTTAATTTCTCCATTCTTTAAAATGGGAATAAGAGTTCCTGCCTCACACAGCTTTGGGCAGATTAGGTGAGGTAGTATGTATTTACGTGTGGCCTAGAAGCGAATTTGGGCTCTTATCTTAATTGAAGACTTTTTAAGAATTCCAGGACATTTCTCGCTCAGTGAACCTTAACGCACAGTAATGGCTGGATTCCATTCATCGATCTGGTCCGATCCAGGGGGAACACATCTCTTGTCCTGTCTGTCCCTTCTCTCCCTGCCCCGTCCCCTCACAGAGGAAGGAAAGGGGAAGGAAAAGGAAGTCTTGGCATCCTCCTGCCCATCCTCATGCCAAGGGGGGCTGACATGGAAGGCGAGGAGACAGCTGTGAGCCGGATGAGAACGAGAACGAAAGGAAGCGAGTGTGGGAAACCAGGAGGCCGTCAGGGGTGGGAGGCTGGAGTATCCGCTGGGTCTTGACTGGGAGGGAGCTGCCTTTCCCACCTCAAGGGGGATGATGTCACCCCGAGAGAGAGCCAGGGGGCAAGCTGCTGTCTTGTCCAGAGCGTGGGACCTTCTCAGATCCCAGGGTTTCTCTACCTCAGGAACTCAAAAGGGAGAGGGGAGCGCGGTGTGGGGTGGGAGGGAGCCCAGCAGCGGGGCCGAGACAGAGAGAGCCCCAGCTAGAAACGATCAGCACCGAAACCCAGCCTCAGCCGGGGCTGCCGACCGCCTCTCTGGACTCCCAGTGCCTCGGAGCCTCAGGTCCTTCCTCGGGATGGGACCAAATCGTACCCCACTCACTTTGAGTGGGAACAGATCTAACAGCCACCTCCATCTTTCTCCACCACCTCAATCTCAATCTCAGTTTCCCCTCTCTCTCTCTCTCACACACACACACACACAGGCACACACACCTATCCTGCTCCACCATCAAACATAAAACCCTTCCTAAGCATATCCCAGAATCCTTTCTGAGAAAGGCCGTGAACCGTCTCCCCGCCCTCCCAGCATCCACACAGCCCCCAAAGTCCGTCTCCCACCCTACTGCATCTCCCGGGTCTCGAAATGTTTCATTCTAAAGATTTCCTTCATGTCAAACTTTAGTCTCAGTTGCCACTGTTGAAACCAGCCTGTGGCTCGCTCCCTCCCTGTACTAGAGCTGGATGCCATCGCCGGGCACCCTCCTGGTGTCTGTGACTAGCCGCTCGCTGTAGTCTGGAGACCTGGCCTGCAGTCTAAGCCGGCGAACTCAGCCACGCGACTCTGGGCAGACTCGCCAGCCTTTTGTGCTTCGGATTCGGATTCTGCACAGTGATCACTCCCTCCCATGTGCTTTGCACTTGTCCTTTCCTCGACACGAACGGATCTGATCCCATAATCACCCCGGGAAGCTGGCGGGGCGGGAGGTATCCCCACTTAATGGACGAGGAGCTAGGGATCTGAGAGGTTAGATTTCTCCCTGTTTCCCAAACATTCTCCCCTAGGCTTCCTTCATGATTTTCGCCATAACCGCATATAGCTTGGTCTATTTAATATTTTATTTAAATCTACTGTTTATCTGAACGTGCCCAATCCCGTCCGATCTCAGAAGCTAAGCAGGGTCGGGCCCAGTTAGTACTTGGATGGGAGACCACCTAGGAAGACCAGGTGCTGTAGGCGTAAAAAATTTAAAAAAAAAAAAATTTTTTTTAATTTAAAAAAAATCTACTGTTTATATAAATGTCTTTATATAGGAACTTATGTGAAATGCATATTACTCACCATAAACAGATGGTAACTCTCTCTATATATATATCTCTAAAACTAAAAGTTTTTCATCTCAGTGTCTCCTGACGTCACACCTCCAGTGGAGGCGGCGATCTACTGCCTGGGGTTCTGAGGCGTACGAGTGGGAGGACTGGGACCCCAAACCTGGCCCTCTCACTCCCGGCCAGCGGGCTTTCCACGTCATCGTAATCCCTGGCTTCTCGGCCTCGTAGGCTTGCTGTGGGAAGCAGCCAGGACGGGCGGTGGGATGTGCAAAGGGCAGTTATCAGCATACAGGGATGAAGAACATGAAGTCTTGGAGGGACTCCAAGACTCAATTCAGTTCATCTCCTCTGACGGCGTCTCTGCACTGAATCATCCAAAGAGAGAACTGCCTGCCTGGGGCTGAAGAGAACGTGCCGTGGGAAGCCAGACCCCGCCATCCTGGACCTCAAGCCCTCGGCAGGTAGTGTGGGGTCAGCTGTCCATGGATAGCACCCTCCCCTCCTTGGCACTCGCTGGGCCCTTTGTGGGGTGGGAGGAGTGGGGATGGAAAAGTGTGACACCAGCATCCTCGGCAACCTTCCCAAGGCCTCTCCTAGGCCCCTGACTGATCCCACAGCTGTGCCCTCCATCCATCCATCTCACGCCCTCTCCCAGCTTAGCCAGATCCTTTGACACAGGCTCCAGCTTTGCCTATGGACCTGGCAGAGTGCCCTTCCTCGCTCCCCCCGCCCCCATTACCCACAAGATCCCCACACAGTTTCTTTCAGCCCTTCTGGAAGCTAGAAGCAGATTCAGGGCCGGAAATGGGAAAGACCCGTTTTTGCCAAGTGGCCCATTCTCTGGCTCAGTGAATGGGGACCTTCACAGCCCCCTGCTCTTGGCTGGAACTCGCAACAGGAAAGTAAAGTAGAAACGGTGCCAAGAGCTGGAGAAGAGAGGATGGGAAAGAAAGGAGGAAGTGTGAGATGGATGAGCCCTCTCTCCCAAATGAACCATCTCCTGGGGGCCGTGTCCTCAGGCTAGAGGCAGACAGATGGAGAGAGGGGTCCAAGGTGCCCCTTCAGGGAGCTGGCCTCTCCATCTCACCAAGCTCTTCTCCCCTGACCAGCTTCGGCTCCTGTCCACTGCAGTCAGTCATTCAAGTTCCTCAGGCATCCAAGGGACCTCAAGAAGTCACCTTCCTGTTCTCCTTTCTGGTTCAGGTCTTCATAATCTCCTATGTAGGCTCCTGTAATAACCCTCTACACCTCATCCTCCTGCCTCAATTTCCTCCTTCCCCTCGCCTCCACCCCATGCCACCTCCTAGATCCCAGGGCACGTCTCGGACCCAGCTGCTCTATACACATGTAGAAAAGGCCAGACTCTTTATGCCCCCATAGTCTGCTCTCGACAACTCTTTCAGCCCTGTTGCTCACTACATATCTGCACACACTCTATGTTCTCGCCGAACTCAAGTGAGTCTTCAAACATCCCCATTACTTGCATCTCTGTGCCTTTCACTCATGTTGTTTCATTATCTGCCTGGAAATATATTTTTCTCCTGTTCACGTTCCTATTTATCCCTCGAGTTCTAGCTCATATGCGACCTTTTCCACGAAGCCAGAGGTCATTTCGCTCTTCTCAGAGCACTGCACTGTGCCTCTCACACAGCCCGTGTCCTCTATCTATCCTGGAGGTGTGCACACATGCTTAAGAGTGTGAGTTCTGCACTGGCTGAGTTTGAATCCTAGCTCTGTCACTTATCAGCTCTATGACTTTGGCCAACTCATTTAACCTCCCCATGTCTCATTTATTCAATGGGAATAATGGAAGTACAACTTAATGTTGCTTTGGCAATTAAATAATAATACATTTTATGCCTGGCATGTCAATAAATGTCAGCATCAATAAATATGATTATTGTTTCTCCTATTAAACTGTGAGTGCCCTGAAGGCAGGATCTATGTCTGTTTATCTTCGTAACCATAGCACTAGTGCCCGGTAAAGTACATTAAACATAGTATGAACTTGGTAAATCTGTTCTGTAAGTGAACACACAGCAGTCTGATTAGTTCATCATCAGGAGTTTACCAAGTGCCTACGACACATCGGGCACTGTGTCATGTGTTCCCTGCTGAGTATTTACAGCTGGGGAGGCACTTTACCTATATTGTCATTTAATCTTCACAGTAGCTGTACAGTCGGTATTTTACAGATGAGAAAACCAAGGCACAGAGAGGTTAAGTAATCTACTAAGGGTACACAAAGCCGTGATTTGAGTCCAGGCCAACGCTGTTCCCACTGACCACCCCACTTTCTTTCTCTTCGCCCGAGCTCTAAACATCAAGGGGGACTGCGTCGTGAGATCCCTTGCAAAAGCTTTTTTCTGCCTCAGGAAATTTGCTCTTTTGCCCAAGAGCTGAAGGCTGTTCCTGCAGCGTCTCCTCTGTCGCCATCTTTTCTCCTCCTCACTTCGCCTTTAGGCTTTGCCCCTCTTCCAAATGCCAGAACCTCCTGAATTCGTGGCCACTAGCATCCTGCCTCCTAGGCACACCAAGCTGTCCTAGGATGGCCTTTCCCAGCCTTAGAGAAATCTCTCTGCTGCTTCAGGTGCCTCAGCTAGAACAGACATTCCAAGAACTGGCCTCCATCAACCTCCTCTCCTCCAGGAAGCCTTCCCAGACTGGCTGTACTTCATGAGCCCTGCTCACTCAGCCTTTATGCTCTCTATACGCTGTATGCTGAGCTGCACTCATGAGGAACGCCCTGCGAGCATCTTGCATCTGCTTCCTCCGTGTGCTGTGTCGACCTCCTTTGTTGGAAGCCCTCAAGGGAGCAGTGTGTAAGGAACAGCTGGCCCCAAGGCCTAGGTTCAGGCAGGGCCTCTCTCTGGCGGCTGGAGTGGGGAGGGATGTGTTCCCTGCTGAGTATTTGCAGCCCCGGCCCCCTCTCATCCTAATGAAGAAGTATGTCAGCTGCTGCGACTCTCCTGCCACATTTCATTCCTGAAACCTGATCCCCGACCCCTTCCAGGCAGGGGCAAAGGGCCAGTTCTCTACACATCAACCTAACTGAGCCAGGATCCCCAAACCCTCAGCCTCCCCACAGTGCTCACTCCTCACAGTGCACATTTTCTGCTTCGGGAAATTGGAAAATTCTGCTACTTTGGTTTTCAGTAACAGACTCTTCTTGTCCAGATTTTCTGGGCCAAGGACAGGGCCAAGATTCAGGAGGGGAGTGCAGAATACCCTCAGCAAAGACAGTTTCACAGCCCGTTAGTGTTTTCTTTTCCAGCAGATTTAACCCACAGTGTCTGCAGGACGAATGCTTCTGGAAGGGAATTTAGTGGAATGAATGAACGTCGAAAACTTGACTAGATTACATGAGTGCCATTCCTGGGCACACACTAATTTAGGGCAAAGCCAGGCAACACACAGTCCTCCTGGGTGGCAGGGAAGATTCTGGCTGGGATGCGCATACACACACACGCACACCCACAAGCTCATGACATAAATCGCCTGTATGTCTCTCCCATCCCATTGCAGACCTGGGGGATAAACAAGCCAACAACTTCCTGTCACAGCCACAACTAAGCTGCATTGAATTCAATCCCTACAGTCCTCAGAGGGGCCGAGGGCTGAGCCTGGGCTAACTCGGCTCTGCTTTCTCCTCACTCCCACTGGGAAAACTGAGGCACTGACATTTGGCTCAGTGACCTGAGCACTGGGCTGAGGTGCCAGGGAGTGAACAAGACTCTAATAGCTCTGCTTGTCACTTTGCTCTGTCTCCTTTCTGGGCAGATTGGCACAGAGGAGGGGGCGGAGCCCCATGGGGGGCGGGAGGGTGCAGAGCTCTCCCATCTGAGTGTCATTCTGGGCCCCAAGCCAGGCATTTGGCTTCCTCTCCAAGAGAGTCAAAGGCTGAAGCTGCTCAGACAAAGGGCCAAATGAAAGCTAATGGGGAGCTGGGTGACTTCAGCCTCTCCCCTTCCTCCTCCCGGGACTGGGGGCTCCGGTCCTTGGCAGAAGACTGTGCAAATCAAGACCTGGAGCTCAGCTCAGTGCAGATTCCTATTTGCCTTTTTTATTCTCCTGGCACCCACAGACTCTCTCTTCCTCCCCTCACCACCTCCCACCTAGGGTGCTGTAAAAAAATGCAAATCAGTAGGATTTTAAAATTCAAGCCCATGCCAGGAACACCCACAAACCCTCTATTAAGGCAGATCCTGAGGTGGGTGGTGTGGTCCCAGATTCCATGCATAAAAAGAGGATTCTGTTAAGATTCATTTCTCAGCAAGAGCCTTGGACTTCAGACATTATCTGTGATGACTCTGACCTTTCTTTCTAGATTGGATAAATGCATGGGAAAGGTCAGAATTGTGTATGTGTGAGCTGGGCCAGATACCCCAAACTGACATGGGAAGCATGTGAAAACTAGTTTGGGACAAGACATGATGGAGACTCTTCTGTCCTTCACCGAAGAAGCATCTCTCTGAGTCACTTTCCCATATGTGTGTCACCACAAAAAGAGCTTCAGGAGGAAGTACCAGAGAAGTGACCACTGGCCTGAGAAGGCAGGCCCTGGAGTGGGACAGACAGGAAGAGTGCCTGGGCAACTTGACCAGGAAGCATCAGTGAGAACACCTGCTGCTTCGAGCTCCCCCACCCCCAAAGCTGGCCTCTGACACGGCTGCCAAGTCCCCTCCCCAGCGGAAAGAGTGTAGAGTTTGCAGGCAGGAGTGGGAGAGGCTGTCATGGAGTCTGGAGAGCCATGGGCTGGCACTTTCTGGATCCAGGTCTGCTGTTGTGAGCCTGGGTGCCCCTGGCTCTGAAAAGTAAGAAGAAAGAGGAGGGGAGAAAAGTGAGACTAAGACTTCAAGAGAAACAAACTAAAAGGGACAAAAAGAGGCAGAGGCGAGGACAAAAGAGAGAGCCTGGTTGACAGTCTGTCTGAATTCTGGTGCTCGAAGGAGCAGAAAGGTAGCAGGTGGAGGGGAGCTATATGAAGTCGATGAGAACCTAACAGCTTTAGCAAGCAGCCCTCCCCCATTTGGGTACCCCCTGCACACACACACTGAGCTTCTCCTCCCAGCCCCTGCACGCCCGCCCCCGCACGCTCCCTACGCAAGCCCCAAGCCCAGACCTGACATCTGGCTGGGCCTCCACAGCGCCCGCTCGAGATCTGCCAGGCGGGCCCCTCCTCCGCGCAGGGCCCTCCCTTGCGGTTCCAGCTGCCAGCCCCCTCCCTGCTGGCAGGCAAGCCCGGGCAGACAGCCGGCCTAGCCGGCCCCCGCAGCCGCGCCAGCTCTGCCAAGCCCGGCAGAGCTGGGGACCCCAAGCGGTGCCAGGTTCCCTCGAGCGACCAGTCCCCGGCTGACCTCCTGCCCCGGGCAGGCTTCCTGCCCGTGCACCCTTCCCGGCGCCCCGCCTGCCCCGAGCGCTCCAAGTCGCCCAGCAGCCGGGCACCCGCGTACCGTTCTTTCTGTGCTACCGCCTGGGTCACACTCCGTCCGCGTGTCTGTCTGTCTCGGGTGCGCCCTCTTTTCTCCCTGGGGTTCCCCGGGTACCTTTCACTCCGGGTTTGGTTGGCTCGGTCTCTGTCACTTGCTCGTGTGGCCTCATTCTCATACAATCTTTGCTCCAAGTTTCCTCGTGGCCCCTCTTCCTCGGGACAGGCCCTGCTCTCTGCCTGCCGGTGCGCATCCCCCTTTCCCCCCTGGCCTTCCTTCCGTGCGCGTCCCAGCCCCAAGGGCCCGGCCGAGCTAGGTACCCATCTGCGGGAGCAGCCCTCCTGGCGCCCGCTCTGCTCTTACCAACTCCTGTTTGAGGCGGCGTAAATAGCAGTCCATTTCCCAGCTCTTCTTCCTCATGTGCCCATTTGCGGGGCTCGGCTCCACCAGAGAATTCCGGGTGGGAACACCCACCGCACTGAAACCTTGCGCTCTGCGGGCTGCTGGACCCTGAGGTCCACGCCTCTCGAGCGCCCAGCGGAGCTTCTGCTCCGAGGCCGAACTTGGAGCCGCTTACCCCGCGGCAGGCTGCGCGCGCCCCGGGCCGCGGGCGGAGGGAGACGTGGGCCAGCCTATCAGCGCTCAGAGGGGACGCCGGCAGCCAATCAGAAGAGCGCATGGGGCGCGCGGGCTGGGCAACCGCGCGGGCGGACGGCAGCGAGGGCTTGCACCCGGCGAGGGCCGCAGCTCCTGGGGGTCTGGCAGGGGGACACCTGGTCCTGACCAGCGCAGCCGGGGTGGGGGGCGGGAAGGTTATGGTGACGCCAGACTGTACCGACGCCCGCCAACAAAGCACGTGAGCCCTGTTTGGTCATCAAACGGTGGGCACTGAATATCAGTCTCAGAAAGAGGCTGAGTGCCTTAGTGTCAACCCGGTTTCCCAAACTCCGATCCGGCAAGGAACACTCTCCACCCCAGAAGCCGCTCGGCAGTTCTTTTGAATTCTGGAAATGTTCACAAAAGTGGACTCTGAAAGTGCGGCTCTGCCCCACCTCCGAGTGTAGGGTCCTGGCCGCACACTCCTAGATCGGAGCCGAGGAGCCGAGGAGCCGCCGCTCGGGCCATTCACTTGTTCACACAGAGCAATGGAGGCTCTGCTGTCCTCCAGGTGGTAGGTCCGGGGACACTGAATGGGACAGGCGAGGTCTTTGCTCTCAAGAACGTGCATGGGACGAGGGCAGGAAAGGGATGAGACAAAAGAGTTAAAAACAAAACACTGTAACTTTAGGTAGTGATTTTTTATAAAAATATAAAACGGAGTGACGGATGGAGAATGCTTTCATCAGGTGGGCATGGAGTGGAGGAACAGGCCTTTCGTGCTCGGTGCCTTGGCGGCGGCAGTTATCCAAACTCTTGGGAAGCGCTCTGTTAGCTTAGAGATGAGAGGACTCGAAGATGCTCCGATTCTACTCTACAGCCGCAGCCGGAGCACCCGCGGCGTGCGAGCTTCAGCCAGGCCCTGGGCGGCGGAGTTGCTCAGATCCGCCCGAGAGGGGTCGCAGACTCGCCGCGAGCTTCTCTCCGCGGAGCTCAGGACCCGCCCCGCCCGCCTCCGAGCGCACCGCGCTGCGGTTCCCAACCGGTGCCAGGCGCCGCGCCACCCCGCCTGGCCCGCGGCTGGACGGCGGGGGCGCGGCAGGGCCCGAGAGGAATTAGGGCAATTAGCGATGTGTTGTTTCAAGGTAATTAACGGGAAAGTGAGCCCCGGGCAGAATTTGGGATCTCTGAGCGAGACAGAACGGTGAGGACGCCAGAGAAGGATGCAGGCCCTGCGGTGATTCCGATCCGTGTCAGCGAAGAGCGCCACTTCTGCTTACTATTGAAAGGTGAGAGGGAGCAGGGATTAAAAAAAAAAAAGAAGAACATCTTTAGACGCGATGGCCTCCGCTTCACCCCAAGTCCTCGGTAGATTATAGTGGACGTGTCCACGTGTTTCGGCCTAGCCCGGAGGGCCGGGTTTGGACGAAGGTGGGGCAGCCGTCGCTGAAGGATCGAGGACAGAAAGAAGAGGCGCGGGGTGAGTCACAATCCGGTGCGAAGCCTGTGCCTCGGTGCCCTCGCTCCCTTCGCAGTCGCTGTTCAGGATCCCGCATGGGTCCGAAAACGCGACGGGAGCGGGATGGAGCTGAGAATCTGCTCAGGCGTTTCCAACGCGCCCTGGGAGAACCCGAAGTTACATTTATTCTCCTGTCCCTGCAGCCACCACCCAGGGGAGTCCCATCCCACCCTCCGGCTGCTTTGCAGTTGTGAGCCGAGATCCCCAACGGGTCCGTTCCATGGGACAGAGGAGTGTTCAGAGTGGGAGCCAGCCCCCCAGGAAGGAGCCGAACCAGTTCTGGAGTTGCATCCTCTGGTATTGGGATAGAAAGGGGAGCCTGGCCATGTCCACCAAGGAAGCCTTACGAGGGGAGAAGCGCCCCAAGAGAGTTCCCCAACCCCGGAGACCGAGCCTTGCTCCGTCTGTCTCCAGCATCCAGCTCAGTGGTGGCTGTAAGAGGCACAGACTAAACTTGTGTGGGTCTGTGGTTGAAGCTGAAATAGTCTTCAGAATCAAGTTTAAACCCTGGTTTTCGCCAACCTTGAGATTCACAGACTAGAATCCTCTTAGACATGGATGTAGGACAGTGGCTACAGTTAAAACCTCAGGGGATGCAGCTGATCTCTTTGCAAGAACTTAGGAAGGACTAGGAGGTTAGGTCTCCCAGACTGCTGACAACACATGATGACCTTGCACCAATGCTTTCCTTCTCCTGGCCTCAGTTTCCCTTGCCTCTAGCTTAAACCTGTGTGAATCTAACACTTTTATACTCTTTTTGAAACTCTACTTTGACAATGATCCATGAGGTAGTCGGAACAAGAGGAATTCATCTTAGAGAAGAATATGTTGTTAGTAAAGCCAGATCGCATTCCATCCACTTTTAAGGAGATGGCAAAAAATAAATAAATTTTTTTTTACATTATGGTCATCTCACTGTGGCGCTCAAAAGAGAGGTCTCAGACAGGTCAGAAGTGCTATTATTCTGTGGTTCCCACAGGACTTTGGGAGACAATTACTGTCAAACTCTGCAATCCCTTCATGCCGCTGAGCCATTGTAACTTTCTTGCTCCCCTGCCTCTGAGAAGGCCATGGTCACGTGGGGGCGGGGGGGGGCGGGGCTGCGGGGCTCTCTTACCTTGTTTCTGAATAGGTCATTTGGGGAGAGCAGGAGGCAAGAGTAGAAAAAAGAACTGCTTTCTACTTTTTCCTTCCTTCCTTCCTTCCTTCCTTCCTTCCTTCCTTCCTTCCTTCCTTCAGGGTTTAGGTGGTAGAGAATAAAACCTGTTGCCATGGTTATATAAACATGGGTAAATATTCCTAAGCTGAGGATGGAGGATGGAGGACATGATTCATTTTTGCTGAAGAGGAATCAAATGGTTCAGCCTCCTCCCTCATGCCCTCACCGCCCTTCCCCCCCCGCCCCCCCCAACTCAACCTCGAGGGAGGATGAGATTACCTAATTTGAAAAGGAAGAATAATTCAAAGGTTTTAGGATTGATTGTGAACATGCTTTCTCAAAGCCCTCTGGAGCTGGGACGGAACCTTCCGTAGGCATCTCAGCATTTGCCCTCTGCTGGGGATAAGAGAATGGTGGGCCCTTTTCTTGAGGGAGAGGGTACAGCTCCTGGAAATGGTGTCTGAGGGTGTCAGACTCTTAGGGTTTGCTCAGCGTAGTCAGGGAGGGTGGCTCCTCTGTCCCACTGCCAGAGCCTGAGGGTCCTGGCACTGACGACTGAACTCAAAGGGAGGGGCAGATCCGGCTGTGTCCCAACAGAGCTCAGACCCTAAACGAACAATGGAATCACTGCTATTCTCCTGGCTCCAGATCCACGGCCCCCACCTGGAGGTCCCCACCCATCAAGTCCTAGCCAGCTCTCGGAGACGCACCCCTGGGTGAGGCGGTGTCCATCTCATCTCCACTGGGAACAGAAGAGCTGGGGAGCTCACCCTGGTGTGAGGAAGGAGAAACGTGGCCAAACACACCACAGTCTGGAAACCTCATCATAACATCCCCCTCCCAAAGGTGGGATTCACGTCCCCATTGCTCTCATGCCTCGGCCCCTTGTTGCTGCCATCAGCCATTATCCTATTCCCAGCTCCCCCCAGGCCTCCTGAGCACCAACAGGAAAGGCTGACCCCAGAGATAAGCACGTGCTGTTGGAATGTGTTCAGATATCACAGCAGAACTGATTCTCTCCAGGCAGAGGACCTCGCCTGACCAGCAGACCCAGAGATGCTGAGCAGAGACTACGTGTCTGAGTGTGAACACACTGGATGGTGGGGGAGGAGCTAGACAGAGGCCTAGTTCTTCTTGAAAGAAGCTAACTCCTAGCTTTCATGACATCTTCCTCTGTCATCTTAGAGGATGAGGCTCTCTGCCTCTTACAATCTCAGCACCAGAGGAGGTAGCAGAGGAACAAAGTGGCTTATATGTTGGGAGGCCTCTCGGTTCCAAAAGAAAAATTCTCTTTGGGTTTTAACTAAAACTCTTTTGACTGAGTGGAGGAATCAAAGACTCTAGTCATAAAAAGCTCCTTAGATTTTGACGTCTTCAAACACAGAGTGTCATTCTCCCCACTTATAGACGGAGCAACTGAGGCCCAAAGAGGTGGGTCTGGATGGTGAGGGAATAAAGTCTCATTGTTTCCAAGGTAACCTCTTTCTGCTACCTGACTGCAGAAAGCAGGAGGGATGTGCCCTCCAGTGGATTACTGCGATTACTAGAGCGACGGAGTGAGAGCCAGTAGTTCTCCATCCATAGAATCACCATCCCTTTTGCACATAGTGCTAACCTAGTCACCATGCTCACAGCCTTAACTTCTTTACAAAGTCACTGGGCTTCAAGACCAGGCTGTCGACTATGCCGGTGCTAAAACTTTTTGGAGGGGGACAGAAGGAAGTTGTTGTAGGAAGAAATAGCAGTACAGTCAGTCCTTACTCAACGTCGTCGATGGGTTCTGTGACTTTAAGCAAAACCACTTTTACTATAGGCTAATCGATATAAACAAAAGTCATGTTCCTGTGGCATCTCATAAAACGACGTTAAATGAAATGACATTATTCGAGGACTTGCTATATAGTGTTTTGAGAAAACTCCATGTATGAATGGGCTATCTCACCTGAACAATTCAGAAGGAATTTTAAGTGCAAAATTAGACTAGTCCAAATACTGAACTGTTAGTCTATGGGCTGCTACTGAGACCTATGTGGAATGAGTTGTGGTTGTGGGCCTGCTGCTTACGGTGCCTGAACAATGGTCTCATTGCTCCTTGGGAAGCAAATATCTCCATTTTGCAAACATTTGCTGAAAAAGCAAATATTTTTCAACTGCAAAACACCTGAAGAATGTGAGGGCTAAAGGAAATACATATGGAATTGGTACAAACTAAGGCTGATCGATATGCTGCTCTGACAAGGAGAGTGATTTGCTCAGCAATCTCCAGGGGACATCCTGCCACGTCTGACTCCCTGGGGGCCCAGTGCTGGCTTCCCTGTGGCCTGGCCACGGCCCGAAACTCAGAACGAAGGCTCGTTTTGTTATACACTACTTGGCCATCTCCATCGGCTTCTGGTAGCTGTTAGCAAGGACCAGGGTTGGCAGCCTGCCAGGGAGAGACTGTCAGTAAGAGAGGAAGGAGGCCACCTGCTTCTCCTTCTGAGGCCATGCAGGGAGGAGAAAAAGAGGTCACTTCTCAGGTTTGGCTTACTGTACATTCTTTTCCACCAGGTTGGTTCCTATGCCTCTTCTGGTCTGAATTTCAGGGGCCAGAGAGCTGTCTTAGTCCAGGTCAGACCTCAGCCTGGGGGATGGTGAGGATTTCAACCTGGAGATCCTGCAGGAAGCCAGTGCTGAGAGTGACAGCTGCTCCTGTGAGGGTTTCTGCAAATTCAGAGAGGCAGATTCCTCTCCCAGGGGTTTTGTGGGGTGGGGGCTGGGTGGGCAGTGACTCTCAGCAAAAGCCGCAGTCTATCCTGAGAGAAAGCCTCAAGTTCCCAGAGCGGAAAGGCAATGAGGCCAACAAACAGTGTCATCACCTAACAAATGAAGATGCATATTGAAAAATGGGAGCTGAACGCGCAAAGGCGTTTGGGCTTTTCCGGCCTCCGGCCTCCGCCTCCCTGCCTTGGGACAGGTTTTCTTTGCTATGATTATTCCCCATGAATCATCATCCATAGAAAGTGACTGAGGCAATGGAGAATGAATAATGAACCCCCCAATGGTCTTTTGTGTCTCTGCCTGGAGGGTTTTGCAAATAACTTGCATTTTAATCTTTTTGACTAGAACCATAGAATTTGGGAGCTGAAAAGGACCTTATAGATAATCAGGGAATTATGACCTCACAGAAAGACCACGAGTCAAGATACATGGGTTTGAACCTCACTAAAAATAGTGCTCCTAACATTTATTGAAGGCTTTCCTTATGGTAGGCGCTGCCTATTCTTTCCAAATCCTCCGAGGCAGGGGCTCCTTCTGCCTCCGTTCCGCAGCGAAGGAAGCCAGAACTCTGCTCCTGGCAGGCAGAGAGAGGCTCTGGCTCCAGAACCCACGCCTTCTCGGTCACTCCACTGCCTCACCCTGTGGCCTTGCACAAGTAATTTTAACCTCTCTGGGTCTCAGTTTTCTCTGTGATCTCTAAAGCTCTCAGACTCGAATGGTCTGCATTTCCTGCCTAAGCATATCATTTTACAAGTCAGGAAATTGTAGCGCAGAAATGTTAAGTGATTTGCCCTTGGTCACCCAGGTTGCTAATGGCAGAACCAGCAGGAGCCCAGACCTAGTGATCTCCGGACATTGCCCCTCAGGCAAGCCCTCCTTCCCCTCCACCTCGCTTTGTCAGGTGTTTCTAGAGGAATCCAACTCCTTGCCTTAGAGGAGATCTGTTCTATAATTTCAGATGGATTGGCAATGTTGGGTTTGGGTGTGGCCAGTTGACACCAAAGATGAGTTTAGGAAGCTGGTGATATTTGTTTAAGTACCTTCGACCTGTCTGTCTGCTGTGTGCTATCTTTTCTGAGTCAAGAGTGGTGATCAAAATTATGTGATAACCACAGGAAAGAGCCTGGTGATACCATGTCTGGTGTGGCACATACACGTTCTCCCCTGGTGGGTGGTGTTTACAGTTTGTCCTCATCGAGCAAACACGTTTGTCCCTCATGGCGGCAGTGGATGAAAGTCTGCTTCTTTCAACTCTTTCCTGTCCTTTTTTCCCTGTCCCAGGATCTGACCATTAACTGGTGCCCTGGGAGGAGGCAGAGTCCAAAGTGTGCTCTGGCAATTGGCAGGCACCATTCCTACCAGCATCCCCACCCCTGTGTGCCCCTTACCGAAAAAGAGATTGGATGGAGGTGGAAGTGTCAGTACAGGAATTACGGTGTGCTTCCGAAGCGAGAACAAGGGCATCCTGGGTGAGGCATTATTCACAATGGTGCCATGTATCCACGTGTGTGTGTGTGTGTGTGTGTGTGTGTGTGTGTGTGTGTCAGACACCCTGAAATGAGCTCTCACCCACTGGTGAGTGGAAAATTAGCTTTGGCAGGAGAAGAACTGGGTGACAGGTGAGGAAGCCAGCAGGGTATCAGTGTGATCCTTTTACAATTGCTGTTTGCTGGTGTTACTAACAATCCCTCACCCCCCTCCCCTCCTCTGAGTTGTAATTAGGTAGAGCGGCAATGACTTGGAAGGGCCCGGGCATGTGGGAGAGGGACATGAGTATGTTAGAATGGCCTCGTGACCTTTGGAAGTTAGCCCTGTGCTTTGCAGGTGGACTGAACTAAGCCAGTTGAGAAGTGGTATTTTTCTGGTGGGCCACAAAGCACGCTGTGTGGTTTACAGTTCTCCGGTGGGTGGGAGAGGAGATGGCAGTCCAGGGACTAATCTAGGCAGTTCTGCCATATGGCGTAACGCTGGAGGTGATATGGCCCAGCACCGGCAGGCAGGAGACCTGGGGTCTTGGACTAGCTCTGCTGCCTGACTCAAGATGGCCCTGTAATCTCCCTGTGCCTCAATTTCTCTAACTGTAAAGTGGGGCAAATAATCCCACTGCTACCTGCCTGTTGTGAAGGTAAAGTGTGTAAAGGCCCTTCGAAATGTCAAACGCACTGTTCCAAACGTGAAGCCTGACTGCCAAGGGAATTCGCAGAGCCTGTGGGGAGGCGGCAGTCTGCTTCTGTGTCAGTTTCACAGCCTGTGCTCAGACAGGTACTTAAGCATCTCACATCCATAAATCTCATCTCCTATCTATAGTCAGCAAATAGGGAAAGGGCAGGCTGCTGCTGTCTGATCTTCCTACCAAGCTGGCTCTCAGCCTTCCCTGCCCTCCCCGCCCGGCCCCACAGGCTTGATCCCTCTGCCCTTCCTCATCTGCTCCCCGCCTGTCAGTTTAATTTAACAAGGTTGCGGGAAAGATTTGATTTAATCAAACCAGTTGCTGTATCCATTCTGCTCAGAGGTCCCTCAGTGCCACCACCGAGACTCAGATTAGACAGTGACAATTACTTTTTCTTCCCTGGCTATTACCTCCCCCTCCCTTTCTGTCCCTAGAGGGAACAGGGAGGCAGACCAGTCTCCTGGGACCTAAGAATAGATGCGGAAGATCAAAGAGGGAAGCGGACTCTGGCCTCAGAAAGCCCCTCTCTGCCTTACATGGCCTTGTTTAAGGCTGAGCACCAGCCCGAGGGGTGTGGGGAACAGAAAATGTGAGTAGAGCTGCCTTGGAAAGGCTCAGGGCTGCCTGAGGACAGAGCTGTGCCATCATCTGTGCCATCATTGATGGCTCTCAGAGATTAAACAAATCTTCCTCATTGTCAGGGAACTGAGTAGAGGGCGGGCAGAGGGGATGAGGTAGGTAGCTGTGTGCTCTGTACCCACCAGACCACAAGCGTTTCTCTCCAGGTGCTCAGCCTGGATTCTGGGGTCTGTGGAGCTGGGAGACAACAAAAAATGGTGAGACTCCATCCACCTGAGTTTCTGTGATTCTGTTCTTGGCATGAAATCAGCAGTGACAGGAGGAGCTGCCACCTGAATCGGGTTCAAGGGAGGCCGTGTGGATGTGGGGGGTGTGTGTGTGTGTGTGAGTTGTGTATATGAGTGTCAGCAGCTGGACAGTAAGGCAGGATGTCTCTGGTGCAGAAATCTCAAGGTTTAGGGAGTTTAGAATTCCAGAACAAATCTCTCTTCTAGCCATTTAACTCTTTCACTTCTCTCCTTTTTCAGGAAGTAGGTGCTCAGCCCCTCTTCTCTCTTGAGCAGCTCCCAGAAGAGAGACAAAGGCCTCCCGAAGGAGAATCTTCACTTAGGCTGATGGAAATCCTTGTTTTCCTTTTGCTCGTTTGTGTCAACATTCTTCCATCAGGCTGGACAACTGACAGGTGCACCCCTCCCCGGGCCCCCTTCAAAGTCCCCTCCCTGCCATTTGTGTCTCTCCCAGATATCCAGCAGACACTATCATCCACAGGAGCCGAATATGATTAGCAGAAACCCTTCCTGACAGCCCCAACGAGGATCCCTCAAATGCATATTCTATTGAGTGCATCTCACTGCAGCTGACAGCCGCTTTATCAATTAAATTCCACATTCCCAGTCTTCAGAGAGGCCACAAGCCTCTCTACCTAATAAATCACAGGCCCCAGTTATTGTTAAATGTCCCATCAGTCTCTAATAAACTCCCTGCCAACGGGAGCAGGTTATTTATTATGCTGCCTGGATAAGAATGAATTGGGCCCCGTTCTCACAAGGAGAAGAGCAAACATGAAGCCTTTCTCCCTAAAGACTGAGGCTGTGGTATTAAATGGGGCAATTAATCAATGTGGGCCTTGAGCAGAGGAGTGTCTGGTCTGGAGAGAGGGAGGATGGCCTGGGGTTCTTTTCCCAAAGCTGGCCAGGCAAATCCCCATGGCCAGAGGTGGCTGTGCGGAGCGCAGGGGCCCAGGCCTTTGCTGTGTCTCTCCCTCTCCTAATTCCTGCATGAAAAGATACTGAAGATATCATCACCCCACAGGCTATGGAGTACATGTAAAAACCATTATTCTCCATGTTGGGAGGGAGCCACTTAGGACTGAGCAGGGTCATGAAACAATAAATTCTGTTTGGAAGCCCAGATATTGTTACTTGATGAACTCGATGTCACTTAAGTTTACTGATGGTGCTAGTCTGCTGAGCAGAAGCACTGAAAAATCTAAGAGGAAAAGAGATCTCGGAAACACATGCTTGCTCACTGTTTGCTGGATAAACAGCATCCAGGGAGCACTGGCAATTGGAAAGCAATGTAGCAACACCTACAAGACCCAGGAGCTGTTAGGTGTAAAGTGGGCTTTGCAGTTACCTGCCATGAAATAGCTCCCAAACTTACATGATGTTCCATGGTCCGCAAATTAAAATCCAAACCCCTCCCCTTTGCCATTATTCAAGCCCCACTCTACATTTCCAGCTGTATTTCTCTTTGTTGCTACATAACCCTATCCCGCTTTGGGAGAACACAGCACGTTCATTTCATATTCCTTATGGTGGCAGACAAGGTCTTCCATAATGCGAGATCAATATACCTCTACAGCCTCGTTCCCTGGTAACTGCTGTCATACTTGCCTGGTTCACACCGAAGGTCTTGCCTTCCCTAAAAATATGGTTTCTCTTGCTTCCACGCCTTTGCACGATCTGTTCCCTTTGCCCAGAATATCTCCTTAACATGTCTGCCTGCTGAGCTCGCCTTCCACCCCCACTGCCTGGTGAACTCGTTATCTATTCTTCAGGATCAGCTCAGAAAATCAGCCCCCAGGGCTTCATGAGACTTCAGCTTTGTCTCCTGACGCTGCTGTCTCCACAGAAGTGCTAAACTCCAGGGATTAGAGAAGGCAGGATAGGATCTGTGCATGGAGTTTTTCTCATAGTTCCATGCACACTTTAAATTCACAGTTCCTAACATTTTTTTGTGTCGCATTCTTCCATCAGGCTGGACCGGTGCTCCTATGAGAATCTAATGCCTGAGGATCTGAGGTGGAGCTGAGGCGGTGATGCTAGTGCTGGGGAGCGGCTGCAGATACAGATGAAGCTTCGCTTGCTCACCTGCCACTCACCTCCTGCTGTATGACCCAGTTCTTAACAGGCTATGGGCTGGGTTTGGGGACGCTTGCTTTAAACTACTGATTCTGGATGGAGATGAGAACAGCATAGAGAAGAAAGCTATTACCAAAAGCTTTTCCCCTCAGTTTCTCAGTTCTTACTCTCCCCGCTCATGGCAGCCATACTTTGAGCAACTAAGACCCTGAAAAATGTCAGTACTGCAATATGACTTTACACCACCTGTGCTGCTTGCATATTTCCTTCTTGATCAGTGCCACCTGTCTGTATGTATCTTTCTCCGTGAGGGCAAGAGCTCTGTTTATTTTATCCCATTTTTGTTTATCTAGCATTTGGCTGACTCCTATTAGGTGTTCCGAATATTTTTGTTGAATGAATATAGAGATGTTTGTGGATTGAATGCAAATAAGAATGTTGCTTACCCTTTGTTGCTTTGGGTGCCGAATATGAAAAAGTGGCTATAAAAAACTTAGTACCTTCCCGTCTTTCCACATTCTCCCAGATCCTCACACCCAGGATGGGCCAGCTTGTGTCCAGGCTTTTATTTATACAGTTTTCCTTCTCTCTGGGTGTAGAAAGCATCGCTGCAAAATGATTGGATGGGGACCATTTGAACCTCAACATCAGTTATGTCTGTCTTACTCCCACTTCTTCAGCTCACAGGATCGCTCCCCGCTCTAGCTCACAGGAGGTGAGGAAAGGCCTTCCAGGCAGTCAGAACATCATAAAGGGGCTGAGGTCCCATTGTGATTTTATCCTGGGGGAGGCTTGGAGGCAGACAACATCCAACTGGTTTCTGTGCATGTAACTCTCACACCTTAACTAGTTGTTAAATGGTCTCTTACCTTTGTGTTTTATCTTTACGGCACCAAAAATTATGGTTGACAGGATTATTGCAATTTTTAACTCCTGAGGAATTCACTTTATTGACTTGCGTTTTTAGCTACAGCATATAATTCTCAGTAACATTACTGCAATATCTGTGTCCATAAAACATCATAACTAACAAATGCAATAATAGAATGCTGTTAAAATGATAAATGTGTTTTTTTTTTCTTTCTGAAAACTAGTTCTTTTGTTTCTTTTGGTATGAGAGCTGGTTCTTCCATAGTGATGGGTGTGCTTTCTATAGAACCACTCCTGTACACACAGAGACCCAGCAGGGACTTTTGAGCAAGAAAGTGTCAGCTATTCAACGTTTATTAGGTCCACCAAGGGCCTGGTGCTGGGCTGGAGAGCCTGGAGTGACAAAATTACCTTCTTTGAGAAGCTCATAGTTTATTTAGTGTGAGGGTTGGGCACGTAAGCAAGTAAATAGAACACGGTAAGAGCTAGACTGGAATTATTTATAGTGTGAAATGGGAGCCTGACACGGGAAATAAAATGGCTGTCAAAAGGATCAGGATCTGAAGTCGAACCTAAGATATCCACTTAAGAAAAATTATTCCAGCACCTGTGGAGTGGATGGCGGGGAAGAAAGTGGACAGGGAGACCATTCAGGAGGTCGTTGCAACAGTTAGGATGGTGAAGGGGCCTACAACAGGACAGATGCCGTGGAGACAGGAGAAGAGAAATGGATCAAATATTTGGAGGTGAAATTACCTGCACTTCGCGAATTGTTAGAAAGGGGAGAAGGATAGTAGAAGGTGGGGAATTAGAATAATTCCCAGGTTTGAGATTTGGGGATTAGGTGGATGAAGGAGGTGGGGTACTCAGAGGAAGCCTGGGACCTTTAGTGCCCACTCCTAATAGTTCCATTCCTTCATAGGGACAGTTGACGTTTTCTCAATGTTTTCTAAATTTCTAAGCAAAATGCATCTCTAGGACTCCTTTTCAATGAGATTATTATCGAAAGTCCCTCCTACATGGTTTGGAATCTAGATCATCACTGTGTGTGTGTGTGTGTGTGTGTGTGTGTGTGTGAGTGCACTCAAAGTGCACAGGAGTGGAAGATAATGACTAGGATTATGATCTAAGGACAAAAGAAAAAGCTGGGGTCGGATGCAGAATATCTAAGTTGGAATTGTGAGAAAAATTAGGTTGTAGAAATACATTTGGAATTATGACTAAAACTTTGTTATAGGAGCTCGTTTATTCAATATTGAGCACTGTGTCAGATTCTGATTTTTCCCATTAGGGTTACAGCAGGCAAGGTGGAATAGGTCCCTGTCCTCATTGAGTGGGGGAGACAGACAATAAACACATATAATTTCAGACAATGGTAAGTGTCAGGAAGAAAAATAAAGCAGAACAAGGTAATAGAGAATGATGAGAAGGGCGAGGGAGTGGACAGGATGGGGAGCTCTCTTAGGGTGTTCAGGAAAGCGTCTTTGAAAAGATATTTAAGCAGAGCCCTAAAGTAAGGAAAAAGTGGTAAAGACTGCTAGTTGCCACCCACGAGATGGGAGGAGGCGGGGTAGGGCGGAGAGGTAGGGATAGGAGCAACACATAGAAGACATATTAAATTCGAGATATCTATTAGACGTCTAAGTGGAGATGTTGAGGCGGATAGATGAACAAGCCTAGAGTTTAGAGAGAGGTTTGAGGTGGAGATATGAACTTGAAAGCTGTCAGTCCTGTTCCTGGTTCTGATTCAGTTTACTTTTATTAGAGCTCACCGCGTGCCAGGTACTGTGCTAGGGGTTGGGGACGCAGAGATGAATCAAGCTGTATCACAGACACATACCTGACCACTTGGTCAATTCTGTCTAGCCTAAACTCCAGGGGCTCTCTGTGTGTACAGAGCGGGCAGAGAGTTGGGGCGGGACAGGGGAGGGTTAAGGGAGGGTTAGGGGAGGTAACCTCGGAGCCGAGGCACGAAGGTCGGTAGTGTGACGCGCTCCGCGCATCACAACGACAGCCTTGTGAAGTCGGCGACGCGGGACGCAAGGCTGGACGGACCCGCCCACAGAGAGCCAGGAGGCGGGGCGGCGCCCCCACCGTGAGCGCGCGGCGCCCTCTGCGGGCCGCAGGCGGCGACACATCGGTAGCCTTCCCTTTCCTCTACTTCCTCTACACGCCCGCCTTGCTCAGGCCACAGGTTTTTGTTATTCTAGCTGTTTCCCTTTCTTTCTAAGCCTCCGACTTCCGTCCCTCCCCACCAAGCGTGTCCGTGTCTGCGCGAGAAGGGTGCTAATAAAGTTTTCCCTCTTCTCGCTCTCAGGCTCCCCGCCCCGCCTCAAGTACCGCGAGATCTAGCTGCGCGGCTACCATGGCGGCGGAGTTTGAAGCCCCAGCAGCTTTGGGGACCGTGGAGACTGCTACGCCCTTGGAGCATGTTGCCGCACAGGTCTCGGCCCCGGAGCCCACCCCCGGGCCGGCGCGGAGCCTGCGGACGGCTCACGACGTCAGCGGCCCGCGGACCCGCACGGGGGACGTGCTGCTGGCCGAGCCCGCGGACTTCGAGTCGCTGCTGCTGTCCCGGCCGGTGCTGGAGGGGCTACGGGCGGCCGGCTTCGAGCGGCCCTCGCCGGTGCAGCTCAAGGCCATCCCGCTGGGGCGCTGCGGGCTCGGTGAGGGCCGGGGCTATGGAGAGGCCGAGGCGGCGTGGCCCGGGAAGAGCCCCAGTGCGGCCGCCAGTGCGGGGCTCTGCCTGGGGCGAGGCGCTGCACGCGTTCGAGCCTCACTTTCCTCTTTTTGTAAAACAGAGGCTCAGTATTGAGTTTGAAGATAGTTAAGGTTCTTTCCACACAGATAAGTGGTTCCGAGTTTGAGAAGATAAGCAGTAGAGGTTCAGGGAAGAGGCACGTTCCTGGATATGGCCATGCGTTTTTGAGAGTTAACTAAAAACGAAGGTGTCAGCTAGGTGATTTCTGGAGACCCTTCTAGCTCTGTAATTCATATCTGGTACCTAAGCGTCTTCGGTCAGTACTGGCTAGTGATATGTATATTTTTTCTTTTCAGACTTAATTGTTCAAGCTAAGTCTGGCACTGGGAAAACCTGCGTATTCTCCACCATTGCTTTGGACTCTCTGATTCTTGAAAACTTAAGTACCCAGGTGAGTTAAGGTCAGAGGACCCAGAGGAGGGGGTGTAATGTGAATTTTAGCACACTCTGATGAAATAGCTAGTAGTTCCTCAGAGGTAGACGGGCATTTGATGAATGATTAAGTTAAGCTATACGAAAAGTATAAAAGTAGACATGAGTGGCGATTGCGTGGTGACCAAGGACGCATTGTTAGTGTTAGAAGTCTGGAGTTTTTCTATTATTAATGCACTTTGAATAGAATGTCTGTCCTGTGTGTGTCAATTTTGTCATTATTTGAGAATACAGATACTCTTTTTTACTTACCAATCAGACTTTGGTGAGATTTAACGTTTGGCCTGATTCATGGTAGTGTGGTAGTGTGGTGCTCTGGCTGTTGCTGGTAACTACAGGTGGTTCTCATAGCTCTCTGAGTGTATCATTGACCTGGCTTTTAGGTTCTCATCGAGAGTACCTAGAAGCACTTAGATCTCATAGAGTAGATCTAAGATGGCCTTACTCAAATTAATAGGAGATTTGGGTTTGGAGATCATTTCTTCAACAAAGATTTGTTGAGCCCATATTAGGTATAAACATTATTTCAGGCATTGGGGATACAAAGATGAATCAGATATGATCCTCAGAGTCTTACTTTGTGGTTCAGTAATTATGGCAGACTGTATGTATTTCAGGTTCTCAGTCATGTATATCTGATGCTGTTTCTTCAATAGTGGTTTTTAATCCAGATGCCATAGGACAGGGGTCCCCAACCCCTGGACCGTGGACTGATACCAGTCCATGGCTTGTTAGGAACTGGGCCGCACAGTAGGAGGTGAGCGGCAGGCTAGCGAATGAAACTTCATCTGTATTTGCAGCTGCTCCCCAGCGCTAGCATCACCACCTCAGCTCCACCTCAGATCATCAAGCATTAGATTTCTCATGGAGCACCAGTCCCTGGTGCCAAAAAGGTTGGAAACTGCTGCCATAGGAAATCCTTCTATTTCCCAAAGACTTGGGCTATTCTACTTGTGCATTGAGATATATTTGAGATTTTGGCTTCTGAAAATTTGGCAACAGGTGAAATGTCAACTCCCTTAATAAGTTTCATAAATAAAATTGGCATTTTTTAATATAAAATCTTTTCTTATCAAAGTAATACATATTCATTTTTGAAAACTGGGAAAATTCGGAAAAATAAGTGCCAAAAAACAAGTTTTAAGCAGTTTTTTCTTTTCATAGTTGAGACCACTTAGTTTCACCTTCTCTGCCAACAGTTTTTTGTAATGTTCTCATTGTGATGCCCAAGGCCTTCCATGACCTAACCTCTGGAGTTCGATCTTTGATCTTTACTTTCCTGTAATTCTGTCCAGCCACAGGGGCCTCCTTGCTGTTCCTCAAACACACCAAGAACGCTGCTCTCCTAAGGCCCTTGCATTTGCCTCTCCTGCTTCCTGAAGGCGCTTCCCAGGCGTCACACAGCGCGCTCTACTCTGTCATGTACATTTGGGTGTCTGCTCAACTGTTACCTCCTCTGAGGGGCCTTCCTTGATCACCCCATTTAAATGACTCTTTTGTTGCTTCTTTCTCTTTTCCCTGTTTGATTTTTCTTCATAGCACTTTTCATTACCTGCCATTATTTGTATATGCTCGTTTATTGTATGTCTTCTTATCATTCAAGAATGAAAAGTGCCATGAGAGCAAGGACTGTACTGTTAACTGTTGACGCCACAGAAACTCATATGTTACCTAGGTTCTTATTTGTTTGTTGAATTAATACATGAATAAATGAATAGTTTCCTTTGTCCATAAAACCTCATTTAATGTGATCATTTAAAGGAAAAATAGTTTATTGTATAATGAATGTGCCAATCACATGTATTTATTCCACTGACTCAAAGATATATTTTACATTTTCTTAGATTTTGATCTTGGCTCCCACAAGAGAAATTGCTGTACAGATACATTCCGTTATCACAGCCATTGGAATAAAAATGGAAGGCTTAGAGTGTCATGTCTTTATTGGAGGGACTCCATTATCACAAGACAAAACCAGACTTAAAAAGTGTCATATTGCTGTTGGATCTCCTGGTAAGATAGCAAATGCTTGTTCATAACTGGGGCTTTTAGGAACTGAACACTTTTACTGTAACAATAATATGGGAATCTTTGGATAACTATGATAATTATTTTGAGGATTAGAAATGAAGAGCCTTTGACTAGTGAGAGATAGACACGTGACTGGATTACCAACAGCATTTTCTAAAGATGTTTAAGAACACATATGGGATAGGTTTCTGAGAAGAGGATGAAGCAGATGACTTTCAGGAAGCCATTCTAAGCCATGGATTGAGATTGTTCTTTGCTGCTTTATTAATCAGTTTTGAATCACTTAGAATTAATCTAGCATCCAGTGCCTTAGCATTCAGGTCTTTTGATAGGAGTAGTGTTTATTTTCCATACTTATTGGTGATGAAATATGAGGGAAAATAATGGATTTAGGCAAAATCAGAACTCAAGATTTCTAATTTGTGGCTTAGTGCATAAATGCACAATGCGGGTTGGGTCGGGAAAGTCAGCAGTACAACCTTTGAGTAAGTAGAGTGACAACATTGGCTGAGATGTGCGTAAATTTGGTGCATCATAAATATTTCAATTTTTTAAAAAATTTAGGCAGAATTAAACAACTGATAGAGCTTGACTACTTGAACCCAGGCAGTATACGTCTCTTTATTCTGGATGAAGCAGATAAGCTATTAGAAGAAGGCAGCTTCCAGGAGCAAATAAAGTAAGAAAAATAACTAACTTTGACTATTAAAGTGGTGCCCAAAGTATCTGTCTTTAGCTCTTCAAGGTAATGACTACTGTTTGATTAGTCTCCATGGCATGTGTTTTTCTTCTTTTTTGCAGTTGGATTTATTCTTCCTTGCCTGCCAGTAAACAGATGTTGGCAGTATCAGCAACTTACCCTGAATTTTTGGCTAATGCTTTGACAAAGTACATGCGAGATCCCACTTTTGTAAGACTAAATTCCAGTGACCCGAGTCTCATAGGTATGTACAGATATTGGATACTTAACATTACTGGTTTGTTCATGATATTCTGGAGTTTTCCCTGGTCTAGTTGCCTATCGCTTTTATATTTGCTGTTGACTTCTTTGTAGGTTTGAAGCAGTATTACAAAGTTGTCAGTTCGTACCCTTTGGCCCATAAGATTTTTGAGGAAAAGGCTCAGCATTTGCAGGAACTGTTCAGCAGAATTCCATTTAATCAAGCCTTAGTCTTTTCTAATTTGCACAGCAGGTAATGTACCTTAAAGGGTCATCTGGGGAACTTGTGAAATAGAAGCATAGGTGCGAAGCAATATTTGCGAAATTATAACCCTCTATGTTTTTTATAGAGCACAACATCTGGCTGACATCCTTTCTTCTAAAGGCTTTCCTGCAGAGTGCATTTCAGGTAAGTTCATCTCTTTAATCTTTGTTTAGTATTCTGACTTGAGGCCTCACCCAAGTCAAGAGGAAGTATCGCTTTATGAGTTGTCTCGTGAGTGAGGTTATGCTGAGTCTTCAGAGGAAATTTCAAGTTTGTTTTTCATTGAGATTTGATGTTAATATTCCTGTTTTTTAAGAAGTAACTTGGTATATAATAATTAGAAAACGAGAGCTTAATAATTTTATAAAACAAAGTTTGTTTTTGTCTTTTTAATAGGCAAACATTTTGCTTCTTAACATAACACCTGAGGTGGTGTTCCAGAAAGGGGACGGTCCTGGGGGATGGCCCGGGGTGGTTAATTTATTGCCCTGGGAGTAGTATGTTGCAAATCATGTAGACCTGGTTGTTGTTATATTTCATATGTAACTTTGCAGATATAGTTATATCTGCAAGCATAGCCTAGTCACTATTTAAAATTGATTTTTGAATTTCTAGTGGATTGGCTAACTAATTTCAAGTTGATTGCCTAACCCTGTTTTAAAAGGTTCTGACTCTCTAGGTCTTAACCTAGATTTGTCTGCTTTTTGTGGATTCGATAAATGTGTATTAGTTTGTTTTTATATGACTTTCTTTTCCGGCTTTTTTAGGCAACATGAATCAGAATCAGCGTCTTGATGCTATGGCTAAACTAAAGCAGTTTCATTGCCGAGTCCTCATTTCCACAGATTTGGTAAATTGCCCCTTCAGTTTGGGTGACTAACGCTCTTAACATATGTTCTGTTATCAGATGTACAGATTTCATCTGTTGTTTTATGGGGTGTATCTGACAAGAATACCAGAAGATAATTGTCTTTCCAGTGCTAGGGAATATGCTTTCATAAAAATGTCTTTTATATTTCATCTGCATTCTTGAAATTAGTCATTAGAAATGAATTCCCTTTTCCTTTGCTCCTAAATATCCCCCTTCCTCCTAAACACCCTCCTGTTTTTAATCTGGTTCTTCGTTATACTAGAATAAGATAGTGTACATTGGTACCACGCCGCAGTTAATACAAACAGACAAGTTCTCTCTTTTTTTTTTCTCTTAAATTCAAGACTTCCCGTGGGATTGATGCTGAGAAGGTGAATCTGGTTGTGAATCTGGATGTACCATTGGATTGGGAGACATATATGCATCGGATTGGCAGAGCTGGCCGTTTTGGTAAAAAGAAAAGTTTGGGTGTTTTCTTTAAGTAGAGGAATCAGTAATGTGACAGGTAGACTTGGAGTTTTGTTTATGTGAAAAGGATTAACATTTCCTCTGTGCTTTAGGTACTTTGGGACTGACAGTGACCTACTGTTGCCGGGGAGAAGAAGAAAATATGATGATAAAAATTGCCCAGAAATGTAATGTCAACCTTCTGCCTTTACCAGGTATATTTTACCTGTTTCATTTTGCTATCAGAATAATAATGGTAGTGATAAAGGCCTTATAAGAATAATAGCTAACACAGAATGCATATCATGTGTCAGGTACTATTCCATGGTCTTTCTGTATGTTAACTCATTTAATTCTCACCACAGTCCTATGAGGTATATGCTATTATTATCTACATTTTGTAGATGAGTATATCGAGGCATGGAGAGGTTAAGTAATTTGCCTTAAGCTTTTAAAGCTAATTAGTAGCAGGGAGAAGATTGCAAGTTAACTATGGCACATGAAAAATGAAAAATTGTTTTCTATTGTGTTAGCTCCGTTTTTTAGTTTGTAGCCTTGCAATTTAATTTTATTCTTTTTAAAAGGTGGGTATTTTACCCGTTTTGTCACCGTGAAGGTAATTCTTGTCATATTCTCCTTTGTCACTATGGGGAAGGCATAGTATCTTTAATTTGAACACTATTTTGCAATTTTTGAAGTATTTTCTTTTGATTTTAATGAATCATTTGTCAAGCTACTCTTTTAAAATGCCATCTTGGAAACAGTGTTTGAAACTATTAATGATCTCTTGAAAACAAAAAAACCCTAAAAAACTTGTGTGGAAATGTGGTTTATTTGCTATATGTGTTAATACATGCACATTACTATATATGTCTATATGTACATGTATATATATGCCTATTCATAACTGTATACTTATAGTGTATACATGACCTAGAATATGAGATACATGGTGATTGAATAAATATAACAATTTTTTACCAATTTATGTTGTAACTCCTTTAGCGATTTTTACAAAGTTAGATTAAACACAGGTCTGGGAGTCCTGTGGATTCTAATAGTTCTGCCTTTGTAATAACTCATTTTATGATCTTTTGCAGATTTCTTTAACTTGCTCCAAGCTTATGTCTTGACTTACAAAATATTTATTTTATGAAATTATTCAGAAAATGCTGGTCTAGGGTAGCTAGAGAATTTTAATATTGTTTTATTCCCTCTCTATAGATCCCATTCCTCCTGGTCTGATGGAAGAATGTTCTGACTGGGATGTGGAGGGTCGAGCTGCCGTGCATACACATGGCTTAGTGAGCATACCTGCCAAGCCCCTAAAAAAACAAATTCAAAAAATAGAGAGACCCTCCCAAAGTCAGAAAGCTCACGGTAACCACTTGGCTTCATCTCGAAATACTTCCGTGTCTGCGCCATCAGTCAAATCAAAAAGTAATACCAAACAAAAGCTGCCTGTGAAAAGCCACTCGGAGTGTGGAATTGTAGAAAAGGCAGTGTCACCCAAAGCACTGGGCTGTGCCCCACAGCTGGAAGAGCAAACGAAGACTTCTGTTCAGACCCCTGTTGAAAACTCTAACAACAGTCAGCACCAGGGCAAAGAAGAATTACCTGTGTCCCTCCCCAAAATTCCCTGTCTGTCTTCCTTTAAGATCCATCTGCCGTGCACTTTGACTTTGGCAGAACTGGTAGAGGACTATGAACACTATGTTAAAGAGGGGTTAGAGAAACCCGTGGAAATCATCAGGCACTACACAGGCCCTGGGGGTCAGACTGTGCACCCTCAGAATGGTTTTGTGAGGGATCGAATTACTGAAGAGAGAGTGCAGGTATTGGCCAGTAGTAGCCAGTCTGGAGACTCGGAGAGTGACAGCGATTCTTACAGCTCGAGGACTTCTTCCCAGAGCAAAGGAAATAAGTCATATGTGGAAGGCTCTTCTGATACCCAGCTGAAAGACTCGGAGTCTACCCCTGTGGATGGCCACACCCCTTTGGAACCACCTCTGAATGGCAATGACACTCCTAATGTAGAGTATCGAGAATCACCTGACATCCAAGTAAAGACAAGGCATAAAGAGGGGGCAAACCAGAGAGCCAAGCAGAGCCGGAGAACCCTTCCTAGGCGGTCCTCCTGTCGATGGCAGACGGAACCCCAGGAAGATGGTTGGTACGACCACCACAGGGAAACGCATCTCAGTTTTCCTGGTACCTATCAGGATTATGAGGAGTACTGGAGAGCTTACTACAGGGCCTGGCAGGAATACTATACTGCTGCTTCTCAGTCATATTATTGGAATGCTCAGAGGCATCCAAGTTGGATGGTGGCCTATCACATGAATACCATTTATCTACAGGAAATGATGCGTGGTAACCAGTGACTAGAGGTCACACTTCAGACCATCCGAAAGTATCAATGAGCGATACCTTTGGATAGCCATCCCCCTCGACCTATAGTAGAATGGCATATAGTGGCATTTTTGAGGAACTTGAAGTGTTAAGGCTTTCTGCTGGGATCCATCTCTTTTTCAGATTGTTTTGACCTTTGATTTATGTCAGGTACATTGCCTTTTTTAAAGAAACTTTATCAATCAGATTCTTGATGAATTTTGGGGGACGTAGAGCTAAAGGTCCCAGGGTGCCAATTTCTATAAGCCATTCCAAAAAGAAATGTTTGAAAAGACTTATACCACTGCTTACTTTAAAAAATAAAAACAGTTGCGATTTGAAAAACGTTAGTTTATGCCGGGGAGTTCTTTGCAAAAGGCTTGGGCTACATTTCCATAGAGGTATGTTCCTGTAGGAATTTGTAATATGGTAGGTCAGAAAATCTCCTTTTAGGTTTAGACAAGGAGAAGTAAACATTGCTTCACACTTTGCCAAAGGTACTCGATTTGACGCTCTTTGTTTTCAGTAAAACTATTTGTTACCAGGAAAAATACAAACTTAGCCAAAAGTGTTGACATTGTTCATCTTTTGAGTGTTTTTTGTCTTTAAGATTGTGAAAGCTGCCCACACCTCCATAGTACATTAAATAGCTAAGGATCATTGGTGGCTGTCTTATTTTTGTTTCTCAGAAAGAGAAGCAACTCATAATCTTTATTAGATTTTAGATCCTTTTATGAATCTGATGAAAGCTATAGATAGTCCCAGAAAATTTCTCATTCTATAAACAAGAATTGTGTATGTAATTTCAAGGGGTTCATAGACCCCGCCCTGGGCCTATCTGTGGTTAACTGCCCTACACTGCCAGAGCTGGAACTCATTCTGTTCAAACTCCTCCCACGATGTGTCTTAATCTTGTGTCTTCTAGAAATTTTTCCCAGTTTTTACCTCTAATGCTAGGATCCAAAGGAAACAGTCATTTTCCGGAGATGGTGCATCTATAAATTATGATTTAGAAAAATATAATTGGAAGTTACACATCCCTTCTTTTCTGTGGCAGTCCTTTTATGATTACACATTTGCTTCCCAAACCTTTCTGTGAGCTGTATTTGTGGTGAGAGTACCTCTTATGTATGGAGATATATATATACACTTTTTAAAAGGAAAGTTCTTTCCTGCGTACATATTTGTCTAGGCGATATAATCATTTTCCCTCAGGACTGTCAGCAAGCATCCACAGCCATTGTCATTTACTGTCTAACAGTCACATAACACAGTCCTAAACTTTGGTTTAACTTGTATTCCTGTCATTTGGGTTGGGCAATGGTAGGCTTTACTTATATGTACCAGTACTGTACATGTATTGCCAAATTAGAATGAATGAATTAACACTAAATAGTAAATCCATAATTAGGTCCAGTATGTTACTAAGAAGTAGAGACTTTAATTACACATTTAAATAAAATCTTGTCTTTTCTGTATAATTGAATATACCTCTTTTTCTCCCCTTTCCCCCACAATGTAGCCAAGTTCACAGTTTGTCATTGCTAGGAGATTTTAATTAGGATACTGCTGCATCTTAATTAGAAATGAGGTTACCCATTAGTCTTGAAATTAATTGGATTCTCTCTTCAGGTTCGTCATATTTTATGTTTGCTTTTTTTTTAATAGAAAAATAAGCTGGAGGTGAGCATATGCATAACATGAAAATACTAATTGCTTCATTTTTCCATAAGCATTCGCTAGGAAAATTTCAGCTGTTATTTTCCCGAATAAGGGATGCAGTTACAGTGGTGGCTGTCAGAGGAATCTGCTGCTCTTTGTGTGGAAGAGGCTTTTCTGTTTGGAGTTGTCAGTCTAGGTGCACGTCCCTACAATCTGTTAAGGACCCTACAGGGGTTTTGGGTAAATTCACGTGAGTGCTTTGTGCTGCAGTGGAAAGAGCATCTGTCCTGGTTGAGACTGCTGCTGCCTCTTTACCTTGTACCCGCCACTTCTAAAGATCCAGTGTGCTCATCAACAAAACGAGGGAGTTGCACTAGAAGAGTTTTTAGGGTCTCTTGCAGTAGTTCTAAGATTTAATTACTATATTACTAATAAGAAGAAACACTTTCTGGCTACAGTAAAGGCTAATTATTTTATGAATACAAAGTGTCTTTATAAGTTCAGGTAATGGCTAGTGTGAGTGGGTTAAATGTCTGAATTCTAAAATACTAAATCACTATACTTCACAACAATTGTTCAAGTTGAACTTAAGAGACTAGTAGTAGTAACATGCAGAGAAATCTTTGGGAAACCTGCTGCTTTGGATAATTTTGACTTAGAACTAGAATACGAATTATGATTTAATATTTTCTAAAGTAGCTTAAGGATTGCAGTAATGTTTATCAACCTTTTAAAAACATATGGTTTAAAAGTAAACTTCAGCCCCTGAATATTAAATATAATTGAATTATAATACTCGTGGATCAGCTCATATAAAACAAGGGAGTAGTTTGAAGTTTTAGAGTTTTTTCCCTTCCCTACATGTAAATAAACCTGTTAATCTTAAAAAGTAATTTTTTTTGATAGTCATAGCTGACATTGGAATATCACCACAAGGTTATTCTCTTGTTTTGGCAGGGTATGTTTATTGTTTTGTGCCTCTGTGAAGAAGCACATATGTCCCAGTTAACATTTTGTGTTTTTTAATGAAAAAGAGCAAATATTGCTCAAAGCACATCTGGTTTCCAGTTTATCGCCAAGACGTTTGTGCTGTGGATCTGTAGTGACACCTAGTGGGTGATAAGGATACGAGCATCAGTGATCGAAATGCATTTATTTCACAGACAACTTCTAGGGCTTCGGGCATCGTGCATTTGCCTTAATGTTCCATTTCTATGGTTTCATTAATTGGGATCTGGTGGTCGTGGGACACTAAAAGGGTTCCCATGGTCGTTGCCACATATGGTGACATATGAAAACGCCTGTCGCTCTCATTACCTAAGTCAGTTATTAAGGTTACAGCATATCTTCAAGATAATCTAATCCAGCTGCTGCAATTTTTAAGTCGAGGAATCAGACTGAAGCCAAGAGAAAAACTAATGACTCAAGGTCATATAAGTAAGTGATAGAACTTGAACTTGAGCCTCCATCATCTGATTCCCAAGCTTTCTGCTATACCCTATATAGCATCTAATTTTGAGTTTTCTTTTTAGTTTGAGGCCGTGGTTTAGATGAAGGAGTCGGTATATTCTCAGCAGAACCAGTACTGATAAAGAAGGGAGATTTTCTTTCAATAATGCAGGGGCTGGGCCTCAAAATAGAGCTGTTGACAAATGCAATCAGATGCTTTCCCTGTCAGTGACCATCAGTGACTAAAGCATGCAGGCAGGCGGATTGTCAGGGATGTCACCGAGCAGTTGCTGGGGGCCGGGAAGGGAAGATGAGACTTAGGCACCTTTCTGAACAGAGAGCCTCTCTGTTAGATCACTTTTACTTTCTAGTAGGAGAATTTGTATTAAAATAAACATTCATAAACATTTTAGGGTTTGTGGCACATAGTTTGTTTAATCCAGATTGGATACATCAGGTACAGCAGTGGCACATGACTCAGTACTGTAAATGATATACATTTTAACATATGCACTACGGTTTCAAAAGACAACAGGAAACTCAAGATATTTTTTCCATAGAAAGTTTTCACGTTTATCTTCCTGCAGTTTTGTACAGTATTTCTTCTTTGCCATTGTGATGTTGTAAGCAAAGCCCATTTATTATACGAAAATAGAAAACATACTTGATGTTTTTCACGATAACATTTATGGGGTGGGGTGGGGGGTGACCGCTAAGGAAAACATTACATTGGAATGTCTGATTATCAAAAATATACCATCCCTCCCCCCTCCCAGGTTTGTAAAATAGTCTATTGGTCCAAGGAGCCCCCCAGGACTTGGGTCAGTGCCTCGCACTGGTTAGAGTGACACCGGCCAGTGTAGGTAAGTAACCTGCTAATATAAATGTCATTCCCACACTCGATGTGAAAAACAGAACATTCTGAATAGAAAACAAGACTCAGAAGGAACCCCTTTAAAGCTTTCTTTTGCCGATAGCCTCTTTCTCTTAGTTCTAATGATACTCTTCATGATGCTATTTGAGTTCCAAGTGTCATGGGTCATAACAATGTTTTTCCTTCATCCAGTTGTTTTAAAGCTTTGCATATGATGAGATTTCATAAGGAAATTAGAGAAAATAAGTCTTTCAGGTTCCTAGTTGTCATGGTTACCATGCCAACTAGAAGGGAAAGTAATATTGCCTTAGTAATCTAAGATCTCAGCGTTGGGATCTTTCTGCCTTGTAGGTACCCGGTAGGTGAAGTGAGGGAGTCTGGACCACTAGAATTCGTCAATAACGTCAATCTATAAGTTTAGCTCAATTTCAAGCACTACCTCTGCAAAATTAGAAAAAAAAAATCTAGGTACGTGTTTCAACATATACTTTCCCTGCCTATATTCTAACAAATAAGTGAAGTGATCATGAACTGTAGGAGTCAGTTCGAAAATGGTAAAGTCTGCAGCATATCCATGAGCTGACTTTTGTTCATCATGGATCAACATTAACTGTCCACTTTAATTTCTGTTCAAATTATTTGTTTTTCTGAATTTCATTTACTTACTGGCCTTATACTCCTGTGTGATTGTAATGTGTTCATCTGTCATTGAGAACATCTGGTCTTTTGAACAGGATTCTATGCAGTTAGTCCTGAGCTTGACACTAGCTATGAAAATGGATGAGGGGAAAATAGTACAGAGTTTGCTTCTGGAGGTCCTGGCTCAGGATGCTTCTGAATAGAATGCTTCTGCATCCTTAGTCACCATCCTTGACATCCAGGTATTAAAAATATAAGCAAGCCTCAGAGTAATGCAACATGACATGGAGGAAAACTCCTCAAGATAGGCTGTCTAAGCCCTGGATTGCGATCGCAGTCCTGCCGTGTGACCTTGGATAAGTCATTCAGCTTCTTGCCTGTGCTCCTTTCTGTGAATCAGGGATTTAGTTAACTTGACCCACTACTGTCAGAGGTTGTAGTAAGGGTCAGAAGGACTAGAAAAGGTATGCTTTGAAATGTCCTAGTCCTCTCTTCGTTGGGAAGAGAGCATTTGACTGAAAAACCTGACTGTTTGCTTATTTTTGATAGATTCGGCAGCCTGTGGCTGGTGCTCCCCAGGGAATGGTGGTTCCCAAAGTATGGTTCGTATTCGTGCAGTCAGGTGGCTTCCCGGGCTGCGCCCAGGTAGTGTTGGCATTTACGTAAGACTGCGTCTCTAGTTACTGCCTCCGTACATGGTCTCTGAAGCACGGTCCCTCTGGGAGGTGATGGTGTAGTGGAAAAAGCATCAGACTAATAGCCAAGGGACTTGCGTTCCGGTCCCAGCTGTCTTTAAATGACTGCATGGCCTTCAGCAAGTCACTTAATTTCTCTGGGCCTCAGCTTTCTATACCATAAACTATTAGAGAGAGACTTTAATATCTTCTTGTTCCGATATACTCTTAATACTATATTTTCTAAGTTTCCATTCATGTGAATGGAGACTTTAGTTTTTCTTTAACTCTCCCTAAAGCTTAGTGGGATGGAATGGGATGGGTAGTTTGGGGGAATCTTCCGTTATGCTGAAGCGATTCATCAACTATGAAAGCTCAAGTGTCACTGTGGCAGAAAGCCACTGCCCCAGAAAGCCCCGATGTCTTGGCTCTTCAGCCGCTGGCCAAGGAGTTAGACTTGCTGACCTGATGGGGCCACTTTGGCCCATCTGTGTCCTTACAACCAGCAGTGTGCTCTGGCTGTTGGCTGCTGTGTGGATGAGCCACTTTCCTGGGTTGATGTCTTTTGGACCAGGGGTGAGCCGGGGCTCGCATCCTGGCTGAGGCTACACTGGGGGAGGTAGATGAAGGGGGTGGTCTAATGGTCTTTTAGGAACTGGCATAATGTGAGATTTGGAAAGGAAACTGTCAGAAAATGGAAATTCTTTGGGATATGATCATTAAAAGGTGTTGATTAATTTTCGTGGGAACCGCTCTGCCTCCTTGGTACACTATCAAACCGATCTTGGGTTAGATCGGTCACTGTTCCAACCCGCGATGGCCTAAATATGGCAGTTACTTCGCTTGGTTCTTATGATGTAAACCCACTTAGACATTCCTAACTCGACTCTGTTACCTCTTCTTTCAAAAGAAAAATCCCTTTTCTAGTCCTTTGCCTGCCCTCTAGCTGGAGTCCAGCCCAGTCTTCTGCCTTCTCCAATGAGATATGTGTATGAAGTAAATGGACTTAGGTCCTTATTCTCAGGTATGTTTAGATTGTTTGTGTATGTGCAGACATCTTCGTCTGTAGTTGGAAAGCCTTTCTGTCTCCTTAGACCGCAAGCTCAGGGCCAGAACCACTCCATTCTCACATCAGGGGGGAACCTGTGAGGCCAGACCCAGAGAAGGGACTCAGTCGGCGGTCAGTGAGGACAGCATAGAAGACAAAGGTAGGAGGCTCCCCTCCTCTGCCCGCTGCCCACCTCCTGGCTAGGTGCCACCTCACAGCCCTTTGTCTTTCCCCTTCTATGGGGTCAATAGAGCTGGGGCCATAGGGAGGCCCATGGAAGGTGTGTTCATGTTCCCGGCTAGTGAAACTCGTCTAGATGGCTGTGGTGGGCAGAGAAACTCTTGGCCTACAGTTAAACAGCTGACCGCTAAGCTGGAGAATGGACGAGGCGCTCCTGTATCAGAGGCCCGGCCAGAGAGATTGCCTTAGGGTAGCTGAGGGTGGGGGAGGGCGGGAAGGGGCTCGTTGCTAACCCTGAGGCCCACCTGCTCTGTTATAAGCAGTGGAAATGGATGGAGGATTCTAGAAATGCTTTTCCCAGCCCCGCCAGGGTGCAAGCCTCTTGGACAGAAATGCTGTCCAGGTTCCCAGAAGTGATATTCACGCCCTCCCTTGCACGGAGGTGATCAACTTCTCCCCATTTCACTTATCTTCAGGGATATCAAGCCTGAAGACGCTTCAGATCTCAAGGCGTCTTTCAGACCAGGTAAGTCATCTAGAATCCCTTACTTGCTTTCACACTTTGGTGCATCCTTCGGGAGGCACTCGGGCTTAACCTTCTGCAGCCTCCGTGTGGGAGTTGCCTCAGGGGAGAGATAAGCCTGGTCCCCATACCACTGCCCTCTGCAGGAAGCTGCTCATGGGGCCCCTTGGCACAGCTCTGGATGGGCTTTATGGTGGGTCCTGGAAGAAGGGTACGTAGCAAGGTGCCACAGGGGCCGACTGCAGCGGTGAGCCCCGGGGTCTTCTGTCCTCTCCCCACTGGCACACACCAGGAGTTGGCTGTTTCCTTTTTCCAGATCCCAGTGTGGTACATCTGGTCATTCCCTTTCTAACCCAGAAATGGAAGCTGCAAACACCGGTGGTTCCCACCGCAGGGGAAGCACTCAGTTGCATCAGGTGTTCTCCCCTCACCCTTCAGCACTCATTTTCGCTTCATGCCTTTCTCTTCCATAGCTGCATTCACAGAAGTACAATCCAGGCAGACGGCCGCGGGTGCCTGCCAGCGGAGAGACCTTGCTAACACGTCATGGGATCGTTGGGGCCTGTGTAGAGACAGATGGCTGGACGCAGGGGGTGAAGCAGAGAGATACAGAGACGAAGGAGACAGGGACCGACAGAGGGTAAAGGTTGCCGTGTGGTCACCTGGCAGCTCTGCGCAGGTGGGCTGGGCGTTAGGGGCCCAGACTCACTCGACCTCACCACCTGGGGGAGTGGAGAGAGAACTCAGCAATGACTGACTTCGCAGCCTAAAAGCTTTGCTATAAAAGGAGAGGAAAAAAAAAAAAAAAAAAACAACCCTCACAAAATGCATTGTTTTGGTTCAAAGGTTTTGGGTCCATGGAGATAGAACGTTTCACAAAAATCCGTTGGTGTTTTTCTTTTCCACCTTTTCCCATGAATAAATATTATCCATTAAGAGCCTTGAAAAGGTGCTTAAATACACAGTGTTATATTTTCTTCCCGTTTTGCTTGTGATGACTCTGTCCTCTGTGCTGCTCTTGGTCTTGTATTTTCCTCGTTGGGTCTCCAGAAATAATCGTTATTTGGTCTGAGGCCCGCCCCCTCCAGGCCCTGTCCTGGCACGCAGCTTCTCCCCCCACGGTTTCGCCCCTACCCCACCCACCCTCCCTTCCTGGCCCCCGTGAGAGGCAGGCTCACAGGGCTACGTCCAAGCTAGTAGCAGCGAACCTCAGGGGCCCCTTCGCTGCTTCTTCATCCTTCCAGGCACAAGTTTCAGTGCTAGGGGTGCAACAGGGCAGGCAGAGAGAGTGGGGGAAGCGGGGAGGGAGTGGAGCCAGCGGCCACCCACCAACATGCCAGCCCCCTGGACTCCCACTACCTGCACCGGCCGTCTGTCCAGTGGCTTTACAAGGCGGAGACCTTGACGACATTGCTGGCTATGGAAGGAATGTTCGTGTTGGGACCTGGGCTGGCAGGGGGCGGCCGACTTTCCCCCTCAGGGGTTAGCGCTGGCGGGGTGGGGATGCTGATGATGGCTGTGGTGATCTGGGATGCTTTGCAGTTTGGTCTCAGTCCGTCGTCTGCTTTCAAATTAAGGCTGGAGCGGCTGGGATAAAAAAAAGAGTGAGCTGATGGTGGTTCCTCTGGCTAGCTCCCACAGCTTCCTCGATGCCCTGCATTTCCAGCCCAGAGTAACCAGGAGGTGGTCTGGGTGACCCTCTGTCTTCTTTTCGGTAATCAGCCTGTAATGATCTATTCTGATTATTATTCCTAAACTGCCAACAGTTGCAAAGTTGTGGTGGATATCGGGGCTTTGGGATTCAGAGTACATGTTTTTCCCTCCAGTGGACTGTTTACCTGTCATTCGTGGCATTTGACTTTTGCTTTCTCCAAATTCCTCGCATCTCACTGGAGGTAGTGGGAAGTGGCATAGATGTAATCAGAGAAAGGAGGAAAAATTCAATCTATGACTCAGAATCAACCTAGGATAAGCCATGTCTAACACAATTGTGAAAATTATTTCCCTGAGAAAACGGGTAGTGTATTCTTGGCACTGGGATAGGTCATTTTTGGATTTTTTTTTTTTTTTTAGTTATTTTTTTCCTAATATGTAACCCCACATGGGGCCTCAGCCTGCTGTAGGACCCTCCACAGCACACGAAGGGCGTTCGGGTTAACTTGCGAGGAGGAGAAGGAAGGTGGGGGGAGGCGGAGGGGCTCACGCCTCAGATAAGGGAGAGGTGAGCTAGAGGACTCTCAGGCTTCTCCTAAAGCTGAGATCATTGGATTCTGTGAATGCCCTGACTCCAGCCTTCGGGGGTGATGGGGAGGGAAGCCACCCACCTGGTGGTGAGGGACGGCTGCTCGCTGCCCTGGATGTGGATCGTGCTGAGCTCCTGCATGCTGCGCAGGCGAGTGGCCGGCAGGTTGGAATTGGGCAGGTGTGTGGTCTTCTTACTGCGGCGGGAGCAGCAGGTGGTCGTGAGGCCGGGGTGGCTGGACAGTGAGGGACTTCTCGTGGACGGGTAGTTCTGCATTGAACTCTCCATGCAGTTCTGCTCAAACATCTGCTCGTCTACGAACTCGTGGTTCTGTGGGAAGCAGAAAGCAAAGGAGTCGGAGAAGGAGACGGGAGGGAGGGGGAGGAGCCCCCGTGCTCTGTATGGCTGCCTGGCTCTGTTCTGGCCGTGAGAGATGGGCTCCCAGCTGCCCGGAGCCCAGACAGGCATCCAGGAGGGGTGACGTCCCACAGGCATCAGATGCAGAAGGAAAGAGAGCTCTACGGGCAGCCCTGGCCCTCGCACCGAAGGGCGGGGACTACAGTCGTTCAGTCATGAGGTGACATGCACTCCATCTACAGCTTTGAGCTGTAGGGACACAGAGGTCACAAAGGAGTTTAGTGGCATCATAAGAGCTAGAAGCAAAGACTACTTACTCTTCAGGCTTTGCGCAGGATCCCCCCAGAGTGGCGGACAAGGGGTCACTGCTATGGTAGTGGTTCTGCTAGGTTGCCTTTGCTGGATTTAACGGCGAGATACTTGTGAATCTTGGGTAAGTGTGAGACATAAGCTTTTAAAGACACTGGACTGTTCACAGAATTGGGAGAGCTCTGCTCTTAAAGGCTAATAGGGTCAAATTGTCAGGGTTATGATTTATTATTGTTTTTACTTGATAATGGGATACGGACACCTGGAGGCATAGGGTTCCCTAAGTCGAGTGTAAGGATGGGAAGGGAATGCTTATGGGACAGAGTGGAGCTTAACTCAAGAGAACTTAAAAATGGCCGTATGGCCAAGGTGACTAAAAATCTGCGGCATTAGTGGTCTGACCGAGGCCGCCGGGGTGCGGAGAAAGTCTGAAGAGAAGTTGCATGAGAATAGAGTTCAGAGGGAGACCAGCCCTGACAGCCAATACCAGGAGGCCCCATGGAGCCGGGCAGGTGGCTTAGACGGGCCACAGACGTGGCATGTGGACACTCACAGGATACCGACATCGGTGCCATGTTCCACCCCCTCCAAGCCCCTGGGGAGGTCAAAAGAGGGAATCGAAAAGGCAGGTGGGTCGTTCAGCACAAAAACTGGGAGCCTGGGCTGGTACTGGGTGTGACGGCAGCGGGAAGATGAGCCCCAGAAGAATCAACAGCACATGCAGAGAACCAGACCAGGGGGTAAAAAGAGGAGGATCCACAGACTCAGAAGAATCAGAGAGAAAAAACATCAATTGAATTTTTAAAAGTTATACCTTGATGGTGGAGGTTCGTACAGACAACAGGGGATCATCCACAAGATAGGACAACCCCTACAGGACAACATGCCAACAGAAGATAAAAACACCATTGATTGTACATTCCGGCATTCCCAAGCTCAGTTTGACATTCAGTCTCTCAATCCCAGCATTCCACCCGCGGAGCCCAACATTCCAGCCCCGGCTCCCCGCATTCTCCCCCATCCCCACCCCGCGCTGTCCCAACATTCCACGCCCCCTCCTTCCCCTCCGTGCCCCCACCCCCCGCTCCAACGTCACCCCGCTCCAAACCAACATTCATCCCGTCCATCCCAGCATTCTGCTGCTTCTAGCCCCACATTCCTCCCCTGAAATCCAGCATTCCAACTCTTCCATCCCAACAGCCCATCCCCACAATCCGACATTCTCCCCCTCGGA
>NW_011888787.1:6947239-6949091 GCF_000151845.1 Pteropus vampyrus | reverse complement strand
CGGCAGCGGGAAGATGAGCCCCAGAAGAATCAACAGCACATGCAGAGAACCAGACCAGGGGGTAAAAAGAGGAGGATCCACAGACTCAGAAGAATCAGAGAGAAAAAACATCAATTGAATTTTTAAAAGTTATACCTTGATGGTGGAGGTTCGTACAGACAACAGGGGATCATCCACAAGATAGGACAACCCCTACAGGACAACATGCCAACAGAAGATAAAAACACCATTGATTGTACATTCCGGCATTCCCAAGCTCAGTTTGACATTCAGTCTCTCAATCCCAGCATTCCACCCGCGGAGCCCAACATTCCAGCCCCGGCTCCCCGCATTCTCCCCCATCCCCACCCCGCGCTGTCCCAACATTCCACGCCCCCTCCTTCCCCTCCGTGCCCCCACCCCCCGCTCCAACGTCACCCCGCTCCAAACCAACATTCATCCCGTCCATCCCAGCATTCTGCTGCTTCTAGCCCCACATTCCTCCCCTGAAATCCAGCATTCCAACTCTTCCATCCCAACAGCCCATCCCCACAATCCGACATTCTCCCCCTCGGATTCAGCATTCCACCCCTTCGATGCCAGCATTCCAGCCCTCGATCTCCAGATCTCGTTGTTCAAGGCCAGCATTCCAGCCCTTCAAACCCAGGTCTTTTCACCCACATTCTTGAGTGTACACATTCCACCCAGCACATGCGACTTGGAATGGGCAGTTGGGTCCAGGCCTATCCCTTTGGCAAGCTCTGAGTCTTGGAGAGAAATCCGAGATGTGTACATACAGTTCCTGACACTAAGAGATACTTGATAAGCCGGGAGACTAGGGTTTCCAGAGTCCCTTCCCGTTTTGGAAGTCCTCGCTGGGTTCAACAGCTGAGCTCCTGCGTGCTCACATGCGGCTCTAACATCTGACCCCCCGCATCTGGGAGGCCCGGATATGCAACATTAAGAATTAGAAAGTTCTTCCTCGGTGTGCTGAGCCCTCCCTACAGGCTCTTTGGGGAGGGAGGTTCTAGAATGGAACAAGGTTTTACTTTGTCTCTCGTTGGTCGTCCGCCCCGACGGCTCCTCTCTCCCTACTCTCCCCAACACTTTGTGCCAAGGGTCCTGGTCGGCCCCGCTGCCCTTCCTTTCGGCCGCGGAGGCACAGACATCATTCCACATTCCGACGGTGACGCCCTAAACCACGACTTTTAACAACAAGCCCGTCAGGATCCGAACGCCCTGGGAATGGCAGGTGACTAAGAGGAAGGGGTAATAATAAAATCCCCAGCTAGTGAAATATGTGCACTGCCTCCTTCACTCACTGTCTCCTGTTTAAAGAGGAACGTACAGAGCAAAGGGACCCACAAATTGCATCAACCTAGCGCCAGGGATAGGACAAAAAATGGTGTTCTTTACTGTCCCGTAGCACTCTAGTATAAATTCAGCCCTTGTCTTGAAGAGCGACGCCCATCGGGACTGAGAAACTGGTCGACAGAGCCCTTAGCCCTCAGTCACCAAGAAATGGGGACTAGTGTGGGGGGTGTGGAAAGGCTGAGGGGGACGGCCTCCTCTATACTGCTGCGGGACAGAGCTGGCCTCCCTACGCTGGTACGCCCCCCGAGGGTTGATAGAGACCTCGTCACTACTTTTTGGATCTGAACAGGACAGACTTTGACTTCCGAATCCGGGCCCAGGGTGAAGGTGTGGGCAGAGCTCTCACTGTGTGAGCCCGACCATCGGAAGGGGGCCAGGGCCAGGGCCGAGCGAGGAGGTGGCGATGGGCTGGGACTCACAGTGGTTTTCTCCAGGCAGTGCAGCAGGTGATGGTGCTGGCTCTCGATGAGTGAAGTGGCCTTGCCCATGTGCCCCTCTT
>NW_011888787.1:6943233-6947189 GCF_000151845.1 Pteropus vampyrus | reverse complement strand
GACTGAGAAACTGGTCGACAGAGCCCTTAGCCCTCAGTCACCAAGAAATGGGGACTAGTGTGGGGGGTGTGGAAAGGCTGAGGGGGACGGCCTCCTCTATACTGCTGCGGGACAGAGCTGGCCTCCCTACGCTGGTACGCCCCCCGAGGGTTGATAGAGACCTCGTCACTACTTTTTGGATCTGAACAGGACAGACTTTGACTTCCAAATCCGGGCCCAGGGTGAAGGTGTGGGCAGAGCTCTCACTGTGTGAGCCCGACCATCGGAAGGGGGCCAGGGCCAGGGCCGAGCGAGGAGGTGGCGATGGGCTGGGACTCACAGTGGTTTTCTCCAGGCAGTGCAGCAGGTGATGGTGCTGGCTCTCGATGAGTGAAGTGGCCTTGCCCATGTGCCCCTCTTCCGGAGTGCCCTAGTGAGAAAAGAAGAGAGACTGAGCATGGAGCGGGTGGCCCTTCCTCTCTCCATCCCTGTCACGTCTCCACGGAAGGTAGGAGGGCGCTAGAAAAATAGGGGTGAATCAAATTTTAGGGTTAACATGGAACATGCTAGCCTTCGGGCTGGGGGCCCTTGATCTAAAGCTGGTTTGGGGATAGCGGTGACGATCCATGGGAGAGGTATGTGGAGGGGGCGCTGCCACCTGGGGAAAGTTTAGAAACATGGTGTTCTCAGGGTTCAGATTGGGGCTTCGGGGTGAGAGTGCTGGTGCCCCGGGAAGAGAAAACAAGGCCATCTCGCCCTCCACCTCCCCAGCCCGGGTCCTCTGGGTGCCTACCATCAGCTCCAGTGCCTCGTTGAGGAGCCCGTTGCGCTTGCTGTGCAGGTAGGCGTTGGAGCTGCCGGTTTTGGCCACGCGGATCCTGGCAAGGCGGGCCTTCTGTGATTGGCAGAGAAAATCAAAGAGTGAGGTCTAAAGACAGCAAGCCTGGAAAAGTCGATGCCCGTGGGCTCTCCCAGAGAGGCTGGGCGCGCAGGTGATGTTCGACGCAGGGGAGGAAGCTGCTCGCTCCCAGCCCCGCCCATCTCTGCTTATAAACCCTGGGACCGGGCCTGAAATGCTGTGTACCCGCCTTGTGCCACTCGGTCACCGGCAGAGTTCCTGGGTTTCCCATGCATCTCTCCAGCCGGGTGTCATCCTGGCAGGAGAAATACCACTTACCAAAGTCCTCCTTCCTTCCAGACGTTTCATGACCTTCATCTGCTCACTATCGCGTGGGTGTATTTTCTCATCTCTAACTAGGCAGTGAGCTCTTTCAAGGAGCGTGGGTCACAGCTCTCCTGACTCTCTCCCAGGGTCCAGGGCTCTTCCCTGCGTACAGCAGGTGCCCAAACATCGATTAATTATGAGAAAAGCACGGAGTGCATGTGTGCCCCTCGACACTTAACTCTCTCTGCTTTCTATTTTTTCTTTAGCCTTTATTACTAAGGTGGTATAAGTTTTATACACTTATGCTGATATACTGTCTGTCTCCACTGCCAGAATGTAAACTCCATGAGGGCAGGACTTTTTGTCTTGTTCACTTATGCATCCCCAGTACCTAGCAGCTTTTAAGTTAATAAACGAATTTACAATCGCATGTCTGTCTTTGAGAGTGGATTCATGCACGGGTGTGTCAGTATATGCATATTTTGTCATCCATGTCCGTGGGGGTGAGTGTAGGTGCATGTGACCGTGACAAGGTGGCCCTATGTGTGTGTGTGAGAGAGGGGAGGATGGAACAAATTTCCATATACCACTTGGGCTTGAAACTCCAGCTCCCACCTGGAAGCTGTCAGCAGGCCTCCTACAGGAAGGCCTCATGTATCGCAATGCAGACTCATCTCTCTCGCGAAGGCTGGCTGCCCTGCTTCCTAACAGCCACAGTCGGCGTCATCATGACAGCAGCACAACCACAGAGTGAGGCCTAAGAGGAAGAAGCCTTTGGGAGAGAGGGAGACGGGAATGGTAGAGGGGTTCCTGCTGGTTTAAAATAATGCAGCCGGAAGTTTGGGCTCTTATAGACTTGGGCCTGGCCCCAGGCCCTTGCTACTGGAAGCGAGAGAGCCCATGGGAGCTCACAGACCCATCCTGGGACAGAGGGGACCCCCCTTGCCTCTGGGAAAGCCCACGCGCAAGGCCCCTGAGCAGAAGAGTCCTTGGAGAATTGTGGCAATTTCTATTTCTTGTCACCTGCCCCCCGACATGAGGAAGTGTCCCCTCCAAGTGTCCCCAACATGAGGAAGTATCCCCAATATGAGGAAGTGTCCCCAACATGAGGAAGTGTCCCCAACATGAGGAAGTGTCCCCTCCAAGTGCAAACAAGTGTTGAATACTTGGTTCCCAAGAAGTCCCCTTGTGGACAGCATGACCCTGTGGGGACAATTCAGCTCCCTTCCCTGGCTTTAAATACGAGGAAGAGGCTAGGACTCGAACCTGGAAGATGTGCCTGTAAGCCCGAGGAAGAGAGCTCCTCTAGATGGACAGATGAAAGGGGAACTGGGGGAGAAAGGATGGTAAGTACGCCCGATCCTTCTCCTCTGAGCAGAGAACACTCATTCAGGTCCAGGGCCGTTCTCCCTGGGAGTCCTGCCCCAGCCACGCCCCCAGCTAGATATCTACACTCAAGCAAGTTCCTTGTCATTAGAGGATGTGGCTCTTATTGCTTTGGGTGAGTGCTGGGTGTTGAGAGCTGCATACAGAAATCCAATTGTGTCAAGCTCATTACAGCCTTATATAATTTGATTGCACCGCTTTGAGCCAGACCTTTCTCGTATCTGGGGTCCGTCTTCATTACTTTCTAGGGATGAAAGATTCTCCTGTTCTCCTTTGTGGCACTTCTTTTAATCTTATCTTACCCTGGGCTCTATTAAAGCAACAGATTGTCATATCAAATGTACTGTATCGTTTAATCATTTCCCACACAGGATAAAGAGGTTTACAGTGTGTTTACAGAACCAGCCCCAGCATATGAAATTCGGGGAGGCTCCCTGGCTTGGCTTTGAGCCCCCGGGGGCCAGAGTAGGTGGCTTATGCATATTTTCATCTTCACACCCGGCACAGAGCTTTACACCGAGCAGGTGCTCAAGCGAGGCTTATGATGGCCCAGGAAGTAAGACGGTCTCACAGCATCGGTCAGAAATCTACGTCCACAAAGCCAGCGCAGTGGGCTCCGTCCTCGTGTGGGCCGGTCAGCTTCCCTCTCTTCTGTGGCCATAAATTCAGCATGAGAGTTGAAAGGGACCTTAGAGATCACCCGGACTCTCTTCAAGACACAGGATGGAGGACATGAGGGGAGATGACTGACCCAGGGCAAGGCGGTGGACTGGCAAGACACGGCTCTGGCCGGCCGGCCTCCAGGCTAAATGCTGCTTCCACAGCATCGCTCTCCTCCTCCCCTGGGTTTCGGCTCCTGTCAGCAAGTTTCTGAAGCTGATGAGCCAAACCGCAGGAAGTTGCATTTTCATCAGGTGGAGCTTTCAGGGTTGGAGGACAGGTCTGGATGGAGGATCCTGCCTACAGTCCAGGTACGGTCTGAGCTCAAGTGTCTGTCAGTCCCCTGGAAGCCCTTCACGATCGGGGCTTCCTAGGTGCCTGGCTGGCGGGTGCCTTTCGGCTAGAGTATTGGCATCTCTTGCCCCTGGAGAGGCAGGAGGAGGAAGATGAGCGAGAGATGGAAAAGCCAAACGAGACCACGGGCAATTGCAGTCTCAGGCGTTTATCCCAGAGAAATGAAAACTTGGGTTCACACGAAAACCTGTCTGTTCACAGCTGCTTTATTTACAAGCACCCCGAAGTGGGATCATCCAGATGGGCCCCCAGCAGGGGGCCGGTTAAACGCACGATGTTTAACCATCTGCAACAGCGAGAAGGAAGAACCGACTGATACACGACTTGGATGAAGCTCCAGGAATTACGCGGAATGGAAGAAGTCCGTCTCCGAAGGCCACCTACCGTCACGGGTCCATCGATACAGCATTTT
>NW_011888787.1:6935783-6942120 GCF_000151845.1 Pteropus vampyrus | reverse complement strand
GGGCAGGGCTGTGGTAGGACCCCTGGCCCCTCAGGGTCTCAGGCTCCCTCCTTCGCTGGGAGAGGAGACCCCAGATTCTCACTGCCCTTTTCTTCAGGACGGCATAATGAATTCAGAGATTGTTCACGTTGGCCAGCTGACAGGAACAGAGAAGAGATAAGGCTTCTATTTCTGGAATGGCTAGCAGTGGACGGGGGTGGAGGCGCCCTGACCTTGGGTGAAGAGGGAGAAATCGGGTGCTGGAGGGGATGGGCGGACAGCACAGAGCCAGAAGGTCAATCTCAGGCAGCTTGGCCACAGTCCAGACCCAGGTCAAGACGAGTCAAAATGTATTTCAGCACAGGCGGAGGGGACAACAGGGTGAGGAGGAGGTGAGCACAGGGGCCATAAAGGGGACATGCCGGAAGTGGGAACCAGCTGCGTGTATAATATAATTATATCATATGTATTTTATTATGAAGTATTATTACATATAAAGTATACATTTCGGAGCTGGCTCCTGCGAACGTTGTGGCTTTGGTTCGGTCAGCACACACTATTCTGAAATTCCGGATTCCTCTGCTATGTCAGGGGCCCCGCTACCTGGGGGGTCCCCATGTGAGTGGAAGGCCAGCGGCAGGGACCAGGTGGTGAGAAAGTGACTCAGCTGCAGCGCATAGGGCCTGACACACAGTAGGTGCTCAGTAAACGCTGCGGAATGAATGAATGAAAGAATAAAACGGACGCGAACTCTCGGGCTTCCACAGCAACACTTTCAACAGGATCCTCTCGGGACATCGTACCCGGAAATGCCCCCTGGAGGCTGAGATGCTCTGAAGGGGAACCGCGTTTCAGCCCAGATCAGAAGAAGGACGAAAACTGCCCCTCTGTCCTCCCCTTTCCTGACAGGAACCACGTAGAAGTCACGACCCAAGAGTCTTCACCAGCCAGATGCCCTGAAAACGCAGGTGAACGCCGGCCGCCCGTGTGGGTGAGTTGTTTTGGATGGAAGGCGGGGGACCAGCCGGGCAAGGCGGCTTCTGTCTCAGCACCCAAGCCTCTGCCATTGCTCCCCGTTCCGTGGGCGGAGGACGAGCTCGCCCACCCTGCCTTCTTAAGCAGAGTAAACTGGAGCCAGTGAACGCTGTCCTCAGGGCCAATGGCTACCATACTGCTCCTCAAGCGCGGCTCTGTGCCTTGACCCTGAGATGCCCCAAGGTGACTGAAGCCTTCCGTGCCCTTTGTCCCTGAACTCATCGGCCTCACAATGTTCTCCTTTCAGAGGGTTCGTTTTCCTTTTCGGCAAATTTATTTTTATCCCTGTGTTTTGTATAGGCTATTGTAGGGTATAGAAAAGTGATTATGTCCCCCAGGAAGCTCTTGGCTGGGACAGGGGACGAGTCCAGGGCACGGCTGAGTGGGGGTGGCTTAGGTCTCAGAGGGGGAGCCAGGGCAAGGAAACTGCACGAGATAAAAGGGAGGTAATGAGCTTATGAACAATTGAGCGTATGTTGCATTTTGTGGCCGACTGGGGCTGGAATGCAAGGCACCGGCAGGTAGAAAGAGACATGAAGCTGCTTTACCTTCCAAAGCCAGAGCCATCTGTGCAGTGACTCCCTCAGATACTCCAGGCCTGGCAGCCTGACTGTGACCGCTGCCAAGGTGAAGGGCCAGGCCCCTCTCTGGGGCGGCACCCCACCCCTCCCCGCCCCCGCTCTGAGGCTTACCTTCTGTGCCCTGCGTTTATCAGCTCTCTGATTCTGGTGGTAAATCCGGCTGAAATTGGAGACGATCACAGGGACTGGCAGGGCGATGACCAGGACGCCACTCAGGGAGCAGATGGAGCCAAAGATCTTCCCGGCGATGGTCTTGGGCACCATGTCCCCATATCTGAGAGAGAGAAGCGGGCGCAGGGAGAGGGACCGTGTGGGAAACGAGTCAGGCGACTTCCCTGCCGATCATTCACTCGCTCATTCACTCAACCGTCGTTTAGAGCGCCTACTATGTGCCAGGTCCCGTGATACGACCTGGGAATGAACAAAACTGACGAGATCCTTATTTTCATGGAGCCAGCGTCCTACGAGGAGAAGACCGTAAACAAGGAAGTGAATTCATGAAACGTCGTGACTTGTGTTTATTTCTGTGAGGGCGGCAGAGACAGGTGCCCTGCCGGGTGGGGAGCGTGTGGTCAGCAAAGGCCTTTCTGCAGGGGGAACATTTAAGCTGAGACCCGAAGGGAAAGGGTCCAGCCACGCAACACCCTCGGGGGAGAGTGTGCGGGGCAGCGGGAGCAGAAAGGACGGAGGCCCCGGGAGAAGCAGCCTGGCCGGTGCTAGGAATGGTCCAAGAGCCAGTGGGGCCGGGCGCAGTAAGGGACGGGGAGTCACCCAGAAGGAGGCGGCCTCGGTAGGCAGGGGCCAGGTCGCGCGCGCACTGTCTACTGGGCCAGGACGAGGAGTGCATCCCTCGTCCCAAGGGCAACGAGAGGAGCAACACGACCTCACTTGCGATAATAAGAATAGATGAGAAACCTACCTTCTGCTGAGGCGAAGATTTATAAATTTACAAAGCACTTGTACACCTTGACCTCGCATAAGCTCCATGACCTTGTGAACCCTGCATCCTCATCCCCATAGTTCCGATGCAGGAACCAAGGCCCAGAAGGATTCCGTGGACTGCCGTGGTTGGGGACGGCGGGGGTTAAAACCCAGTCCTTCTGCTTCCCTGCCTTTGCCACTAACTACACCGAGTGACAGGGGGACCCCGAGCTCTGAAACTCATCCCTCCAAGCCGCGTGGCCGCTTTGGGACAGTGCCTGCTCCTCTCGGAGCTCTGAGAAACTCTCAAGTACTTCACGCCCTGGCAGATGCCCCCGGGGACTGGCTTGGCCTGGGTCCCGCTCGGCCCGGGCAGGCGGGCCAGATCCTCTCTCCTCTGGTCAACAAGACTCTCCAGAGCGGTTAAGTGTTTAGCCTCTTCTTCACTGAGATAATTTAAAGGCCTTATTAAGTGAAGAGCCATGATGACTCTGTCCAAAGCCAGAAACATCCTCTTCCTGGCTTCTGTGCCCTCTGGGCATCTGGAGCAGAAACAGGCTTAGGATGACCAGGAATTGATGCTGCTGAAATAGTGAGGCTCAAAGCCCCTTGTCCCCTCAGGAACTCCAGGTGTCCTGGGCTCCACAGAGGATGTGGAACCGGAGGAAGGGAGGGAGTCAGTTCAGAAGTATGAGGTCCTCGCCTCTTAAGCACCTGAGGACTTTGGGGAGGCGATGCCAGTGGTTGACACATATTTGATCTCACTGAAGCATCTTAACACCCTATGAAGCGGCTCCCGCTTTGAGAACTATCCTCCTTCTCCTTCAGCGTCCAGGTCCTTTGTCCCAAATCAAGCTGTCTCAGTCAAGCCACTGACATTGAGACCTGTCATAGCTCCTTCTGGAACTTTGACACCAGGTTTGCCTTCTCAGGAGCGGCCCCCAGTGAAGCGGTTGAGAACTTGGCTTCCGGAGTTAGACGACCTGGGTTCAAGACCCACCCAGCTCCACCATAAAACAGCTGCGTGACTATTACTATGGCCCTCAGTTTCCTTGTTTGTAAGATGAAGGTAATAAGGGTACCTAGGTCACAGTCTGTTGTGACATACACAGCTCTGTCGACATGGCCACTTTTGCTTTTACCGAGGCATTCCGATACCCACGGTCTCTGTTGCCAGGAAACTCTAAAAACCACCGCTGATTGTCCCATGTTCACATAATCCCAGTGGTGAAGGAAAAGGGGGCTGCCCTGACAGGTGAGCCCCGTTAGCTGTGATTTTCAGATGACATGACTGAAAGGTGGACACCAGGCACGTGACCACGGATAAAAATAGAGCATGACAGGAAAATGTAAGAACAGTGTCAGGAAGGCCACATCTCGGAGTGATTGAAGCTGGTGGAAAATACTAAGGACAACAGAAAGATGGTTTTACCCCCTGGCAGAAAGACTAAGGAGAAAAGCTACGCCTCTGGCTGGGGCAGATGGTCTGCTGGCAACAGAAGACAGAGAGAAAGCAGAACAACCCAACTCCCATGCGCTCTTGCCTTCACCGAGAACATGCTTTATCTCGGAAAGGCTGGAGCAAATGTGGATAAAAAGGATCTGGAGCTTGAGGTAGGGACCCGGAGAGCAGGCAGGCACCCCGGTGTCCTCAGGGGATTCACACCTGGACCCACCACAGAGACGGAAGGAACGTGCAGATGGATTTGTAGAACCACTGAGAAATCACGGTGCAGTGGAGAAATGCCAGGAGACCAGAGATGGAAGATGATTGTATTAATATTTTTAAAGGAGGAGACAAGAGTCTGAGAAACTGCAGATTAATAGGCTCGGTGTCCATCAATTCTGCCATCAAGTTGCTGGCAGAATTTGAGAGCAGATCCTTCAGGGGACAGCTGGCAAACACTTGGAAAATCAACTGTATTGGTTTACAGTTTACACCTTGCCAAATTAACCTTATTTCTTGTTTTGAGAGGGTTAATTGACTGACGGATCAGGAGACCGCTACAGAGATACTGCACTATAATTTTAGCAAGATGTGATTTTGTCCCAGTTCTTTATGCCCTTGGCAAGCTGGAGGAAGATGGTGTGGACAGCAGTGTGGTCAGTAGGGGACGAACAACCATCTCCAGTCTCCTGATGCTTCTCAAAGGTTACCAGCAGCGGCCTTAGGCCAGCGAAGGACACTCACGCTTTTCGTGTTAGAAGGGTCTCCTTTAGTGAATGAGTAAATGAGTAAAAGCGAAACGGAACAGATGTAAAGTTAGGTCTCCAGTCTACAGCTTCTATAAAGCCAGAGGGGAGGCAGCATGGCCTAATGATTGAGGCTGGCGTCACATTCTAGCCCCTCAGTACGTACTAAATACTGTAGTGACCTTGGGCAAGTTATTTAACCTGAGCCTCTACCAATATAAAATGGGTTTTATATACTGAACTTACAGTGTTGTGGTGATCATCATGAGGTGATTCAGGAGAAGCGCTCAACGCGGTGTCTGGGGGAATGTAAATCCTCTACAAGCAGCCAGTGTGGTGGGTGCCTGGTGTTCCATCTGATTCCCCACCTTCCCCACAGCGGAAGCGTGCCCCTCCCCCACCACGGGACATAACCTCTGTCTACAGGCGCTGGCTTTCCAGGGAGCTGCCTCGCTTTGACAAACCTCCTCCTCATGCTCTGGCTCTCATGATCACAGTAAGTTCAGAACAGGGTGTGTGACTCACACTGGGCCGATGAGCTGGCTCCCTTCCTGGATCTAACAGCTTTATTGAGATATAATTCACTTACCATAACATTCGTCCACTTAAGTCGTGCAAGTCAATGGTTTTTGTGTTTTCTAAGGTTTCAAGGTTCCTTCACGTGGTAGCATATTATCAGTACTTCATTTCTTTTCATGGCTGAATAATTTCCCATTGTATAGATATACCACGTTTTATTTATTTATTCTTTAGTGGACATTTGGGTGGTTTCTCCTTTTTGGCTATTATAAATAAATTTGGCTACGAAAGTTTGTGTACAAGCTTTTGCGTGGACATATGTTTTCATTTATTCAGGACTGGTTCACAGTTAGAAGAACTGTCACACTATTTTCTAACGTGGCTGTACCATTTTACAATCCCACCAGCCATAAATTAGGGTTCCGGTTTCTCCGTATCTTTGCCAACACTCGTCACCATTTGCCTTTTGATTCTAGCCATCCTGGTGAGTGCGAAGTGGCATCTCATTGGGGTTTTGGTTTGCATTTCCCGTTAAGATGACCGATGACTGGCACCTTTTTCCCTTCCCTGGATTTTTACCCTTGAGCCCAGATCTGTCATTTAAAGAAGTTAAAGGTGCAACAAATAAAACTCAAGAGCTGTTGGCAGCCATGTTTTCTGCTGTGGGAAAAAGCCAGAGAGTAGCCAGGGAGGAAGCAGGTTGCCGCTTAGAAAGAGAAGAGAGACGGAACGGGAAGTCCCTGTCCTAATTCTCACTGAGGAGCAGCTTCATTTTTGCCTTTCTTGTGGTTTAGTTGTTCAGTCCTTCCTGTGACTTTGCAGACCAACAAACTGTTGTCTTTGTTCAACCTTCTTCCGTCTGGATCCCATGATGGTAATGAGGATGATGGTGACGAGGGTGATGATGATGGTGAGGATGAGGCTCCTGCTGATTATTTTAAAGCAAGCTCTCGAAATTTCTAAATGACAGAGCTACTATGAATTGAGATCTTTAGGAGTCAAAAGGGATTTAACAGGTTGTAATCATGGGTGAAACCCATCAGATTAATTTTAATAAAGATAAATGACAACACCAGCATGTTGACTCAAATAATCAATGCCTGTATAGC
>NW_011888787.1:6934882-6935285 GCF_000151845.1 Pteropus vampyrus | reverse complement strand
GGGCAGCCACGTGCTTCCTGGGCCTCAGTTTACTCTTCTGGAAAATGGCATAGAAATGACCTGCATCGAGGGGTTGTTATGAAAGTCACGTCTACAAATTGTAAGGTGAGCTTAGTCATAAAACTAGTTTTATATATATAAATAAACTATATATAAACTATGCTATGCTATACTTTATATACAGTTTATGGTTACTACATACATGTAAACTGTATATAACATATATATAACATATATATGTATATATAACTAGTTACATATAAAACTAGTTATAACTCAGTTATAACCGGGAGCTTAGTTGTTGTTCCATTTGAAACGCCTTGGGTCACAGGCAGGCCGCTCACAGCGCCAGTTTGCCTGCGACTGGCACCTGGAAGTCCCAGTTCTGCCCTCGGAAGCCCCA
>NW_011888787.1:6931757-6933672 GCF_000151845.1 Pteropus vampyrus | reverse complement strand
GCTGAGCATAGTGCCTGCCAGGTGCTGGAGTTCATTACATATTTTATGAAGACATGGATTTGTCTGATTCTCTTTTAGTCTCTGCTTCTCTTGGATCCACAGGTCCACGCTGTTCCAGCCCGCCTCGGCTGGCCTGAGATAGGCTGGGAGCAGTTAGGGTAGTTTTGGGGTGATCAGAGATGGTCCTTCGAGCTGCTGTGTGTGTATCTAAAATAGCATCCCCCCTATACACCAAACCCCGAATGGACACATCACCTCCTCGTCACCCCTTTAAAGAAACACCATCACACACACATTCACACTCGGTCAGAGTTGAAACCTTAAAAGTCACCTTTTCCATGCACGCAGAAGTATTTCTGGGCGAAATGACACATATCTGGAATTTGCTTTCAAATGCTCCGAAAAAGAAAGCCGAGTGAGGAGAAATGAGATGAAACCAGGCCGGTGTTTACCATTCTCTCTACTTTAGGATATGCTCAAACTTTCCATAATAAAATGTTTTTAAAAACCAATTAAGTTCAAGAAGAACCATCTACTCCAATCCCCTCACTTCAGAGACGTCAGAAGCCACTGCTCGTTTTCACGCGTGACAGACAGCCCGCAACCCCCTTGCTGCTTATTTAACGTTTGGTTTCCGTGGGGCTCATGTTGCCAACTAGAGTCTTGCTTCTTGAGGGCAGGGCTGTGTCCGTGGCTATTTTATATTTCCCCACAGAGTTTAAAATAGGGCTGGGCATATTGGAAAGTACTTGCTAATCGCTCGCCGGCGGGAGCTGCCCAGCCCTCACCCCATGGACCAAGGCCTCTTTCCCATCCCTGCCACAGGGCTGCCTGAGCCTGGCTCGCGGCGTCCCCAAAGCCTGAAGAGCTGCACACATACTGTGTTTAACGGAGCCTCTTTTTGAGCCTTGACTCTGAATCCTCCTTTATTACTGTTCTGCCCTCTGCCCTTCAATTGACCTCAGAGTTGAGGGTCCGAGGCGCAGCAGTGTGTGGGGATGGGAACACACCGGTCAGTCCAGGGGGTCTGCGTGGCTTCCTCTGGGGAAACCGTGACTGCTGCTCCAAGCGAAGGCGATGGGGCAGTGTCAGCTCTGGCTTGGGAGAATGTAAGGCTAATATAGGAATGTTTATTATGTGCCAGACACTGGCCTTTTGTATTTATTTAATTCCCTCAACAACTCTAGGAGATAGGGTCTATGCTTATCCCCATTTTGCAGATTAGAAAACTAAGGCTCAGAGAGGTTGAGGAATAATTCCTAAATCACACAAGTCAGACAGCAGAGCTGGAACTTGAGCCCAGGTGGTCTGCCTCCAGGGTTTTTGCCCTTGATCGCTACCTTTCAGTGAAGGAAGAACAGGTAGCACAGGTGGTCCAGGCTCTGAGAAGCCTCCAGAGCCTTCCCAGCCTCCCTGCAAGGCACTCCCGCCTCGGCCTCTCTAGGGAGGGGCTGATGGCACAATGAGCCTGTGGCAGGGTGATGGTGACCACATGATGGGCAGAGGGCTTCTTGGCTACAATGCAGAACCAGGGCACTTGAGCTGACAGGCAGGGCTTATTCACATCCCTTCTCTTCATCGAAAGGCCCCTTTAAAAATGACTCAATCGGCTATGAATCTCGATGAAACATCAACCCCAACAGGGGGAAAACAAAGAAAATCTGCAAGAGGAGAATGCATGCATCTCGGCCTCTGTCCACCAGAGAGGGGACACGTGGGGGACACTGTGGGAGGAAATCTTCCAGGGCCTGCCAGAGAGCCAAGGCCACGACCTGGGCGTATACCCAGCGCCAGGCTTGGTCCGCTCATCCCTGACCTCCGCCCTGAGTCCACCCTCTCTGTCTCCCAGCTGGTGGGTCCCCATGGAGCCCCATCGCGGTCAGACGGACACACACCCTGCGAGTGTTAATGAGCG
>NW_011888787.1:6929607-6931707 GCF_000151845.1 Pteropus vampyrus | reverse complement strand
AGTAAGAATTTTATAAGTGTTTATTAAATAAATTCTGAGCCCGAACCACCGTTGTTTGTGGACTGGACTTCAGCGAAAGGCTCTTAAGCAGACTTCTCATTTCCACTTTGTTCCCCGTTAATTTGCAAAGAAGCACCTTCTTAACATGCAAATCCAAGCATATCATTCTGAAGCACTTCGATAAATGTCGAACCTGTGAGTTAATGAATAAAACCCACCTTGCAACGTTGTTGCAAAGATGACACGCCTGTTACATAGCAAACTCCCTAACAGCAGCTAATTATGATCTTAGTGACAGGGATGGGCTGTGCCTGTATCCTACGGCCCCTCCCGGCACCCACCTGGATGGGAGCAGTGAGGTGGGGGAGCTGATGGTGATTCCCAAAGTCCTAATGGCATCTGTGGCCTATTTTCTCTGTGGAATTTTGAGGAAAGAGAGGGGTAAGAAAAGAAAAAACAAAATATGTCCTGGCCTCGGAAAAAAAAAAAAAAAAAGGAAGCCAGCCTTCATTTCCCTTTTTGTCTTCATCTTCTCATGCAAATGCGGACTCTGCTCTGCCACCCAGTCCTGGCTCTGTGCCTCGGGGAAGTAAGGGATAAGAAAACCCCTCCTGAAGTGGCATCCTGGGTCTAGGTGGGCTGTGGTGCTCACCCCAGACTTAGAGCTCACACCCGGACCTTACCTGGGGCCAACGTGGAGGCAGCAGCCTGCCCCTGACCAGGTGGGCCTCAGGGACTCCGAGGCGCTCTGCGCACCTCTCTCCCCCAGCACACCCTCGGCCATCCGTAGTGACGTCTGGGCTGTGGCAAGAGCCGGGAAGCTTACCCTCCTAAGATGGAAGGCTAATTAATTTGTATTAGGGCTTAGGGATAATTAAACTTTTTTTTATCTGAACTTAAGCTGCACAAACCACCCGCCTTGTACAATTAATTGCTGCCTTCATTTCCTCCCCCAGGTGCCGAGAGATAAGTACGAGCCAAACTCCCATCTGATTCTGCTCAGGCAGGGCGGGGCCGCCCGCCTAGTGGGGGTCTGTTTTTCCCTGGAGGCCGTGGCCCTGCCCATCAGGGCCCAGCTTCTGGGAGCTCAGCCAAGGAGACGGGTCCTCAAAGAGTGTCTGCGGGGAGGATGTCTCAGCCTCATCGCCACGCCCACTCCCGCACTCACCTCCTCTATTGGAATGCCCTTAAACTTGGCTTCCACCTCTGCTCCTGGTGTCCCTGGTTTGGGGGGTGGGGATGGGGGATGGACGCTGCCCTGTCGTGTGGGGTCAGAGTGAGGAGAGGTTGTCTTGGAGCAGGCTGGGCCATCTCCTTGTCCAGGGGCAAAGGACAATGGTAGATCACCCTGGAGGATGCTAACACGCCAGCTTGGGCTGAGGAGTGAGTTCGACCCTTCACAAACACCCCGTCAGCCTCCCTTCGTGTCCAAATTCCCTCCCATGGAGCAGCACGGCTGTAACTCTTTTTTTTTTGAGCTCATGTCATGTCAGGTACTGTGAATACGTGATCTCATCTGTTTCTCCCAACAACCCTAAGAACTAGATACTATTCTTATCCTCACGTGTAGATGAGGAAACTGAGGCCCAGCGTGGTGAAGCGGTATCCCAGAGGCCATTTAGCTAGCCAGTTGCAGTGTGGGGACGTGGACCAGGTCGCTTGGATTCCAAAGTCCCTACACGCAGTTACTAATTGCTGCAGCCCAAAGCCGTGGTCCCTGAGGAGCCAACACGGTGGGCACCGGTCCTGCTAGAGAGCAAGGGGCTACTTCGGGGGCGACTGGAGTGAGAACAGCAGCCTAGCCAGACCCCTACAAATGGCTTTGGCCCCGCGCCTTTGGTTCTCAAGGAGGGGAACTCGGGAAACAAAAGGAAAGCCTCAAATCGCTCCATCTTCCTGTTCCGAGCACTACCCCTCCCCCGACACATCTCTGACCGCCTTCCTGCAGGGGGCGCTCTCCCGGGCTGGCCTGCAAAGTAGCCCCAGCAGTGGCCGGGAGCCAACAGGATGAGTTGGCACTTGGGAGCCTCGAGGATCCTCCGAAGACTCCAACTGGGACGTGGACCCAGAGGGGAGAGCTGAGGCTCGGGGCAGGGGAAC
>NW_011888787.1:6924924-6929557 GCF_000151845.1 Pteropus vampyrus | reverse complement strand
TTTCATGCAAGGAGCATGGGCTTTGAATTGTACACCTGCCGCTCTCTCTCGTGCAATTCTGGCCCGTGACTTAGCTCTTAGGCCTTAGATCCCGCGGGAATAAGACCAGGAATAATGTCTCCTTACAGGGAACAGTGACTGTGCACTCACGGACCGCTTGGCATGGCATTTACACAATTACTTAATTAATGTCTTTCTACCTACTAGGTGGGATGTTCCACGAAAGCGGGCCTGGCACAGTACGAGGCACCCTAGTAGGTCTTCATAGATCTAACATCATCACCTTGAAGAAGGGGTCTTTCGCTTCTGCGTCACCTCAGCATTTCTGTTACAGGGGACATATAATGGGCTGCTGAAGGGTACTTTTGGGGTGGCGGACTACATTTAGTTGTCGTTTCTTAGGCAGGTTTCTCTCTGAGCCTGTAGCAGGACTAAATACCTGGGTCCCCAAGATACTCAACCAAAACCTCTAACCTCTCATCTCAGGCACTTAAAACCCCACTCCAGGGCCTGAGGCCAATTCAATGATTCTGCTGAGCTATGGAAAATCCAGAAGAATCCTTTGGCCTCTCACCTACTGCCGGCCCTGGGCTCGGCGCTTCTGGGTTTTACTTAATTCAGCTTCATATGTTCTCCGAGCCTCGCTCATCCCCCCTAAGTGTTTCTTCTGCTTTGGAAGGTGGAAATGAGCTGTGGGCTGGAATCTGTCTTGCCTGACTCCACTAGAGGCCATCTGGGGACGGAGAGGGCAAGGAGGCTGCCACCACAGCCTGGACAGGAGTCTCCCGGACAGGAGCCCGGACCCTTTGGCCTCTATCTTTAGTCTCTGGGTCTCTGTGCCTTTGCCCCTCTCTGTCTTAGTCTCTGCTTCTGGGTGAGATGGCTTTCAGGTGTGGCACCCTAGGACAGTATTCTCCCGTGGCACACATCAGCCTGTTTACTCTCTGCCTGCCTACCACTTAGCCCTGTCTCCCCAGGTGAGCCGGTGACGGCAGAGTGTTGGCTGGCCTGGGCCGCTTCGGCTCTTTCGGTGCTGAGCATAGTGCCTGCCAGGTGCTGGAGTTCATTACATATTTTATGAAGACATGGATTTGTCTGATTCTCTTTTAGTCTCTGCTTCTCTTGGATCCACAGGTCCACGCTGTTCCAGCCCGCCTCGGCTGGCCTGAGATAGGCTGGGAGCAGTTAGGGTAGTTTTGGGGTGATCAGAGATGGTCCTTCGAGCTGCTGTGTGTGTATCTAAAATAGCATCCCCCCCATACACCAAACCCCGAATGGACACATCACCTCCTCGTCACCCCTTTAAAGAAACACCATCACACACACATTCACACTCGGTCAGAGTTGAAACCTTAAAAGTCACCTTTTCCATGCACGCAGAAGTATTTCTGGGCGAAATGACACATATCTGGAATTTGCTTTCAAATGCTCCGAAAAAGAAAGCCGAGTGAGGAGAAATGAGATGAAACCAGGCCGGTGTTTACCATTCTCTCTACTTTAGGATATGCTCAAACTTTCCATAATAAAATGTTTTTAAAAACCAATTAAGTTCAAGAAGAACCATCTACTCCAATCCCCTCACTTCAGAGACGTCAGAAGCCACTGCTCGTTTTCATGCGTGACAGACAGCTCTGCAACCCCCTTGCTGCTTATTTAACGTTTGGTTTCCGTGGGGCTCATGTTGCCAACTAGAGTCTTGCTTCTTGAGGGCAGGGCTGTGTCCGTGGCTATTTTATATTTCCCCACGGAGTTTAAAATAGGGCTGGGCATATTGGAAAGTACTTGCTAATCGCTTGCCGGCGGGAGCTGCCCAGCCCTCACCCCATGGACCAAGGCCTCTTTCCCATCCCTGCCACAGGGCTGCCTGAGCCTGGCTCGCGGCGTCCCCAAAGCCTGAAGAGCTGCACACATACTGTGTTTAACGGAGCCTCTTTTCGAGCCTTGACTCTGAATCCTCCTTTATTACTGTTCTGCCCTCTGCCCTTCAATTGACCTCAGAGTTGAGGGTCCGAGGCGCAGCAGTGTGTAGGGATAGGAACACACCGGTCAGTCCAGGGGGTCTGCGTGGCTTCCTCTGGGGAAACCATGACCGCTGCTCCAAGCGAAGGCGATGGGGCAGTGTCAGCTCTGGCTGGGGAGAATGTAAGGCTAATATAGGAATGTTTATTATGTGCCAGACACTGGCCTTTTGTATTTATTTAATTCCCTCAACAACTCTAGGAGATAGGGGCTATGCTTATCCCCATTTCGCAGATTAGAAAACTAAGGCTCAGAGAGGTTGAGGAATAATTCCTAAATCACACAAGTCAGACAGCAGAGCTGGAACTTGAGCCCAGGTGGTCTGCCTCCAGGGTTTTTGCCCTTGATCGCTACCTTTCAGTGAAGGAAGAACAGGTAGCACAGGTGGTCCAGGCTCTGAGAAGCCTCCAGAGCCTTCCCAGCCTCCCTGCAAGGCACTCCCGCCTTGGCCTCTCTAGGGAGGGGCTGATGGCACAATGAGCCTTATGGCAGGGTGATGGTGACCACATGATGGGCAGAGGGCTTCTTGGCTACAATGCAGAACCAGGGCACTTGAGCTGACAGGCAGGGCTTATTCACATCCCTTCTCTTCATCGAAAGGCCCCTTTAAAAATGACTCAATCGGCTATGAATCTCGATGAAACATCAACCCCAACAGGGGGAAAACAAAGAAAATCTGCAAGAGGAGAATGCATGCATCTCGGCCTCTGTCCACCGGAGAGGGGACACGTGGGGGACACTGCGGGAGGAAATCTTCCAGGGCCTGCCAGAGAGCCAAGGCCACGACCTGGGCGTATACCCAGCGCCAGGCTTGGTCCGCTCATCCCTGACCTCTGCCCTGAGTCCACCCTCTCTGTCTCCCAGCTGGTGGGTCCCCATGGAGCCCCATCGCGGTCAGACGGACACACACCCTGCGAGTGTTAATGAGCGTCCTGTGTAGATGCTGTGAAAATTAATCTTAGAAATAATACCAAGTGCAAAAGGAAAGTCCTAGAGGAGTGCGAATCCACCGCCCTTACAGGGCGTGGCTCGGCAGAGCCCCGAAACTTCGGGGAGAGAGCGAACTGTGCCTGAGAGCAAGGTTAGAGCCGGGAGGGCAGGGGCGTGGGGGGCTTGAGTCTGCTGTTCGCCCGGCTTGGGGAAGAGCCTGAAGAGAAAGCCCCCACTCCTGCCGTCCAGAAGGCAGCGACTGGCTTGTGGGGGGAAAGTAATTACAGAATGTGTTTGCGTTTCTGTAAATTCAGAGGTCTGAGACCAAGGAGTTTGAGAGAGGCCACTGGGTGACTTCCCATGTCAGGACAAGGACAAGGACAGCAGGAGAAGAGAGATGGATGGGAGTTAGCGAGCTCCTTGTAGTCCCATCAGGCCAAACCCTCGATCCCTGGTCTGGCCTTCCTCCCAGGTCCTTCTACCAAGCGACAATCTAACGTCGCCCACTGGGCACGCTCTGCTCTGTGGCGCACGTCTGCTCCAGCTTGGGCTCCCAGCTGCGGGGATGCTCGATGCTCACCTGCCTCCTGCACACTCCAGCTCCAGTGGGGCACGTCTGTCTCCCCAAGCACAGGGTCACGTGAGGGGGTGCATCTATTTCAACAGGGACCCCCCACCCCCGCTCCAGTGGACAGCACCTGCTCAGCCTGGTCTGCCATTTCCATTTGAGGATTTTTCTTTGGACACAAAAGCTCTGCTCCGTAGATGCATCTGCTCACGGTGCTCACTGCCCAGCTCTCTCATTTCCCTCTGCACTTTGCACACGCCTTTCACGGATGCTGAAAACAGCTTTCTTGCTCCTCTTTGCTGGTAAAGAGGAGCATGGTAAAGTGGAAAACCTACGGGTTTGGGGCTCAGAATAATCTTGATTCAACTCTCGAGTCCTCCACTTGGGCACCATTCGACTCGGGCAAAGTTCCTAATCCTCACCTTCTCATCTGTAAAATGGGAATATTCATATCTACTCACCTCATCTGGTCATCGTAAGGAAAAATGAGAGAAGGGACATCCCCGTCCAGTAATGGAACCGCGAAGCAATTGAGATAAACCCTTCCGCGGAGGATGATTAAAAAGCTGGAGGAAACAAACTTTTGCTTAGGATCATCGAAGTGGTGACAACATGATGAGGAATCGTTGGGCCATAATCTCTGAGGAAGTGAAGACTCAGAGAAACCCAGTACTTGACACCACCCTTGCCTTTAAAAAACAAAGGAATCCGAAAATAACAGTGACACAAATGAGCTGTGGTTTTTGCCGTCCCCCCCAACCCTGCCCGAAAGTAAGGAGCCTAAAAAAACACTCTCCACCTCTCTCAAAGTCAGGATCCTGAAGGGCTTCACCCTCAAGTACAGATGAACCAGAAGCAAATATTCCATCTCATGGATGTGTAGCATTGAATTTGGGTGAGAAATTCAGATTAAGGTGGTCCTGGATTGGCAGCATCCCCAGGTGTCTGGCAGAAACAAACTAAAATCTTTTCTGGACGAACACTCGAATCCCAAACCACAGATTTCTTCAAACAGTGGTCAAAGACATTGACCAGCACAGAGTCAAAGATAGAAGGAAAGACAGAAGGAAAGAAGACACTATGAGTGGGAAGCAAAAGAAATGATAGATAAGAGAC
>NW_011888787.1:6923185-6924874 GCF_000151845.1 Pteropus vampyrus | reverse complement strand
GTAATAATTTCTTTTTATTTAGCATCAGTACGTGTCATTCAATCTTCATAACAAACTTGCAAAGTATTACAAGCCCCACTGCTGAGAGGAGCAAAGCGAAGCTCAGAGAGGGTGAGTAACATGCTCAGGGTCATCAGCTTAGCCAAGCCAGTGTTCCAGACCAGGCCGGTCCGACCTCATAGGCCCCCTCTCGCTCACTACACCCTGCTGCGGGAAGAGAGAAATGCGCCAAAGGGCTTGGCTAATGCACATGAGAAGGAACGGCCTCAAGAACATGGAGGAACGTTCAGTGGTGTGAGCCCAGGAGCCCAGTGGGGAAGCTCTCGGTGCTAAGGGAGCTGATTCCGGGCTCTGTAAGTGGGGAAGGGAGTGTTGGCTCCTCCAGGCCATTGCCGTGCATGGCCTGCCCCTGCAGGGTCACGGCCAGGCGCAGCTGCAGGCTCTTGGCCCCCGGGGGGTCTGTGGCCATTATCTTGTCTTGCCACCTCAGTGGCAGTTGTGCTGGGTGACAAACCAGTAGTTCTCAAACTTTAGTGTGCATCAGAATGGCCTGAAAGGCTTGTTAAAACATAGATTGCTGGGCCCCAACCTCAGATTTCTGATTCTGTAGATCCGGAGTGAGACCTGAGAATCTGCATTCTAACCAAGTTCCTAGGTGACGCTGATGTTGGTGATCTGGAGACCGCGCTTTGAGAACCATCCTTTCCCCACAGGTCACAGATCTGCAGACTCACAGAATGTCAGGGCTGGAAAGGGGTGGCAGCAAGCAGCTTCAGACCGCTCACTGCCCCTGTGAGGAAACTGAGGCTCCGAGGTCCTAAACTGGGTGGCAGGGCCCACCTGATCACCCAGAGTGATGCCCTGCCTATCACGTTCACACGCGCACACACACACACACACGCACGCACACACACACACACACACACACACACACACACACACAAACCCCTGCACGAGGCCCATACATTTCCACACCTGTCCTCTGGATTGACTGATTCATCAAATACCTGTGGGTGTGTACCTTGTGTCTGTCACTTTGCTAGGGGCTGGGGATACAAAGCTCCCCCAAGGAGCGCTCTCAGGGAAGGCAGACAAGTCAGTCATGATGCCGGTTGGAAACAGGGCCGTGTGTGAGCATGAGGGAGGGTCCTCCAAACCAAGCTGGAGGGTGGTCTGAGGACCTCTGGGAGGCAGCGGCACAGGCTGATTTCTGAGCTGTGAAGCAGGAGGGCTCACCCGAGAAACCATAACAAATTACGGCTGGAGGACGGGGGAGGGGGAGATGAAGCTGGAGAGGTGGCCACGCGAAGGTCCTCTGGGTTAACCCGGGAGTCTGAACTTTCTCCTGAAAGCTATGGGAGCTGAGAAGGATTTTAAGCGATAGGACCAGATACTCATCTTCGAAAGATCACCCTGAAAGCAGAGTAGAGGACGGACTGGATGGGGATGAAGGGAGAGGCAGGGAAACCAGCCACTGCCCCAGACCGGGCAGGAAATGACGAGGCCGAAGCGAGGCAGCGGCAGCGGGGGCGGGAAGGAGAGGACGGATGTGCCGTTTCGGAAGCGGAGCCTGCGGGACTGGGTAACTGGCTCAGAGCGAGGCGGACGGAGGGGAGCAACCTAGGGCGCCGCTTTGGCTGGGAGAGGGGACAGGCTCCGTATGCGGCGTCCCCAGCCAAGCGCCCGCCC
>NW_011888787.1:6921446-6923135 GCF_000151845.1 Pteropus vampyrus | reverse complement strand
AAGACATTGACCAGCACAGAGTCAAAGATAGAAGGAAAGACAGAAGGAAAGAAGACACTATGAGTGGGAAGCAAAAGAAATGATAGATAAGAGACTCACAGACACTTGAAATACTGGAATTTTCACCCATAGACAGCTATGTTTACAATTCAAAAGAATAAAAGACAGCTTGAAAATTTTGTCAGGAAATGGAAACTAAAAAGCGATCTAACAATTTTGAAGAAATCCAAGTAGAACTTCTAGGGCTAAAAAAACAGAACGACTAACACCAAGTACTTGATGGATAGGTTTGTGTATAGATTAAACACAGGTGAAGAGACAATCAGTTGTAAGGAACTATCCAGAATGTAGCCCACAGGAACGAATGAGGAAGTACACGCACTTTGTTCAGTGCCCGACAGAGAGGAGACACTCAGTAAATGTTTGTTTGGGTCCATTTCCTCTTTTAGGTACTAAACAAAGATTTCTTGTTTCAGGAAACCTTTTCTGATTCATTTGGCTGGACATCCATCGCTCCATTATTCTGAATTGTCTTAGCATCATTGTACTTATTTATTCATAGTGACAGGAACTCATTCATTGTTTGAGAGCGAGGAATGCAAGAACTTAAGTCATACCCCAAATATGTCTCTTGGTCAAATGCCCCTGGTCCATAAGCCCCTTCCTCCTCTTTGTCGTGATGATGTGTGAGTGCTAGGATCTCTTTACCAGAGGTATGGCTCCAAGGAAAAGGAGTCAGTTGAATTATAGAATATGGTCTAGTTCCTGACCTCATTGCCCAGTCAAGGCTGGGTCAAGGCCACTGCTGACCAAGAGCAGCTATAAACGCTCCTGGGTTCAAGGTCAATGGGGAACCTCTTCCTTCTTCCAGCATAGCTTCTGGCCTAAGCTCATTCTGGAAATTCTGCTGAGCAAAGTTGGCGAGTGAGAGTGACTACAGGTGGCCATTAATAAGACCAACAAGCCCCAAAGAGGACACCATCAACTCTGCGAGCAGTCCTTCTGCTCTGCAGCTCCTGGCTGTCTGGGGACCTTGCCAGAGAGGCCTCCTGCACATCGACTTAAAGTGTGTGCCCTTCATTTCCAAGCACTGGAACAAGAGGGGCAGGGATGCCCTGAACAACCCCCAACCTGGGTCATCTCAGACCCCTGGCCTCAAAAACACAAGCAGACAGGACTGAGGCAGAACCGGTACCAATGGCCTGTCTCCCCTTCAACAGGCCTGGGGCGTGTGTAGGAGAAGGACTGGAACCGGCTCTGGGACAGAGAGAGAAGAGAGAAGCTTTGGGAGCTTGGCTCTGGGCTGTGTTGAGTTTGAGGGAGGTCGGCAGAGGAGGTACGCAGGGGCTTGGGGGTGGGTGCTGGGCTGCCTTAGCAGGTAGGGGATGGGAGGCCAGGGAGGAGCTTTGTGTGGACAGCCAGGAGAAATACTGTATTTTGATCAGCAAGAGCCTGAGGGGACTGTAGAATCCAATGCACTGGCCTCACCTGTTCTGTTTTGACAGTAAAAAATTATTTCTCTAGAAAAAGTTGCATCACATTTCTCCTGTGCAGTGTGATATATGTGTTTGTGCATGTGCGCTCACGCACGTGCGTGGACCTACTCATTCGATCAAGGGCTCTCCAAGAACAAGGGCCCATGTCTCCGTTAAAACAATATTGATTGATGGCCTTTGTGTGTCAGGCACT
>NW_011888787.1:6919289-6921396 GCF_000151845.1 Pteropus vampyrus | reverse complement strand
GAGGCCGAAGCGAGGCAGCGGCAGCGGGGGCGGGAAGGAGAGGACGGATGTGCCGTTTCGGAAGCGGAGCCTGCGGGACTGGGTAACTGGCTCAGAGCGAGGCGGACGGAGGGGAGCAACCTAGGGCGCCGCTTTGGCTGGGAGAGGGGACAGGCTCCGTATGCGGCGTCCCCAGCCAAGCGCCCGCCCGCCCTTCCCTTCCTGCTGCTGTCCACGCTCCCGCACGCCGTGTCGGTGCTTCCGGGTGCATCGGGCGCCTTCCCGGCGCCGAGCCTTTAGCCTCTCCCTTCTCCCTGCTAGAATGGTCTTCTCTCTCTCTGCCAGGCAACACTACTCATCTTTCCAGATGCTGGTCAGCGGTCACCTTCCCCAGGCCTCCCCGACTCCCCATCTCACGTCTTTCCACCTCCGTCAGAGCGCGCGCTCCTTTAGGCCTTGACATGCCTCCCGCCATGGCTGTTTTCCCCATTGGGATAAGTGTGGTCTGAGCCCAGGGCTGCCTCTCTCCATATCCCCAGTGCCTGGTGTGCTGCCTGATGCACGGCGGGAACACAATAGTTCAGAGTCGGAGACCAGGCGGCCCCTCTGGTGTGTGTTCCACGGACTGAGGCGGCCTCCAGGACTGACTCCTCCTGGAATCAGACTGCACACTCCAGGGGGACGGAGGCTGTGTCCTCAGTACCCAGAACCACGCCTGGCACATGACGGGCACTCAGGCAGGATATTTGTTGAGTGAGTGGATGAACTAGCAACAGATTAGCAATGCATCTACGGACTCCAGCAGACCAGCTCATCAGGGAGCCCTTCTGCCGCAAAACATCTCAATCCTGAATAAAATACGCTTTTTGATGCACTGCTGGGTTCATGCGAAGTAGGAAAAATCTCTCTTACCTTCAATAAAAAGGAGCAAATCACAAGGGAAGGTTACAGCTCTGGGGAGGGAGCAGAGGGGAGGAACACTGTGGCCCTCAGGGCATATGCCAGCCACAGCCGGTCCTCTGTGACCTGTCACTGGGAAACTGAACCCTGAGCCAAGATCAAAAAAGAACTCAGAGTGATCAGGAGAAGCCAGGCCCTGCCCGGGGGCTAGAGTGCTCCGGATTCCCATCCAGTCCACGGGAAAACATGCGCCAGCTTCAGGAGTCTCACAGATTAAGAGCAAGTAGATAGGAATTTGTTGGAAAGAATCATAAGGAAGCAAGCGACCATGAGTGAGAGTCAACGGAAGACAAAACGAAACAAAGCAGAAGACAAGATGTAGGCCCTCGTCCGCCCAAGAGCTTCGGGTACTGGAACTGACTGACGCAGAAGAGATACGCAGGAAATGCTCTACACGGAACATAAAGAGTGGAATCAGAAGTTGAACAGCAAGAGAACATTATCGGCAACCCCCAGGCAGGTAGGAAAAGAACCAAAGGGGGCTTCTAGACGTGAAAAAGTTAAATGCTAAAGTTAACCGTGATTGAACATAATGCCTTAAACCAGCTGGTTATTCTTAATGGGCTCAGCTTCTGGAGTGGACGGACCTCTTCTTCCCAAACTAATCCTCAGGGACCCTGCCACTGTCGCTTCATAAAGTCCGCATACCTAAGTCTCTTCCTATCGCGGTTAGTGGGAGAGCGGAAAGGACCATCGAGCTACCTGCACCAGCTTTGTCACTGAAAGAGGCTACTACCACTGTAGCCACATCACAACGCCGAATGAAGCCTGGCTCCTGTCGAGACACAATCCCTTTCACTTCCACAGCTGTCAGGAAAGACACACTGACATGGACGAGCATGTGGAGGGTGAGAAGACAGCAAACCAATGTTAACACTAGACAGCGATAGTGCCAGCTGGCCAGCCGCCTTCATATAAAAACCAGGTAAGATGTCCTCACAGTCACTCACGGTCTGGCAGTGGGAAAATATTCAAACGAAAGTTGGGATTTGGTTCTTTCTGGTGATGCTCCCTAGATGTCCCATCAGTTGGTCCCTGTGCTCTGACCGGGCTTTCTGAATGGGGTCTGCGAGGACACGGATCCTTTGGAAGGAGGAAGTAGAAGGGCGGAGGCCCTGGAGACTGGGAGACAGCCCGCTCTGACTGGACCCAGCACTGGGGACGAGCC
>NW_011888787.1:6918473-6919239 GCF_000151845.1 Pteropus vampyrus | reverse complement strand
TGGACCTACTCATTCGATCAAGGGCTCTCCAAGAACAAGGGCCCATGTCTCCGTTAAAACAATATTGATTGATGGCCTTTGTGTGTCAGGCACTGGGCTGAGTGCCGGGGATTCAAAAATGATCGAGACAGGGTCACCGCCCTCCCCTGGGGATGTTCACGGGCTCCAGGGAGATGCAGGCAATGGCCCCTGGCTGTGCCTGGCCTGTTGCAGAGCCCTCTCCATCAGCTGATCGGTATCTGGTCTGGCCACATGGACTTTCATAGCCTTTCCTGGGCTCAAAAGGCAACACCGGAAATTTTGAGCAAGAAGCCGCTTCCTGGTCCGGCATCGCCTGGCGTGGACAGGATATTACTGGGATGGAGGCTGGGTGAGCTGAGCGGGCTCTCATCTGCCCTTTCTGCCCCGGGTCTGGGAGCAGGAGAAACCGAGGGGTCAGTGCGGGAGGGGCCTCCCGAATGGACCTGTGGCTCCATCTTGGATGAGCTGGGTGAGTGTGTGTCTCTCGCTGCCCCGCTAGCTTTTGTCTCCCTCTTCTGATTCGGGCCTGGGGTAGGTGCCTGGACCCAGTGCCTGTGCGATCTCTTCCAGGTCTCGGTCCTAGAGGTGGGCCTTTGCCTCACTGGAGGAGGGCAGGTCCCTCATGGGGAGACTGAGCACCTTGACAGAAGGGGCTCCTAATTGCTCTGGGACCTGTGGGGGTGGGGCAGAGGAAGGAGTCGTGCTCTGGGGCTCCACCCACCCAGTTTGCCCAGAGGCTGCCCCC
>NW_011888787.1:6916251-6918423 GCF_000151845.1 Pteropus vampyrus | reverse complement strand
CAAAACATCTCAATCCTGAATAAAATACGCTTTTTGATGCACTGCTGGGTTCATGCGAAGTAGGAAAAATCTCTCTTACCTTCAATAAAAAGGAGCAAATCACAAGGGAAGGTTACAGCTCTGGGGAGGGAGCAGAGGGGAGGAACACTGTGGCCCTCAGGGCATATGCCAGCCACAGCCGGTCCTCTGTGACCTGTCACTGGGAAACTGAACCCTGAGCCAAGATCAAAAAAGAACTCAGAGTGATCAGGAGAAGCCAGGCCCTGCCCGGGGGCTAGAGTGCTCCGGATTCCCATCCAGTCCACGGGAAAACATGCGCCAGCTTCAGGAGTCTCACAGATTAAGAGCAAGTAGATAGGAATTTGTTGGAAAGAATCATAAGGAAGCAAGCGACCATGAGTGAGAGTCAACGGAAGACAAAACGAAACAAAGCAGAAGACAAGATGTAGGCCCTCGTCCGCCCAAGAGCTTCGGGTACTGGAACTGACTGACGCAGAAGAGATACGCAGGAAATGCTCTACACGGAACATAAAGAGTGGAATCAGAAGTTGAACAGCAAGAGAACATTATCGGCAACCCCCAGGCAGGTAGGAAAAGAACCAAAGGGGGCTTCTAGACGTGAAAAAGTTAAATGCTAAAGTTAACCGTGATTGAACATAATGCCTTAAACCAGCTGGTTATTCTTAATGGGCTCAGCTTCTGGAGTGGACGGACCTCTTCTTCCCAAACTAATCCTCAGGGACCCTGCCACTGTCGCTTCATAAAGTCCGCATACCTAAGTCTCTTCCTATCGCGGTTAGTGGGAGAGCGGAAAGGACCATCGAGCTACCTGCACCAGCTTTGTCACTGAAAGAGGCTACTACCACTGTAGCCACATCACAACGCCGAATGAAGCCTGGCTCCTGTCGAGACACAATCCCTTTCACTTCCACAGCTGTCAGGAAAGACACACTGACATGGACGAGCATGTGGAGGGTGAGAAGACAGCAAACCAATGTTAACACTAGACAGCGATAGTGCCAGCTGGCCAGCCGCCTTCATATAAAAACCAGGTAAGATGTCCTCACAGTCACTCACGGTCTGGCAGTGGGAAAATATTCAAACGAAAGTTGGGATTTGGTTCTTTCTGGTGATGCTCCCTAGATGTCCCATCAGTTGGTCCCTGTGCTCTGACCGGGCTTTCTGAATGGGGTCTGCGAGGACACGGATCCTTTGGAAGGAGGAAGTAGAAGGGCGGAGGCCCTGGAGACTGGGAGACAGCCCGCTCTGACTGGACCCAGCACTGGGGACGAGCCGAGCTGAGCTGGCGAGGGCACCAGCCCTGAGCTGGGGCACCGTGGGCTGGGCGTCACATTGGCACGTCCAAGGTCTTGGCCCCAACAGGCGTGCTCTTCTGCAAACTGGGCCCTGCTCCGTCGGCTCTCCCCAACCTCGGTCCCCTGGAGACTTGTCCCATTTATCCCCTCTGCACTCTTGGGAGTAGAGGTTGACAAGAAAGAGCCATGGGGAACCGCGCACGTGTCTGGTCAAACCACGGAGCTCCCTCGGAGATGGCGTCCCGCAGGCCCGCACCATCTGCTTCTCTTCCTCTCATCTGTTGATCCCAACGCGCCTCTCCTGGCAGCTTCCCCGCCCCTGCCACCCCGGGCTAGCAAGCGTTCCTCAGAAAGGGCGGGCCACCTCCACTGTAAGCGGAGCACCAGCCGAGCCACGAGACCTGTGGTCCCCACGCCGGGGTGGGCTCGTGTCGCAGAAGGGTGGGCTGGATCTTGCGAGGAAGTGGAGGGGCCCATAAAGTCTGCACAGCAGAGGCGGGGTGTGGCCAGGGACAGACGCAGACGGCACTCGAGCAGGGATGGAGCTTGAGGTCAAAGTCCGTGGAGGTGAGGGAGCCAGGGTGCAGAAGCTGAGGTGGGTATGTGTCAGCCAGAGTCTCGTGGGCAGTGTTTGTGGTTGGCGCGGATCTCTGAAGGTCCAGCCTCTGCTGGCACCTCGCAGTCTTTGTCCTGCGGCTCCCGCTGGGATGGCAGCCGACTGAGTGAGAGGCAGGGGAAGTGGGCGAAAGGCAAGGATCGCTGCGGGAGTACTGAGCCCCAGGCCAGGACAGATCGAGGTGCTAAGTGATTGGGCCGCTTGACCCTATAGACGGCCACCAGGTGTCCCCACTCATCA
>NW_011888787.1:6904777-6915497 GCF_000151845.1 Pteropus vampyrus | reverse complement strand
CCAGGAATAGGTGAGCGACACCTGTAGTTTTCTTTGAGAAAGCTCTCTATAGAGTTTAGACTCGGACACCTCTTCCCGCCCCCCACCCCCACCCCCCCACGCCTGCCTCCCAGGCCTGGCACAGACTGATTTAAAAAAATGGGGAGAAAGTGCAGTGTAGCGGGGGTGGGGGGAGGCGTGACGATCAGGCTGGAACAGCTCTGGCTCTGCTACCTGCGGTTCACACAGGGCCAGTCTCCTCGTTGGGACCGCTGTTCATTCCTGCAGCCTGGGGTTGTGGTGAGGACTGGGGGGGCGGGCAGTGCCTGTGTGGTGCTGGTGCCAGGGAGGGCTGCCCAGCCAGCCCTCACCAACGGCGAATGCACACAGGGAAGAGGAAGTCACCACCGCTGGGTGTGCTGCAGGAGCGGATTTTCACACCCTGGGGGCAGGAGTGGCCGTGTGTGCCACGCCCTGCACTAGGCATTCTGGGTAATGCAGAAAGACCAGTGGGGTCCCTGGGCACCCACCCCTGACTGGCATGGAGCAGCCGGTGGGATAATGTGCTCAGGGTCCACGTCGAGGAGCCATCAGGCTGAGACGTGGCTTTCCTCCAGGACGAGCTGGGCAGGATTCCGGCGGTCGACAACATGACGGCGGTGCGCGCTTATTGAGTGCTTGCTGTATGCCGGACACTGAGCCAGCACTTCCTTCCTTTGGACATTTTACATTTTAATCTTTAAGGCTCAGCGCAATAGGTCCTCTTATCATCCCTGTTTCACAGATGGTGAGACTCAGGCTCATTTGTTTAATAACTTCACTGCGGTCATCCACTTTGCAAGCAGTAGAACCAGGCACAAACTTCACACCAGTATCTGAGCCAAAGTCCCCACACACCAGCTGCTGGGCACAGGCTGGCAGGAGGTGAGCGCACACCAGTTCCCGCCACGCACACCTGCACACCTATCGCTCGGTTTCTCTTCCTCGGCCCCTGGGGGCACCCAGAAAGGGGGTTCTCTCAGCATCCCCTGCGCCTCGCCCTCACCAGGACAAGGCCTGCCACCTAGATGAGAGGCAGGGGCAGCTGGTCAAGGTGAAGGAGAGGGTAGGAGCGGGTGCCCCCCATTGGCGGGTAACCTCAGGCTTCTGGGAACCCAGCTAGGGAAGAGCAGGGGGAGCTCAGCCGACAGCCCTCCGCGTGAGCAGGTATGGGGACCAGGTCAGACAGGGGTGGGAACCCCCAGATCACACCCTGAACCCTAGCGAGGATCAGAAGCTAGCAGCTCTCATGCTGGCCTTATCAGACTATAGTCCCTCAGATTAATGCACAATTCAATTTCATTTCTCTTTAGGAAATTACGTATTTTTAAAAATGCATGAAGAGTGGGAAAGGAGCCATGGCAACGGGAGGCTGTGCATCAGAGCCAAGGCCAAGCCTTTCCTCCCTCAGCTGGGGCGTCTGGGTCAGGGCCTCCGGCCCCTCTTCCCATCACGGCACAAGAGCAGACGGTACTATCTGTCCAGGACAGGGTTCAGCAGGGGTGGCATCTGCAGCCAGGGGCGAGTAGCCCCAGGCTCTGCTTGTCCTAGGCTTGCTTGGCCACCACAACGAGTCCCAGGTCTCGCACACCTGGGCCAGGTGAAGAGGCTCTGCTCTGGGTGCCTCCCCCAGCTAGGCGCCGGCTCTCTAGCTAGGTCGAAGGGTGCTGGAGGGCTTCAGCTGACACTGACTGGGACCTGTTAGGAGCTAGGCAGGCTTCGCCCACGAGATGCCGGTGGCAGCTGGGGTTCCTCTCCCATTTTATAGATGAAGAAACTGAGGCTGTGAGTCATGTGGTGACTTGCTCAAGGTGACAATAAAGGTATTCAGGGAGTGCTTGTTCTTTGTTGGGCTCCATGCCGAATGCTTTATGCATCTCCTCTCTCTCTGCTGAGGGGTCCTACCCCACCTACATGCTGGTGATCTGTCTGAGCTTTTACAGAATTTGCTGAAAGCACCAGCCACTCATCAAATGAAGAGCTTTATGATGTGCTAGGCCCTGGGGTAGGTCTCCAGGGCAGAGCAAAACAAAGGACATGGGCCCGCCCTTGGGAGCCCACCATCTGAGACAGACATGTAGCCCTCTGACCCAAATAGGCATTTATTTACATGTGACACCTGCCAGGCATCGTCTAGACACTCGGCACAGAAAGACAGAGCCATAAATCATGGTGCTTATCCTTGGAAGGTGCAGACTAGTGTAGGAGGCCAACATCTAAACTGATAATGATGATGCAGCAGCAGGAAAAGCCCCATAACAGAGGCAGCAACAAACTGAGGTGGGGCCTGGACGAGGTGACCCCTGAGTTTGCCCGGGACGCCTGGGAAAGCCCTGCAGATTCCACACTGTGATAAGAGAAAACAACATTCACCGACATCCTTGAAAACAAGATATGGGCGTGTCCTGAGGGCCAGAATTATGTCTGACTTTATCTAGTGTGAGTTTTGCATACAGCAGGTGCTGCATGATTAGCCAAATGATGAGTAACTGAGCTGCCCCAGCATCTTCTTATGCTCTCATCTCTCAGATTAATCAGGCATTAACAAATGGTTAAAGCAGAGAACTTATTACTAGAGAAACCCCTGTTGCACCAGAGAACTGACGCTAACACCCCATGCCCAGTTCCTTCAAGGGACATAGGCCCAGCTGTCAAGACTGTGGCCGACTTTCCCCTCATGGTTATCTGTCTCCCCAACCCCCAGCTTTGCTGTCTAAGGCACGTGCTTATTTCTCTTCTCCACCTGAGTCCCTAGGATGTCTCTGCTCAGCCATAGTGGGAAGGCCCAGTGCCCTAATATTTTTATCAAATAAAGGAATACCTGGCTATATTTGTACCCTGTCTCATGCGGTGCCTTTATTCCAAAGAACACAAAGAAATGGGTGGACTTTTGGTCAGTTTAGCTTCCTCCCGCTTCTGAGAGGAACGGTCAATTCTCTCTCTTTGGCAGAAGGGACAGCTGAGGCCCTGGGGTGTGTCTGAATGCTCAGGGCCTGGGTGGCGGCACCAGACTGGACTCTAAGGGGGTCGGGCATCCAGAAAAACAGAGTCTCGCCCTCTGGGTGTCATCTCCAGCTCCCTGGGGCCAAGCTGACCCTTGGCTTTGGCTCTCGGTAAATCTCATTCATCAAACGGCACAGCGATGCCCCGCTCCCCTCCCGTCCCCGCCCCTCCCTTTCCGTCCGCTTCTCCTTCCTGACCGGCCATTTCCCATCATGATACTCCAGTTCCTAAGTGCCGCTCCTCAGAGAGGTCAGGACAGAAGCTGGGAAGGAATTTCTGGGCTTGCCTAGACGTTCCCACACGAGAGAAACTTCATCCCCAGGGTGCTGCCAGCCCCCACCTCCACGGCCAGCAGCCGCCCTTGGGACCCTGCGGAGGACCGGAGGGAAGGGTGAGCAGGCAGGGCTTACAGTGGGAGAAACGGCAGACTTTCCTGCGCTTACCCTTCAACGGGCGGTAAACGCTTTTGATGAATTGTCCCTTTAATCCTCACAGCAGTCTGAGAGGGAAGTGTTACCAACACTCCCATTTTACAGATGAGGAAGCAGAGGCACAGAGAGTCTAATCACCTGGCCCAGCCACATAGCGTGGAAGTGCAGGCAGCCTGGCCCCCACCCCGCTGCAGCCACCGCCTCCGCCCTGGGACCCCGGACGGGCGGGAGTGCCAGCTCTCCAGCCTCACTCCTTGAGGACGCTGGCAGTGTCTGCCACAGGCCCTCCTGCTGGCGCCAGGCCCCTCCCTCTCTGTCAGGTATTCTTGACTTATTCATGGAAGGAGCTGGACGTGTCAGGTTGAAGGGTCACCCCCAGACCTGGCACACCCTCAAGTCCCTGGGGAAGACAAGGATGACTGGAGCGGAATTGACTCAGACCCCTCTGTTCTTCCAATAAAGCCCTAAGTGCACTCAAACGCGGGCTCACTGGTTCATTCATTCCACGAACACTGGCGAGGCCGAGGGCACGCCAGGGAGGGACAATCTGACATTGACCGGGTGAGATTTGCCCCTTTCCAACAGCCTACTCTCCTTCTCTCCTTTGATTCATCAATTATACAATCGTCAGGCTTTTTTACATCCCTTAGAAACTGGGCTAAGGCCCCAGGGAACAGACACGCGTGAGGGGACCAAGGCCTTCTCACAACTCCTTGGCGCAGGTGAGAGTGTGTATTTCATCCACTAAGTTCGCCGCTCCCTCCCTCTCAGGTGTCCCTGTCTTGTTCGTGGGCTGGCTACTACATGGGGCCTCCTCGTTTTGTCCTCGGGTCCGCAGGGCAGGTCCAGGGCCCATTCTCTGTGGAGCCTCAAGCTCTGTCCCCTTTAGAGGAGACCCCGGGGCAGGTGCCTGAGGCGCGAGGCCCAGAGGAGGCCCGCCCCACACGACAGCGCCTGCGAAGGACAGACCCAGGGAGAGAAAGAAGGGCCTGCCTTCTTTTTTCTCTCATCTCTGAGGAACCCAACGCAAGAGGAGAAGCAACTTCCGGTTCCCATCTGAACCCAGACAGGCCTTCTTTGCTTTCAAGAGCTCTCACACGTCCCCAGTGTGGCCACCAGCGTACACGCACCGCCTCCCACGTACACGTACTCACACGCATGCACACCCCGGCGCACACACGCCCCTCCACCTGCGCGTGTTTAGATTCTGCCTTCATGGCAGCAGTGAAAAGGGTACAGCAAGGCTTCTCAACTCAGGAGCCAGGAGGCAAAAAGGTGCCGCTGGAATTCAGATTAGAGATATGAGACAAAAAAAAGAACCCCAAGCCCTACCGGGAGCAAAGCTCATTACCGTCCCTGCTCCCGTCCTCGTTAAGCAGGAGCTGGTTCATAAATATTCACAGCATTCTAGAGGAAGAACGAGGTGGAAGTTAAGTTAATGTGCAGCAATTAAAGACTGCTCGAAGCTCCTGAGCAGCCAGACCAGGCTCTCATCTCCTTAAAGGAGAGGTCTGGGCTGCTCCTGGCCCCCCAGAGGGCAGGAGAGGAAAGCAGGGTTTGGGACAAAGGTTTCTGTAGAAGCCTCAGCCTGTCCCCACCCCCCAGGTGCCCTTGTGAGAGCAGCTCGCCGCCTTGCTGGTGTCTGAGGCTAAGGACTAGCCATGCGAGGGTCCCGAGGGCTTCCCAGCACTCATCACTGCCCCCCCCATCTTTTTTTCTTTTTTTTAAATTCCAGCTTTATTGAGGTGTAATTGACAAAACTGTAAGATATTTAAAGTGTACATCGTGGTGGCCTGATATATGTATACATCGTGAAAGGGCTCCCCCACCTGGTTAATTAACACATCCATCAGCTCGCATATCTTTATCTATTTATTTATCTATCTATCTATCTATCTATCTATCTATCTATCTATTTATTTATTTATTTATTTATTGGACCAGAATATTTAAGGTCTACTCTCTTAGCAAATTTCAATTACACGATACAGTGTTATCAACTACAGTTTCCACGTTTTGCATGGCTCCTCAGACCTTATTCATTTCATCACTGAAAGTTTGTGGACTTTTACCAGCATCTCCCGGTTTTCCCCATCTCTGTTTCTATGACTTGAACTTTTTTTTAGATTCTATGTATAAATGATACCATACAGTGTTTGTCTCTCTCCGTGTGATTTGTTCACTTGGCCGCCCATCTTATAATGAGGTCCCCGTGCCCAGAGAGAGGGCGCCTGCCTCGTCCACACCCTCCGCTAGCCTTTGAGGCAGGACCAGCCAAGCCCTCCCCTCCCAGGGCGACCTCCTCTAGGTCCGGCCCGATCTCTCGCCTGGTTGCCGAGACCTCGGATCTCGCGTGCTGCCACCAGATTAATTTTCTTAAATGCAGGTTTAATTGCATCACTTCTTCCAAAAAACACTCCTTGGCTCCCCACTGACTATGAATTAAGTGCAAACACCTCATGTTCTGCGGTCCAAAGTCCCCTTTACGAACTTAATCACCATTTCTCTTCCCTCATTTCCCAGTGTTCCAGCCAAGTGGAACTTGGAGCTCCTCTCCAGACAAGATCCATGGCTCTCTGCCTCCAACGCTCGTGCATCAGCCCCCACTTCCTGGAACTCCCTCCCCTGCACTGTCTACCTGTCCAGATCTCACCCACCTTTCCCAGGCCCGTTCCCAGGGTCACCTCTTCCCTTAAACTAATCCTGTTTCCCACAATCGGATGTAATTTCTCTCCAGCATATTTAGCTTGAACTTCTCCTATGCTACTATGCTAATACCTATGCTGTCATTATTACTAGCTGAACTGCTTACCTATGATTATTATATAGCATAGTACTTAGGCTTTTAAGATGATGAGCTAGACTACATAGATCAGTTGCATACATCTATGCAGTTCAGATAATAATAATAATGATTAATAAGTCATTACCATATTAGTTACTGCTTACTGAGCGCTTACTAAGTGCCAGTTGCCTTTACAGTTGACTATGCTGAGGTTCTGAGAGGGTAAAAAGACCAGCTCTAACTGGCTCTAAAGCAGCGGTCCCCAACCCTTTTGGCACCAGGGACCGGTGCTCCCATGAGAATCTATTGCCTGATGATCTGAGGCGGAGCTGAGGTGGTGATGCTGGTGCTGGGGAGCGGCTGAAAATGCAGATGAAGCTTTGCTCACGCCACGCCCCCCTGCCGCCGCTCACCTTCTGCTGTGTGGCCCTGTTCCTAACAGGCCATGGACCGACACTGGTCCACGAGGCCCGGGGGTTGAGGACCCTGCTCTAAGGTTTTTGCTTTTTCCTTTGCTACATTGTTTTACTCTTACCTTCGGAAGCTCCCTGGGTTGAACTGTGCCCCCCGAAAAGATATATAGAAGTCCAAACCCCTGCAACCTTCGAATACGACCTTATTTGGAATAAGGTCTTCGTGGATGCGATCAAGTGAGGATGGGGACATACTGTGTTAGGGTGGCCCTTCATCCAGTGACTGGTGTCCTTAGAGGACGAGGGAAACATGGACACAGACACACAGAGGGAGGACGGCCATGGGAAGACGGAGGCAGAGGCTGGAGTCGCATCCGCAAGTCAGGACTGCTGTGACCTTGGGGGGTCAGGAGAGAGGCAGTGTGCTTCCCCAGGAAAGAAGCCAATCCTGCTCGATTTCTATCTTCCTGCCCCCAGAGCTTCGGGAGAGTAAATTCCCCGTTGGCGGCACTTTGTTACGGCAGCTCTGGGAAATACACACAGCCGCAAGGGGGGCACCTGTTTTCACCCTGCCCGTGTCTCATCATCCTTCTCAGGCTGGCACGCTGTCTGTGCGTGGCTGCTGCCCAGTAAACGCCTTTGGATGGAACGGAGACTTCCACTCTTTGCCTGCAGGGGTCCCAGGAGCTGGGAACAGATCTGGCACTTAATTGATGAGTGTTAGAGGCCCAGAGAGGTCAGTTACCTTACAGGAGTCTTGGGTCTGGGCAGCGAGGCAATGTGGCACCTGGTGTGGCCAGTGTCCATGTGTGGGTAAGCCCAGCCCAGGACCTTGAAAGTGCATGTGATTTCTTTTTTTTTTTTTTTTTTCTGGTGTCCTCATTTGTAAGCCATTTAAACCGTCCTGGATCCATGCTGGTGCTGGAGAGAGGCCTGGGGAGTGTCTAGTTTCCTGCCCACTCAGGAAGCCCAGGTGGCCAGCTCTGGTCCTGGGCCTCAGGGTTGCTTTGGAATTTGGGTTTTCCAGGAGGCAGCTTGAAAAATACGGCCAAGACACCTTCCAGAAGCACCCAGTGGTGAGCCTCCCTCCTCCCTCGGACTGAAGGTCCAGCCAGCGTCCTCTGCTCCAGGCAGCCAGATGCCTCCTTACTCTGGGATCCTGTTCTCTCTGTCAGCATGCTGCTCCTGGGAAGGGTTACGGGGAGCAGTCCCTGGGACGGGGAGCACCCTGCAGCTCCACTGCTGTCCAGAAGAGGGGAAGTGGGCACGGCTGGCTCTGAGGGGTGTGTGCACGGACGCCCCACAAGTCAGGACGTGAGATTCACCTCCTGTGTGGCCAACCCATCCCCCCGGCCCCAGAACTGTGAGTGGCGGGATTCTTTTCAGGATTGATCAGCGACACTTGTCTGACATTACCCGCTAAGGCCTGGTCTCTCTATGCCCTTGACAATGAGCCACGATGGATGATATTTCTACTCCCCTCTTTGTGTGGGGAATACACAGCCTTCTCCTTTTCCTTCTTTGTCTTCATTTTTTGGTGTTAAAATCATAATCTCGTCGAGATCTACATAACTTTTACATTTTAATATTTCTACAATTGGCCTAAAATTAAGGTGTATTTTTTTGTCAGGTGAGCAATTTTTCTTACTGTAGTAAAGTATATTTAACAAAATTCAGCCATTTTGATCTTTTTTTTAGGGGTACAGTTTAGTGGCATTAAGCAAATTTACACTACAACCATTACTGCCATCCATCTCCAGAAATTCTTCATCTTCCCAAACCGAAATTCTATACCCAGCAAACGACAACGCCCCGTTCTGTCTTCACCCCAGCCTCTGGCCACCACCATTCTGCTTTCTGTCTCTGATTCCGACTACGCTAGGTACCCCGTGTAAGTGCGATCATACGCTATTTGTCTTTGTGTCTGGCTTATTTCACTTTGCATAATGTCTGCAAGGTTCCTCCATGTTGAATCATGCATCAGAACTTCCTCCCTTTCTAAGGCTGACTAATATTCCATTGTCTGTATACTCCACATTGTGTCTATCCACTCTTCCTTCGATGGACACGTGGTTGCTTCCACTTTTTGGCCTCTTGAGAATAACGCTGCTGTGATTACTGGTGTGCAAACATCTGTTTGAGACCCTGCTTTCAATTCTTTCGAGTATATTCCCAGCGATGGAATTGCTGGCTCACATGGGAGTCTCGATTTAGTGTTGGTGGAAGTATTCCTTTTATAATCAGAAATAGAGATAGGAGAAGAGGAGAAGGGAAAATAACTAAATCTCTTGAATACACACTTCGCATTAAGAATTTTATGTCATCTCATCTAAACTTTATAACAAGCCCACGAGGGAGGTATCACTTCCACTTTATAGATGGGGAAGCGGGACACAGCCCCTGTGCAAGATCACGTGGTCGGTGAGTGTGCAGCCACGATGCGAACCCGGCCAGACGGTGGTGGGGCCCAGCGAGGCGGCTGACCGCTCCACGTCTCTCTACCTCCTTCCCAGCACCACCAGGGGGCCGCTGGGGAGACGGCGACCCTGAGGCGTGTCCGGGGCCTGGGCACAGTTGGAGCGGGGTGGCGAGAGGTGTCCTGGAGGAATCGGTGAGGTTCTGGAGGAATCCCTGATTCTCAGAGGGCAGTGCTGCGTGTGCTACCCTCTAGGTCTTTTCTCATCTAAACTTCTTTCAATGGATCCGCACATGTGACAGTGGCCAAAGCCCCACTGTCCTTCCTGTCCTCCCTCCATTGAAGCTACTCTGGTCCCCCACACAGCACGGCCTGACACATCACATCACAGCCCCCCGTATCAGCCCTGACGGTTCGAAGGTGCCTGGGGATGGAGCTCATTTAGAGAGCGAACTACTCTCTCTCTCTTTGCTCCTATTTTGAGCTTTGTTTCTTTTTTTAATGGTTCTGGGTTTACTTTTTCCAATCCAAGGAACCTATTCCTTGATGGGAAAAGCAAAAGAAAAATGAGAGTTGAATAACACGTTTCATCGTGGGGTGTGTTATGCCCTGCCAAGCACTTTGTGACTAACAGCTCATTCGGTCCTTGTCGCGACCCTCACAGCTAAGTAGGGCAGTGTTATTACCCACTCGGCGAGGTTGAATGACTTGCACAAGGTCCCTCAGCTAGTTAGCAGCCCAGGCGAGACCTGAGGTATGAACCCACAGCTGGAGACTCTTGGGGGCAATTCTGACTACGCGAGCACAAGTAATTCCAATCAGAAGGCAGCTAACGACACGAATGTGGCCGTGCTGGGGACTCAGCGACAAGTTCACACTTGGAAACAACACCAAAAACAAAAGAGGAAGGCTGCTTTGGTTGTGAAGGGTCAAAGCCCAGCCTGGGGACACTGCGGCCCCCAGAGAAGCATGTGAAAGATGCTGGCTTTTGAGGCAAAGTGCCGAGGCAAACTAAAACATCTTTGCTTATGCTGAGAGCAGGATCCCATGTCTTCTCTTTCTCCAAAAACAAAAAACAAAATCAAAAGCAAAACAGAACAAAAAAGCCCAATAATAAACATAACTAAACCACATAAGAAATAATCACAGCAAAGAACGAGGCAGGAACGAGTCTAGACAAAAGTAGCCATCTAGGTGTTTGGATTTTCTTTTCGATTACTAGTAAGATTGAAGAATTTCCGTCTTTTGGAAAGCCGGCTTTATTTCTTCTTTAGTGAACTGTTTATCCCATCGTTGGCTCACTTTCCCCTTGTGCCGTAGGGGTTTTATTATTGACTTGTATAAGCTCTTTATATGTTAAAGATATTAACCGCTTATCCAATATTTGCTGCAAATATATTTTCCCCAGTTTGACTTTTAAAATCTGGGTTCATTTGAGATTTCCCACGTAGCCACATTGATTTCTTCGGAAGCCCTGTTTACTTCCTTGTTGAAATTATATGTGATTTTTTATTGTTATAATTTCATTTTTAGAGTCTCTCATTCCTGGTGAGCTATGTTTTCTTCTAGAGTTTGCGGCCATGGGACCATAATAACTTAACTTCTAACGATATGTCTGCTGTCATCTGACGCGTGCTTCCTCTGTGAGCACAGC
>NW_011888787.1:6887753-6901577 GCF_000151845.1 Pteropus vampyrus | reverse complement strand
ACTATGGTGTTGTGAGTGCTAGAACAGTCATGGTGAGGTAGGCTGACGCTAAGGGGGAAGATAACCAGCTGTGTCGGCAGGGTGGGGGGGTGGTTGTGTGAGGTTGGACGGGGCGCTTGAGCGGGTCTTGAAGAATGAGCAGGAATTCTCTATGCGGACAAGTTTCTGATGAGTGTGGTCGGGGAAATGCAAACGAACCTCCCAGAGAGAGGGAGCAGAGCGGGAGAGTAAAGGAGCAGTTTAGGGGTGTAAAGGGTAAGGAGGAGAGAGCTGGGCAGATCATGAAGCCATGGCAGGTGAGAGCTGAGTGAGAGGGGACACCCAGGGTGATAATGATGACATGGTTCTCGGTGTCATTACCTAAGATGGAGAACAGCCTTCAGGGCTGGGGGACACAGCATATCTGACTCGAGACATATTGAATTGGAGGCAGGTGGCAGGAATAGGTGGATAGGTGGTAGTGACCCTCGGCTGTCTTCTCTCTTCACTTTAAGCACCATTCCTGGGTGACATTATTGGCTCACCACCTGAATAAGTGATAACTCTTACACCTCAACCCCCAGTCCAGTCCTCCCTCCTGAGAGTCAGATTCATACGCTCTCACAACTTGCTTGACATCTGCACCTGAATGACCCCACTCTCCCAGGCGCCTCAAACTCAACCTGTTGCTAACTGAGCTAGTTATCATTCCCCGCCAAATGCTTCTCTTTGCGGGTGCACCACGTCAGGGGACAGTACGCCCAACGGCCCGAGCTAGCACACCGGGCACCATCCTAGATTCCCCCACAGCGACATGGCTCGCCACATCCTTCATCTGGCCCCTCCTCTCCAACCTGCTCTCCTACTCATTCCCAGAGCCACTCCCTGGTCACCTCCATCTCTTCCTTGGGCTGTCACTGCAGCTGTCTGCACTGGTCTCCCCTCAGTCCAACTTGCCACAAGTCAACCCTCTATTGTCAGCAGAGTGCATCTGTGTGTCTATATTTATGTATTTTCTGCTTCCCCACTAGAATGTAAGCTCCATGAAGGCAGAAACCTTCTCTGTTCACTGTTAGCCCCAGTGCCTGGCACAATAGGAGCTCAATAAACATCAGCTGAGCAAATGAGTGAATCTAGAAATGCAAACCCGATCCCATCACTCCCCTGCTTAAGACTCTTACGTGGCTCCTCGGGTCTTTCAAGACACAGGCCAGTTTCTTAGCGTGGCACATGAGTGCGCTCAGGTCTGGCCCCAGCTCATTTCTTCAGCCTCTTATACTCACTCTTCACTCTGTATCTCGACCTACATCCCAGCTGTGACACCCTCCCTGCAGTTCCTGGAGCATCCCTTACGCCAGCAATTTCCAAAGTATGGTCTGCGGGGCCCTGGGAGTCTTAAGACCCTTTCAAAGGGTGAGTGAATATGGGTAAAAAAAATCCGTTCAAAGTGCAAGAATGACTGATAGACTTTAATGTGACAGGGTATGAAGACTAACTACATCGATATGGTTCAGACTCCACAATGTAATTAACCCACTACTTGTGTTTCGGTGTGGTATCAAAAAGAATACTCACCATTACCTGTAAAGGCTATCGAAGTACGCCTTGCTTTTCTAGCTCCCTGTGTGACAGGGCTGGGACTAAAGTGAGGCAAGTGTAAAATTTAAGGAGGCCCACACTCTCAGGGTCACCCGTGTGCTGCCACAACCAGAGAGAGCAGGCCTCCTTAAATTTTGTTCCCTAGGTGCCCTGCTGTCCTGCCCTAGTCTGGGCCTTGCTGTGTGGGTCTAGGTTTTCTTCAGACACCTCAATCAAAACCACATATAACCACAGACTGAATGCAGATGTCAGTGTGAGAATCCAGCTAGATCTTAAAGAGATCTGCAAAAATATAGAACAATGCTCCTCTTCTCACTAGTTTTATTTTGGAAAATGTAGTTATTTCTCATAAAATGTATGTTAACACACAATGGATGTATTAGTTTAGAATGAATTAACACACACATATTTTTAAATATTTAAAAAATTCTACAGTTTTGGAAAACTGGAAAGCCACTTGCAAAAGAATGAAACTAGACTGTTGTCTATCGCCACACACCAAAATTAACTCAAAATGAATTAAGGACCTGAATATAAGACCTGAAACAATAAAATGCATAGAAGAAAACATGGGAACTAAACTCAAGGACCTTGGACTTAAAGAGGATTTTATGAATTTGACCTCAAAGGCAAGGGAAGTAAAAGTTAAAATAAATAAATGAGACTACATCAAACTAAAAAGCTTCTGCTCAGCAAAAAAAATTATCAACAAGGTAAAGAGACAACCATCCAAATGAGAAAATATATTTGCAAGCAACGCCTCCAATAAGGGCCTAATATCCAAAATACACAAAGAACTCATACGACTCAATAACAACAACAACAACAAAAAGATCCAATCAAAAAATGGGCAGAGGACCTGAACAGACACTTCTCCCTAGAGGACATACAAATGGCCAACAAATATTTGAAAAGATGCTCAACATCGCTAGCTATTAGGGAAATGCAAATTAAAACCACAGTGAGATACCATCTCACACCTGTTAGAATAGCTATAATCAACAGGACATGTACTAACAAACGTTGGAGAGGATGCGGAGAAAAAGGAACCCTCATACACTGCTGGCGGGACTGCAAATTGGTACAGCCACTATGGAAAACAGTATGGAGGTTCCTCAAAAAATGAAGAATTGATCTACCATATGATCCAGTAATCCCTCTTCTGGGTATTTACCCCAAAGACTTGAAAACCCATATTTGCACACCGAGGTTCATAGCAGCATTATTCACAGTGGCCAGGACATGGAAGCAACTGAAGTGTCCTACGACAGATGATTGGCTAAAGAAGCTGTGGTACATACATACAATGGAATATTACTCAGCCATAAGAAGAGATGAAATACTGCCATTTGTGACAACACGGATGGACCTCAAGATAATTATGCTAAGCGAAATAAGCCAGACAGAAAAAGTTGAAAATCACATGATATCACTTAAATGTGGGATATAAACCTAAAAGCAACAAATGAACAGAACAAACAAACAGAGACTCATGGACACGGACAATAGACTAGTTACCAGAGGGTACAGGGTGGGAGGTAGACGGGGTAAAGGGGGTCAAATATGTGGTGACAGAAAGAAATCTAACTATGGGAGATAAACACACAGTGTAAATATATATATGCCTTACTGTTAAAGTGTACAGCTGAAACTTGCTGGATTTTGTTAACCAATGTCACCATAAAAATGAATAAGTGAATGAATGAATGAATGAATGAATAATTTTTTAAAAAAATTAAAAAGAATTCTACAATTTTAATTTCTAATACCATATATCTCCCATATAAATAAAAGCTCTTTGCAGTCCTTGATAATTTTTCTGAGACCAGAAAGATTGAGACCAGCTCTGTTAAACTAGAAGATGTGAGAAAACATTGTCTTTACATTAAAATAAGCATGCTTTGCATGAATTTTATAAGTACATAGGACTTCAGAGAAACTGCAGTAGATGGATTCAGGCAGCATCCCTCATGGCCTCAAAGGTGTGCCATACTCACTTTCCTCTGATGCTGGCTGTGCTGACTCCCCCTTTCATCCTCAAAGAAGGAGGAAGGTGGTGGAGGTGAGTTTCCTCCTTCCAGCTGGCTCAAATCTCTTGCCCTGAATGCCCGACTCACTCCTACTTCCGCATTTTTGCTCATTCTGTGCTTCGCCTTCCTACCCATCCATAAGTCACTGACCACCCTCGTCCCAGTGTTCCCAACTGTGGCTATGCAGGTCCGTGCTGGGCTGTCCCCATGAGAATCACTTGGAGAGCAATTAAATACACAAGCTCTCTGAGTCTAGCCCACTCCCAGAGATGATTTCTGATTTGCAGGCTTCAGACAGATATATATATATTTAAAACTCTATGAGACCCCTGCAGCCAGGGGTGGGAACTGCTGGGTGTGTATGTGGCACTAGCTCGAAGTTTTTCCTTCAACCGGCCTATAATCTCCTGGAGCACAGGGGTTAGAATGTCTCCTTCCTTTTTGTCCCCAGACCAATAAGCTGTGCACAGGGCTTGAGGTGTGGTTACAGAACCCCACCCCTCTGGGATTGTCCGCACAATGATACACTCCTCTAACCTCGCCTCCATGGGTCTCCCCTCTCTCAGAAAGTGTCAGAGAACCAACGGCACAGACTCAGCAAGCTCTCGAGCTCTCGTGCTGGTCTATACCTCATGGCTAATGGTCAGGCAGCTAATGACAAGGCCTCTTTCAAAGGCAGGTGTCTCGTCCCGAGCATGTGCCTGTGCAAAGCACCTAGAAGTGGAACTCATGTCTTTCCACTCCGAGACCAGCCTGGGATGCTGAGTGAAAATGTACATCCGATCTGGCAATTCTTTTTTCTTTCTTTTTCTGGAGACTTCCTAAGTTCCGAAAAAGCTTCCCAAAAGACGGTTTTGTCAATCAAAAGTATCTTTAATAAATGTGAATGCCATTCTGTAATCATGTCTTCTATAATTTCGTATTTCTCCATCCTCTTTTCCTGGAAATGTATCCAACCTCACCCCCTCCTTAAAGGGCAGGGCAGCTAGAACCATTTCCAAGACCAGTGCAGGGAAAGGTGACCATGGAGGAGGCCCCAGGTCTTGCTTTTTACTTAAACCCACAACTGCTCCATCTAAAAACTCAGAGCTTCAATTCAGATAGTCTCTCTCTGTGTTCTCCCTTCCCCTCCAGGATGCAGTGGCAGAGTGACAAATGTGGTGCTGGAGATAACTAGGCCAAAGGGAGGTGTAGTTCTAATGGAATAAATACATCTTTGGTAAATTTTCCCTCCAAGATGTCTTTATAACTAAAAACAGCCACTCTGATCCCCATCATTGCTGTGAAGGCTGACGGGCTTTTGTATTTCTATGGGAGCCATCTCTCCTCCCTCCTCGAGCTTGGACATCATACTGGGTCCAGGAGGTAGTTCAAGTTTCAGGGATAGGTGGGCGGCAAGAAGGGAGGGAGCCAGGAAGGCAGTAGGACCACACACTGGCAGTGTTGCCAAACTGCCCTTGGCCCCTTGTTCCTGATGACAGCTGAGCTTCCACATTCACTCGTTTTTATGGAGATTGAGAAGAAATGGAGACTTTGCTTTTTGCCAGTTTCAACACCTCTCTGCTTTGTACGTTAATAGGATTGCTGCTTGACACCATGTCTGATCCATCCACTGCTCTGTAGAGGTGTCAAACAAACTTGCTAGAGATGCTTGGGCCCAATTATTGCGCCCCGTTTACACTCGGATCTTGACAGACAGTGGAAGCCTTTTAGACTCTGGGATGATTAGTGCAGACCTTTCCCTTGCTTGCAAGCAGCCTGGGACTCCTGCACCTGTTTTGTAGGTATCCAATGTATCCTTAATGAATGGCCTTTCCCAGTGTGGCCCAGAGGGGCAGTCAAAGGCTCAATGACAAAGAGCCTGAGGCCCAGAAAGGAAAGGCGACTTGCCTGAAATGAGACTTCAAGCGTGTAACAAGTCCTCAGTTCCTTGGGAATCATGCTCAAAATAAGAAATTCAAACCAGTCAAGGTAAGAGCAGCAGGACAGCCAGACTTTGCTGGATGAAGGAAAGAGAATTAAGGGGAGCGCTGTCCAAATGTTGGTGGTGCTGATTTTTGGCTCAATTACTCTGCCTTCTGCTACCCGTGCATGAAGGCCAGGGAATCTAAAACACGGTTCCTCAGTAGCACTTTGTTTACCAATTTCTTAATCTGGGGGGCATCTCTCCAAATATACAGCTGTTAAACAGTGTGTATGTAGGTTTTCAGGGAAGATGGTGTTGGGCAGTGGTGGCTGAGAATCTTTAAAAAGAACAAACAAATCTGACTAAAAAAGATGAAAAAAAAAAATGAAGAAAACCTAACAAGAAGTGACAGCGAACAGGGCTTATTTCAGGAGGGAAACGGACTGTCCAGGGTTAGAACGGAGGGCCCAGAGCACACAGGCAAGGAGCAGGAAGAAGACGGTTACCCACAGGCATAGACGCAGCCCTGAGCGTGGGAAGCAGGGCTCCGAGTTATTTGAGATAAGCACTTGGGTGGGCTTAATTGCAATAATCTACTCTGCCATTTCAGATGGGACCAGATCAATGATTTGACCCACAGCAGGGCTTAAGCATCTTCAGCCAGCCATCTCCCTGTTCCTGTAATCACCTTTCAAAGTCGAAAAAGAGGAGTGAAAGTAGCCACTGATGCCCAGTGGGGGTTATAGACAGCTTTCCTATGAGGAGGGGGTGTTTTAAACACCCAAACAGAAGCCAGGTCTGGTCCTGGTGCTCAGACTCAAATTTACTGCTCCTTCTGTTTAAAAGAGCTTGAAAAACAAAACACGAGAGCTTAACACCAGGACTCAAGACTTATTAAACTTAAGGATTTTCTCCAGGCTCTACATACTCATCTCCAATCTTTCTGACTAAGCTATGATCCTCAGTTCCTGCTCTCTCTACTACATGAGAACACACAAATACATAATCTGGAGCTTGGAAAGGAATTAGAGATCTTCTCATCCAATCTTTCATACAAAGTGGAACCCCTCAAAAACAACCTTGATGAGAGGTCATTCAGCCTTTGAACCCCTGCCATACTAATTACTTTTCCATGCAACCAGATTATCTGTGAGTCCTTCTCAGGACCAAGCCAAATCTGCCTCCCTCTAACTTGTATACCTGGGTCCTAACTCTCTGCCTTCCGAGGATACAAAGAAAAAGTTTATTATATCTTTTACATAACAACTCTGCAGGTATTGGAAGATAACCTGCAGGCCCCTCTGAGTCTTCCTTCAATGTTCCCCGCAGGACGTGGTCCAGCTCCCCATCAGCCAGGCTGCCCAACTGCGAACATGCTTCAGTCTGTCAATATCTTTCTTAAAACGTGGGGCTCTGTTCTGAGTACAGATAAGCCGACTCCTATGCTTCCAGTAAGTTTGGACCAACCTAGAAGCGTAGGCAGCAACCTGGATCCCAGCGGCTTAGAGGGTGCTCAGTCCCTCTGAGTTAAGCCAAGAGCTGTTTCTTAGAGAAACTCTAGGTTAATCATCCTCTAAAGCAACCTGCAGAGACGGAGGCAGTGTTGGCAGGAGAACCAGGAGGGAATCAGCCAGACCTAATGAGGGTTTAACTCCTGACCTTTGGGCATCTGCATTCACACCTTTGTGTTGGCCCCTGCTGGGGCTCTGCTGCTTGGCAGTGGTTGTGTGTGTGTGTGTGTGTGTGTGCGCGCGCGTGTGCACGCACGCGTGCACGTGCATGCATGTGCATGTGTGCGATCCATTTTAATTGTTGTTGACATTATCAAAAATTATTCAGAAAATCAGTGTCTGTGTCATTTTCTGTAAATCCACATCCATCTGTCACTGTCTATTGTACCTTCAGGCTTTGTAAAAATTTTTGAATTCACTGTTGTTATTTTTCTCCAAAGGCATGTGGTAACATCTTTAGAAAGCTCTGGTGTAAGGAGATTTTGGCATAACGCATGGCTTCATGCCCTGAATGATGCAGAAATTCACACGGGCGGATGACTTTGGTCATCCGAGATATAGAACGAGTCAACACGAACCCCGGAGGACCAAGTCACCTGTACTCCCTCTGCTGTGTCCCTGTCACCGTGAGGCCTCTGGGACTGGGCACTGCCAGTTCGGGCCACGTGCCTTCTCCCCATGTTTCTTTCTGAAACATAGTCACCACTGGGTACTTTTGCAATGACTTCCCATCTCTCTCACCAACCCCATTTCCCTCCTTCCCGGTGATCTGAATCCCTCTGGGCTCTGATTTTACCCCAAACAACCTCAACTGTTTAGAGATCCATAAAAAGTGGTTTTCGAGTATCTGGGATGGATGATTATTCTCAGCCTGCACTCCGCTGATGTGGGGTCCACGTGCTGTCCTCCAGGTTGTCCCCGCCCCCCGTGCCTTCTAGTTTGTCTCCCATGAGATGGGCTTTCTCCCACTGACCCTCCCCTGCATCACCAGGAGCCTCCAAGGGCAGTGACCATATCACTGACAGGCCCTAGGGATGGGGTGCTCAGATCACCACCACTTCCCCAAAGTTGCTGAGGGGCGGATTACAATATCAGCCATCGCTGACCGAGTGCTCGCTGCATGCCAGCCCACTCGCATACCCTGCAGCAACCCCGTGAGGTTGATATGATGATCTTCATTTCACAGATGAGGACACTGAGGTTCACAGAAGTGGGGTAAATTTCCAAGGCCTGTGCGTTCTCTCCAGTTCAGCCCTTATTTCTCCATAAGCTCATGACACCAGACGCCACCCCTGAAGAGAAGCCTGTGCCTTGACTTGCCCTTGATGGCCTTACAGTTGAAAAAAAAAGGAAGCATTTCAAACAGCCTTTTCTTGTTCTCTTCTCTACTCCCTGTGAACAGTCCCGACAGGAAATACACATCGGAGGCAGTTTTCATGACAGCATGTGCTTATTAACCATGGTTGCTTTTCATCCAGTGCACTTCCATATTTTATCCTCTCTGTCGCTCTGCAAAATTGACCCAAACATGTCCCTTATCTGTATTTTGAGGATAAGGACGCAAAGCTCCAGACAGGCTTAGGGACATACTTAACAGGTTCGGTAAATTAATGACCAAGATTGTCACTTTCACCTGCTGGCACTTAATCTGCATCGAAGCAGCAGCTCCCCTAATCCGGTCTTTTCTCCAAGGCAAATGCAATAAGTTTCCCACCACTCCCTCATCGAATGCTATTCTTTGAGATACTCAACACTGTTTTGAAATAAGGCATGCTCTAAAAAATAAGGCGCAGGGCCCACCCCGCCGCAGTCAGACCTCTGTAGCCCACAGAGAACCAAGCACTGAGTAATGATTAGGGGCCGGAGGCGTTGCTCTACCCATTGGCTCTATGAGGTAGTTATCGTTATTTGCCCACTTTGCAGATGTGAAAGCAAAGGAAGAGAGAGGTTCCGCGCCGTGACTAGCTTCACAGAGCCAGCATGTGGCGGAGCCTGGGCTTGAACTCAGGAAGCCTAGGCTCCCGAACTGAGATTCCTTGTGTGGTCTGAGCCGTTGAGTCCTACCGAGCTGCCTGGTCTGGACGCCGAGGTCTCGTGGGAGCAGCGCAGGGTTACAATTCCTTTCACAAGCACGTATTGAGACTGTGGTCGATTAAAAGCCCTCGATGTCTTTCCCATAAGCTCTATTTAATTTGGATATCCCCCAGGGTACACTTAGCTAATACATCATTTTTACCCTAAATGAAGTTTACCCTTATATCCATTATGTTTTTCAAATAAACTTTTCTATTTTAGAATAGTTTTAGATTTATAGAAAAAATATAAAGATAGTACAGCGTTCCCATATATTCCACAGCCAGTTTCCCTACTAACATCTTACGACGTGTGGATATGGCACGGTTTCCCACGATCAGTAAACCATTGCCGATAGATGATTATGTAAAGTCCATGCTGTACTCAGATTGCCTTAGGTTTTACTTAGGATATCACATTACATTTAGTTGTCATGTCTCCTTCAGCGCCTCTAAACCACGAACGTTTCTGAGAACTTCTTTACTTTGGATATTCGTGACAGTTTTTAAAGAGTACTGGCCAGGTATTTTGTAGAAAGTCTCTCAATTGGGATTTGTCTAACGTTTTTCTCACGATGAGATTGGGGCGATAGGTTTGGGGGAAGAAGAACACAGAGATAAAGTGCCATTCTGACCACATCGTATCATGCTATAACGTGACCGATCACTGTTGATGTTGACCTTGACCATCTGGCTGAGGCAATGTTTGCCAGTTTCTCCACCGTAAAGTTAAAGTTGCTTCCTGCCCCTTTCCATACTGTACTGTTTGGAAGACAGTCACTGCACAGCCCACACGGAGAGAGTGGCGTTATGTTCCATCTCCCCTTGAGGGCTGGGTATCTACAGGAATCACTTGCAATTCTTCTGCATGTCTCTATTACGTTTTATTTGGTGTAAGCCATCATTTTAGGTGGTGGAGACCTGTTTGGATCCTGACCTGTATCCATATGGTACTTTAAGTTTCTATGTATCTATTAGCATGACTTCTGTGTCACTGATACTAACATTGAACAAACCACCTTTTAAGAGAGTCTCTTGACACTCGGGTAAGACAAACTGGCATTTGGGGAAGGCGTTACTGAGGTCACATCATTGTACTATTGTTCAGATCACATTTCTCCATTTTATCCACAATGCGATAACGAGCGACTTCACTAAGTGTTTTCCCAGAATCAAACTATATGCCAATAGTATTTCTCTGAAATTCTAGAAAAGATACCTACAAAAAATTATTTTAGTTTGCATGATTTATTTTTAGTGCTGGCTCTAGAGTATCTATTTCTTTTCTAAGTGCACACAGACAATCTATTTGCCACTCTATGTTTTTAGAATTTTGTCAGTTTGACATCAGACTGGTCAATCCAGAACTTCTAGAATCATGCTTTTTGAAAAAAATTAAGACATCTCCAGTCTCTGAGTGTCTCTTTTTTTGCATGTGGTTTCTCAATGATTATAAGCAATGTTCCCGCCATTGTCTGCGCAAACTGCATGATGTCCTGGGACATCAGATAGCTGGCTCTGGAGTCCTGATCTCATTTAAAGACGACAGTTCAAAAATTGCTCCTTCTGGTGACAAAGATGGAAGTAAAACAAGAGGCAGGTGGTTCTCTTTCCTCACTCTTCTCAGGGGTGTCCTCCCCACAAGGGCACATGAGCTGTGTTCCCTTCCCGCCCTCAGTGCTACCCCGATCCCCTTTTGTTAGATCTTTCTTTCAAATGAAGTTCATATTACATCATATCCCCCCCACCCCCCAGGAACAGTCCTTTATCCTGTTCACTTTCCTGCTTCAGGCATTACTTAAAAATAACAAAAATCACTAAAAACTAACCTTAATCGAAAGGTCTGATAGAACAGGAGAGCAAGGACATTACAAACAGAGAACAATGGTGATGATAGTGATGGTGAATATGTATTGAACCAAACATGCCAGGCGCCAGCCCAAGCACCTACCAGGCATTATCAAATTTATTATTTCCAATAACCCTTTATGAATAGATATCACCCCCATTTTACAGATAAGGAAATGGAGTCTCAATGAGATGAAAGAGCTTGGCCAAAGTCACAAAGCCGGGATCCAAACTGGGTGGGTCTGATGCCTGAATCTTTGCTCTTAGCAACAATAACTACAGAAATCTCGAAAGTGTCTTTTTGTTCTCCAGGTTTTTTTTTATTAAATGGTTGATTCTGGGCTTAGACTTCCCTACACAGTTCTTGCAGGGTGTGGCGCCCTCTGGGACCCTATCCTTGTCATGGAGACCCTCCCACCTTCCCACGTGCCCTGCAACCTTTTGAAGCCAGAAGTCCTCAAGAGCACAGTCTGCATCTCTAATGGTTCCTTTGCGTTAGATCTCACCATGAGGTCTCCAATCCTTCCTAAATTATATCCTAAATGTGCCTTTTTTTTTTTTTCTGGGAGAAAGGGTCTATAGTTTCCATAAGATTCTCAGTGATCTATTATCCACCTGCACATTCAAAAATGTGTAAGCAATTGCTTTTGGTGTCTCTATTTTTTCTTTCACAGAGATGACTTGTGACTCTAATACGGATACTTCGCCTTTATAATCTCCTGACCCTTCCAAGCTTTTGGCCCCTCCAGCCACCTTACAGAATTACTGCTCTGGTGACTCTTTAGACTCTTCCTTTGCAACACCTCAGGCTCAGGTCTGGAAATGCCAGCGGTCCCCTCCATGGCTCTCAGTTGTACCACGATGACGTGGCTATCTCCTCCAGGTTCACCAAACAAAGAATTCCACAACCACAACATGCTAGGCACTTTCTAGGCAGAGGACACCACAGCGAACAAGACAGACGAAGCCCTTGTCCCTGAGGAGCCGGCACTCGTCATAGCAACAAGTAATTCTATTCCGTGGATCACAGTTCAGTCTAGACTCAGTTCCCCTATTTGCCTGTTCTACCTTTTAAGGGATAAAATTATTAGCGGGTCAAGTGAAAAATTTATCAGCTCTTCTGCTTCCAGCAGAATGATATTTGCAGCCGTCTAATTAGTCAGAGGCTCCGTCAGCATTCCCTTCTGTCTTGCAGGCAGGTTGTGGCGGAGTCCCCCTCAAATCCTCTCACCTGGGCTGCCCCCCTGATTCACGGGTTCCAGACACTCAGTCACCTTCCTGGCACGTAGTGTTCTGTCTCCTCGTGTCCTTAGACCTTCCCTTGCTGTCCACTCCATGACAGCAGGAGTTCCATCCAAAGGACAGGAGGCCCACGCAAGGACCAGTTAACTTGCTCTTGGCAGGTGGATATCAGAGAGGTCCCTGGTCCTGACTCCGCAGCTCCTCTTCCTGAGGCTTCCTGGGCATCTCCTCCAGAAAAGCACTTTCTCTAGAATCAGTGCTCAGTGGACTCTCTATGTGGCTTTGGGCAAATTCAATTCTCTGGCTTTCCTCATTTCTGTATCAAGGATAACAACACTTATCTCATGGGGCTGATGTGAAGAGTAAATGAGACAATGGGAAGTAGCTAAGTGCCAGTTGCAAAGTGAGGCCCCTACACACGAGCACAGCCTGTGTCAGTCCCCTGCCTTTCCTGCTCTGTCATGCCTGTCTTCCTCTAGGCATCTGGCCTTTCCTGGGCATTTTATGCCCTCTGCTTTCACTTTAAAGTCTTATTTCGGTATCTGTTTATTTGGGGTTCTTTAGGAGGCAAGAAAGAACTGAGAAGTATGCTCTAAAATGGTCGGGGTGGCTATGCCAAGGTGCCCTGGGAGTGCAGGCCTCGGGGGTCAGGGGCTACTCTTCGCCCAGATGTGCCATTTCCCACGAGTCCCGATCCTCAGGCCCCGCCTCTGGCCCAGGCACGCTGGGGAACTGCATCATGGAAACTCGTCCCGAGCAGAGGGAGCGCAGCTGGGAAGCAAACCACCTGAGAGGCCATATGGGCCATATGGGTCCCAAATGCCAGCCAAGAAGGGGCCCAGGTGTCTGGGCCTCCTGAGAAGCTGGACATTCACAGGGGACACGGGGCAGGGAAGCGCTCCTGGCAGAAGTGCCACGGGGAGGGTGAGATGGTGCCAAGCTCCATATGGGGCTCATCTGTCCAGATCCACTTGCCCTGGGTGGCCCCCTCTGGACCTATGACAGCCTGCCCTTGTCCACCTGCTCCCATTCTAGTGTCCCTCTGAGGAGCAGCCATGGGGGCGGGAGGGACCCCTTACAGATGCCAGGGCCCAAGGGTGGGAAATAGGGTGCCGCTGTCCATGGAGAGATCCAGCAAAGCTCTGATTGTGCAGTAAATGTCATTGAGAGGGGTCCAGGTTGCCAAACCAGCTGAGTCTGAAAGGGCTGGAAAACAGATTTCGTCCTAGGCCTGGACGGCTGGCGAGCAGGGGCAGAAAACGATTCCATAGATGGTCTTCACTCTGAACATCGACCATCGGGGGCTCCGCGGAGCAGCCAGCGAACACTGAATCTCTGCCTAAGTGATACGCACCTCCATCTGCCGGACTGTGTCCGTATGGCAGGTACCCTCCCAATTCAGTTGCATGTAGGAGCAGAGAATGCGTGGCAGACAGGATGAACCAGGGGCATTGCCAGAGAAGGGAAAAAGCAGGGAGACACTTCAAACCCAGGGATTCAGCTCAGGAGGAAGGAAGACCAGCTCTCCCAGCCCCACCCCCACTTCCTGCTTCCGGTCCTTGGGTGTCTCAGTCCCTGTGATCGGTGATAGGATAAAGAACAGAGAACATCTTGAGGGCAAAGATTATGTTATGTTC
>NW_011888787.1:6883809-6886200 GCF_000151845.1 Pteropus vampyrus | reverse complement strand
GGCCCTGCAGACTTGTCTAGGAAGAGATGCTCCTTTTTCCAGGACGGAGGGAGGCCCCTCCTTGATAACCAATGCCACTTCAAAATTATTCCTCTGTTGTCAAATTTTTAAAAAGCATCCTGCTTCTTTGATGGTAGACATACACTTCTATTCTTTTGTTGGTCTCTATCATTCATCAGCTTTCTCATTGAAAACCAGTGGCACTTTATCTCACTCCAATCCAGGCTCTGCCATCATCCCAGGTGTCCACAGGGTCCATGTGGATCACCCTAACAATAGCATCCCCTCTAGTCCCCAACTGTCCCTTCTTTGGAGGTCTTGAATCCGATGTTCCAGGGAAAACAGTGCCGGTTGCCCGTGTGGCAGGCCCCCACAAAGTTATCTGTGTCCCCACTCATCCTTATCTCTCTCCCTCCATCTCACTATAAAAGGCTGTCTTCCTCTTATCTGAGCTGATCCTGCCAGCATGCCCAGCGCCTCATCCGCTCCCACCTTCTCAAGGGCGTTGCTCCATCAATTATACCTTTATCTGACATCTTCTTCAACCTCTCCATCTCTACTGCTCTCTCTCGAGCTCAAGGCTCTGCTCCTTAAAGACAAATACACCTCTCTTGACCCTGCACCTGCTATGGCCATTGTCCCTTTCCTCTGCAGCAAGCTTCTTAAAAGCACTCCACACGCGTTCCCTCCACTTCCATCTTCCATTCACACGGATCCCTGCCATTTACAGAGAAATGTGCCCACCGAGGCCGCTGATGGCCTCCTCGTCCAGATCCGGCAGAGCTTTGTCTCTGCGTTGCCTGACCTCACATTGGCCGCTGTTGAAAATCCTTATGAAAATTCAATTCTCCCTTGGCTTCTGGAAACTAATTCTCCCCTGGTTTGTCTCCTGCCTCTCTGATCACGACTCGGATCCCTTCACCTCCCTTACACGCAGGGCTTGGCATGTCCTGCTATCTGGTTTCTGCTCTCGCCTCTGACACCTCAAATCCAGCATATCCCGAACGGGCCTCACCGTCCTGTGTCTTCCCTCTTGTTCTCCAGCTCAAGGAATGCTGCCCTTCAGTGGCCGAGTCACCCCTGCTTTTACTGCTTATAACTGCCTTATATATTAACTCTACGTAATGCAAGCGAGCTATGGAGAAATTTAGCTAAAAAAGTGGCTGACCTAGGATTTGAACCCAGAGAGCCTGGCACCAGAATCCATGCCCTCACCCACTAACCCACTGCTTCTCTGTAACCAAAGCCTGTGGATTCTACTTCCTTAATAATTCGACATCACCATCCCCCTGGACCGCTGCATCCTAAAGGTCTGGTTGGCTGCAACCTTGCTCCCTATAATTCATTCCTCAGTGGGTCTCCATGTCCTTCAGGATAAAATCAGAGTCCTTGGGTGGGTAGGCAAAGCCTGTTTTTACTTCTCCAGTCCCAACATGGCTAGAATTATGGTGGCCACATAATTTATCGTCCTAACCGGGATTGCCTGAGAGTGAACAAGGGCCTGTTTATAATTAAGCTGGGCCAATAGGTATAAACTAGGACAGTCCCAGGCAAACTAGGATATATGGTCACCCTCACTACCATCCACTAGATTGAAATATCTGCTGTTCTCTGAACACACTCTGTTCTTTCACCTCTGGGCCTCGGAACTCTCAGTTCCCTCTGCAGAAGAGGGCCATTTGTCTCCTTCCAGGGGCTCCTCCCCGACGTCACTTCCCCCAGGTTATGTAAGGCACCTTTCTTCTGTGTCTCCTTCATGACACTCTCTGCTGCAGCTGCTGACAGAAGAATGGGAGCCGGTGTCACAGAAGCGTGGTTAGGTGTAGGGGCGGGGGAGCCAGGCCACCTGGAGTTGAATCTCAGCCCGCCCACGTCCCCGTTAGGTCACTTGGCCTCTTCGTGCCTCTGCTTTCTCGTGAGTTTCTCGTGGGGACTCTATGGGATGGTCTATGTGAGACTAGCCCGGCATATAGTAAACACTCACTAAGCATAGCCACTATTATTTACTGAGCATTTGCTACGTGCCAGGCACGGTGGAGCACGTCACACTCGTCCCACATACTGTCTGTCACAACGGTGAGTGTTGTTATCACCTCGAACCATCTCAATTTTACAGCTCGAGAAACTGAGTCTTAAAGAGGTTCCTTGCCCCAGGTGATAAAGCAGCTGGATGCCAGGTTCCAGCCTGGGGCCCAGGACCCCGGGGCGTGTGTGATACCCGTGGTGCTCACTTCAGTCTCCCTCACTAGACCGTCAGCCACCTGAGGGCAGAGACGGCACCTTTTGCCTCAGTGTCCTCAGCCCGGGGCCGGTGGCCGGCCCAGTTCAGTAAATGTTCACTGAAGGAAGGAAGTCACTTACGACCTGGCGACCAGGCGAAGGCGTGCTCAC
>NW_011888787.1:6875910-6883759 GCF_000151845.1 Pteropus vampyrus | reverse complement strand
GGGAGCCGGTGTCACAGCAGCGTGGTTAGGTGTAGGGGCGGGGGAGCCAGGCCACCTGGAGTTGAATCTCAGCCCGCCCACGTCCCCGTTAGGTCACTTGGCCTCTTCGTGCCTCTGCTTTCTCGTGAGTTTCTCGTGGGGACTCTATGGGATGGTCTATGTGAGACTAGCCCGGCATATAGTAAACACTCACTAAGCATAGCCACTATTATTTACTGAGCATTTGCTACGTGCCAGGCACGGTGGAGCACGTCACACTCGTCCCACATACTGTCTGTCACAACGGTGAGTGTTGTTATCACCTCGAACCATCTCAATTTTACAGCTCGAGAAACTGAGTCTTAAAGAGGTTCCTTGCCCCAGGTGATAAAGCAGCTGGATGCCAGGTTCCAGCCTGGGGCCCAGGACCCCGGGGCGTGTGTGATACCCGTGGTGCTCACTTCAGTCTCCCTCACTAGACCGTCAGCCACCTGAGGGCAGAGACGGCACCTTTTGCCTCAGTGTCCTCAGCCCGGGGCCGGTGGCCGGCCCAGTTCAGTAAATGTTCACTGAAGGAAGGAAGTCACTTACGACCTGGCGACCAGGCGAAGGCGTGCTCACGCTCACGCTGAAATCAAACGTCAAGAGCGAGGGAGGAGGGAGGCACGTCCAGGGAGCCAGAGGGACTGAGGTGGGAAAGGTGCCTCTCACGAGGTGACGGAGGGGGCACAGGGCCTCGCCTCGCAGGATTTGGGTTTTTATGTCACAGAGACAGAGAAGAGACACCTCTGTATCTTTTCTTCCCAGAATTTAGGCTTTAAAAATATACTTATTGGGGAGGAGGGGAGAAAATAGTGTACGAGTGTGTTTGTGTATGTGCATTTGTATTTTGCTGCAATTTGGGCCCCTCCGTGTCCCTCGTCCAAGATAAAAATAGCCCAAAGAAAATAAAACTCCTTCAACTATTTCCAGGTTCTTTTCTGGAACAAAAGCTGCAGGAAGGACAGCCTAGAAGGCCGTGGACCTTAGATGATACCCAGTAATTCAGCAACAGTGAAGACGTGTGTGTGTGTGTGTGCGCGCGTGCGTGTGTGTGTGTGCCTGTGCGTGTGTAGGAGTGATCTAGGTGGGGGTTGGCATATCAGTCCCCATTCCTGAGGCTAAGCAGCAGCAAATTAACAAAAAAAATATTCCTACCAGGCCTCACACTGCTAAAGAGTAAATATAATTATCCTTAATCAATACAGGCCCTTCAGCGCTCGCTAATGGCTGTCCTGGGCTTAATTGTTCACAGCAGTTGGGGAGCGAGGACGGAGAGAGCGGCGTCCTCCAGCCTCCCTCTGCCAGGGCCGGCTGGCCCGCAGCTGCAGGCAGGGGCCCCAGCACACGTGATGGGGAAAGTCGGAGGTAAAGCTGGACAAGGAGAAGCTCACATGGTTTGGCCCAGACTGACCGAGCTGCCGCCTGGCGTGGCAACCCCACAGCGCCCGCGGTGCCTTTGAGGGTGCCCTTGCCGGCCCTCCTCCCATGAGCCCGTCCTTCAGCCCGGCCGAGCCCTGCTCAGCCTGGAGTCTCTGTCTGCTGACCCTCAGGGCGCGGTGGCCTGGTTCCCTGCTTGGATTCTTCTCCTCCGTGATGAGGTTCCTTTGGTCCCTCTGTCCCTTACTTCAGGGACCAGATTTCCTGTCTGGTGCTCTAACCCCCCAGCGCCAGGACTCCTCATCCTGGGCCCTCCATATCTTCTATTAGACCTGCCTTGTGGCCGCCAGCGGACACCGCCACCCCTCCACCCCCCGACTCAGCTCTTGCCTTTCTGAAGGCCAAAGAGAGCCCCCTTCTCTTCTAGGGAACGCACCAGAGAAACCCATAAGTTTTCTCCATCACATTACGTTCCTCCCTGTTCGATCCTAGCGACTTCTCCTCTTGTCCTTTTCTCTGTGGGGCTGGAAAACATTTGATTCTCCTCCAACCAACCCCTGCACAAGAATGTCACCTCCCCTGGTCCAGTCCTAACAAGCTCTGTGTAAAATTTCAAATCCTTTGGCACCCACAGTTGGCCTGTTCCCTGCTCCCTGATTAGAGAAGCCCAAATTGCCTGAGTGCTAAAAATAGCATCTTCATCAGTCACTAACCAACCTGATAAGTAGCAACCCTAACGCCCCCTGCCCAGTGTGCCTGGGGACACATCTCCCAAGCCTCTGCTCCCTCAGGAATCCCTGGAGGCTGCAGCACACTCTGGAGACCCCCTAGAGCCGGCCCACAGGCCTCGCCCCCCTTGGAGCATGTCCCTTATTGTGAAAGATAACCAAGGTAGGGACACGTGATCAGTGGGTGTCATCGCAATCACCCTGGGGACCTTAAAACACACAGGCCGTGGGTCACAGCCTGGGCACACTGAATGGGAGCCTCCAGGAGGAAGGCAAGGGGCTGTGTGCTCATTGGGACCTCGGGTGATTCTGACGCAGCTGGTTTGGTCACTGGCTGCTGGGAGCCACTGCACCAGGTGACTTTCCCATGTTTGTCCTTAACTGCTAGGAAGCCTAGGAACTGGGAAAGTGACCGGCGACATCACTGGGGACAGAAGGCCGGCTTCATGTTCCAATGCCCCATGACACATCCATATGGGGCTCGAGCCACAGTCGCCAAGGCTGAACTGAGCGTGTTTCTCACGTGCAGAAAAGCCTGTGTAGGGTTTGCTCTCCACGACAGTCATGTGGCGGCTGGGAGGCTGGTCCTCCACGCTGGGATGCCTGTTTGTCTCTCATCTGTGTTACTGTCAACCTCCTGTAATGTCCAAATGTTTATGTCCATGCGATCTTCCCCACCGACTTTACAACCTGTTGCTTTTGACCTGGAAACTCCTAATCATCCTTCACGACTGAACCTGGATACTCCGTCCCTAGGAAGTCTTCCCTGAGCTGCTACTCTCCCCATAAGCAATGGTTCCTTCCTCTCTATACCCCAAAAAGGCTGTTCTTGCAAAGGACACAGTCCATTGACTCACAGTGTGTTTTGTCTGTCTGTCCGTGTCCCCTCTAGACCAGGGCTGTGATCATGTCTAATCATCTTGGCATCTTCTGAGTCTAGAACAGCCTCTGCTGTACAGTATGTGCTCAGTAAACGCTCGCTGGGTGCAATGTGAGCCTCTGCCTGTGGAGTGCAGGCTCCACCCAGAGTGCTGGGAACCTCACATCTTCTAAGAGCCCGGATGCTCCGTAGAGCCGTGCACACACACCTCTGGGGAATAAAGGGAACGGCGGTGGGTGCTCCGGTTCTGCACCAAACTCATCTGCACTCAGTGAAAATGTCGACACTCTCGCCACCGGCTCCTGGCAAATTTCATCACTCCCTTCTCTGTCCAAACCTCTGTAAACACGCCCGCCGTACTGCAACCACTTGTTCACGAATCTGTCTTCCCCACTAGACGCGAGCTCCTCGGGGACCAGGCGCGTTTCTCGTTCTTCTTTGTATGCCCCATCCCGGCGCCTAGCAGGGCGTCTGGCACAGTGTGAGTGCTCGGTGCCTGCGCGTAGAGTCGCTCACCACCGGAGCTGTGCGTGTGTGTGGCTGTGGGACCAGGAGCGGCTCACAGTTCGTGGAGACCCTGCAACGAGAGTGACGTGGCTCTAAGATCCTCGTAGAACAGTCTTGCCAAGTGCCACTGCCCACTTGGTAAGAGCGAAGTGCTAGGGCAGTTTAGAAAGATGCCGGCTCCTCGGTTTGGCTCCCCATAACCTCCTCTTGTCCCTATCCCTAAGCCCCCAAGAGCACCTGACCCATCGATCTTTATAGCTGCTGCTGCCTGGATATGTGACTGTATGTGGAGGTCACGGACCTCGTGCGTTACAGGCTCAGGTCTCCGGCCCGCAGAGTTAGCAGAGCAACCCTGTCTTCTCGTCCTCCGAACCGCCTCCTGCTCAATATGAATCAGGTGCCGGCTACGTCTAAGTCCCTGCTCCAGGTGCCGAAAGCACTCTTCTGGAAAGAGATCCCGAGGGGTCCGTGGCTGTCGCAGTTGGAAGAAAGTTGGCAGGGAGAAGATAGGGTGGGGGCTGGACCAGAGGAGCAAGTCCAGGGACAGTAAATTACAGATGCTGGGAAAACGGCTTCAGCACCTTCAGGCTGCTCTGCGCTCTCTGTGGCATGCTCCGCAGCATACGGTGTGGCTGGGGTGCCCTTCTCCGTGTGGCTGGGGTGCAGTGTGGCTGGGGTGCCCTTCTCCGTGTGGCTGGGGTGCGGTGTGGCTGGGGTGCCCTTCTCCGTGTGGCTGGGGTGCGGTGTGGCTGGGGTGTGGTATGGCTGGGGTCCCCTTCTCGGAGGTGGTAAGGACGGGCAGGGCACTGACGCTCAGAGCTGGGCACGCGCGGTCTGCGTGTGCCAGCCCAGACGGCTTCCGGCCTGGTGCTGGGCTCTGTCTCCAGCACCTCGCTTAAGGGTAATCATTTTAATAAATCCGAATTGTGGGACTCTTGCCCGCGAGTGAAACCGAAGGCGAATCCACGGTGCAGACAGAGGGGAGTGCAGTCGCATGGGGCTAATTACGCACACGCCAAGCATGTGGCGGCACACCTCCGACCAGCAGGCGGGGGGCGTGCTCTGGGACGCAATTAGTGGCTGTGCACGCATAAAAAATGAGCCAGCGCCGCCTCAAGAAAAAGAAAACTTGCTGAAGTCACAACTTCGAACCCGTGTAGTTGCGATCACGCAGTGGCGTCACTTCGGCTTCAGCGACATCTGCCCCTCCTCTCACGTGCAGGTGGGCTTGCCTGCGGTGGCCATCCTTCCGCCGTCCCCCTGCCTGGCACATCTTCCCTTTCCGCATCCTCTGCTGTCCCAGGGCCTGGGCTCCACACTGCGTCACCCTGGCCCTCCCCGGGGGCTGCGGTGAGTGGAGCATTATTCTCAGAATAATAGTGACGGCGTGAATGTGCCGCGTCTGGCACCTCACGTGTCTTACCTGCTGATCCTCATGGCAATGCTATGGGGCAGCTAATAACACTAACCTCACTTTTACGAGGGGAAACTGAGGGTAAGAAAGTTAAGTAAGTTGTGCGAGGCCACCCGGACGGCCTGACCTGCATGCTCCCCGTTATGCTCGGGGACACGGGAACGGAAGAACCAGGCTCGAGTCCCAGCATCGGCACCTCGGGCGGGTCATTTCCTCTTTCCTCTCTGGAAAAGTGTGATAATAAAACTTGCCTTCGGGGTTTTCTGATGTGGAGATGGAACGAAGCCGTGTCTGTGAGCGGGACAGGCGGGGAGCGCCCCGCGCCAAGGCCCGGGGGGCAGAAGCGCACGGTGGTTGGGCCCGGCCGCCAGCATCAGCCATCGGGGGCGAACCCCCTCTCTGCGTCGCCCTGTCCGCCCTCGCTCCCTTCACTTCGCAGCTTCTCAGGGGCCGTCCCTGACCACCCCAAGTGGTATCGCTGCTCCCACCACTGCGCACGAGAGGCGCCGTGCCTGCCGGGGTCCCCCTTTCTACCCTCCTCCGCCTGGCGCTTCCTCCACTCCCGCCTTCTCTGCTGCGTTTTCCTCATGACCCTGATCACCTTTCTCATACTACACACTGCACTGTGTGCTCCCGTCTCCCTGACCCCTGCTCCCCACTAGCGCGTGAGCTCCATGGGGCAGGCGTGTTTATCTCTTTAGTTCGTGGTTGTATTCCCAGCATCAAGAACCGTGCTTGGCACCTAATAGGTGCTCAATAAATATCTGAATAGAATACTGATCGGAGATCCTTTGAGGCAGAAAAAGTACAGGGGGTCCGTTAGGACAGGAGGTCCCCCCCACCCCCGATGTTCCCTACGCCGAAGCACGGCCTCCGGCTCAGGAGGTGGTATGGCTCAGAGCAAGGCCACTCGCCAGAGTAGTCACCAGGCAGCTGACTATTTGGGAGCCTTCTTGGCTGGGGGTGGTGTTGCCAGATAAAATACAGGACGCCCAGTTAAATTTGAACTTCATATCAACACGAATAATTTTTTAGTACAGCTATGTCCCATCCAATATTTGGTACACACTTACGCTATGAATAAAAAGTATTTATTGTCCTGTATTTTTGTTTGCTAAATCTGGCATCCCTAGCTGGGGGACGTGTTTGCGTGGCGCCCTGAGAAGATGCAGGCATCAGGAAGAGTCCTTCAGCCACAACCAGACCTCCTCCTCGGCTGTGGGGAGGGCCCCTTAGAGAGGGGCTTTGGTGAGCATGCAGGCGAGAGAGAGGCGGCAGAAGGGGTCAGGGGGCGTGGAAGGGTGAGACACTGACCTCCGCCAGTGGGTGGAGGCTGCTTCTTCGGGAGTGGGTGTGAAGGGTGAGGATGTGGGCATCTCCCTTGTGGCATGGATAACTCTGCTTAGTTGTTATTGGCTACTAAAACACCTCCCCTATTGCAAATGCCCACACTCATTAATCTCAGGGAAGGTGTCGCCTCCACTTCAGCGATGAGGGGATTAAGGCCTTGAGCTACCAAAAGCACAGCCTATGTCACCCACCGGTTAGCTGTTGAGCTGGGGCTTGGACCCTGGCCTCCTGACGCTGGACTCGTGCCCAGTCTGTGTCATGAGCAAACTCTGGAGCACCTGGAGAATCCCACTAATACTTCTCGGGAGCCCGTTAAGTCCCTGACGCCATGTCACAGGCAGAGTCTGTGGTCACTTCTGTAGCCTTGGTCGGCCACCCACCCCACCCACGTCCAGTCTCCAGGGTGGGCTGCTCTCATCACCTTTGGGGCCACTCTGTGAAGCCAAGGTCTTTAGGGACATGGGGGAAGTCAGGCTGAGGTTGAACCCAGACTGACACCTCAGAACCAGAGGTGCAGCCCCCGCTCGCCTGCAGGAGCGGGAATGCTGCCTTCCCTCGCTTGCCTTGCTCAGGGCTCCAAGGCAGACAGAGGGGAGTGCAGTTGCATGGGGCTAATTACGCACATGGGGCTAATTATGCATCCTGCATTGCCCAGGGTGTCCCACTGGGCAGCCTCCAGGCCTCCCCAGTTTGCTCCGCCCCCATCCGCCCTCAAGCCCACCTGTCTCCCTCCTGGTAGAGTTTTTGATGCCTGTTATCCAAAAGCAAACTAATCTCATCCACCCTCCAAAGGTCAGAGGTTTGTTCCAGCAAGTGAGGTCCAGGGGTGACTCTAATCACCAGCCTGTAATTACTTTTCACACCCTAGCGGCATCTCGAAGGTCCTCTTTGAGCAAAGAGTCTGTGTCTTATGCTAATGACCACACACCAGGCAGGCATGGGAGGGAGCATGTAGGAGCAAGGAGGCGGCTGGGGTCCTCTTCCAGACTTCCGGGACTACGGGAAGCTGGAGGTACATTTCCTGCAGAGTGGGCCAGAGTCAGCATTCTTCTCCCCATCTGGGTCTGGGAGGACCATACATCTCACGTTAGACCTTCTCTATGACCTCCTTCCGCATCTCCCACCTCTGATAGACGGCACACTCCAATGAGGGTAAGCAGGAAGGCTGGTAAAGGGTCTCCCTACAGAGGCATGAGGAAGGTCCGCTGAAACCGCGAGGGACAGCACAGTACGCAAGGCAAGTAAGGCAGAACTGTCACCAAGCCTTGGCCAATGAGATGGAGGAAGGAAGTGGCACCAGAACCCGGGGAAAGAGAATCATGCCGAAAGGGCCCCCTTGAGAGGCGCTCTGGCCTTCGGTGTGGGACAGAGCCAGTCCAAGGCGACCTGCAGGACACACCTCCATTTCACTCTCCTCCATTTCACTCTCCTCCATCTGTCCAAGCTGCTGGCAGGGCTCCCGTTGGAAAAGCTGGCTGGAGACAGAATGCAGGGAGGGAGGATGGCAAGTAGGCCTGAAGGGTACCCTCTGGCCCACCCGCTCTGGACGCCCCCTTGGGAATAACTCACTGG
>NW_011888787.1:6868110-6873345 GCF_000151845.1 Pteropus vampyrus | reverse complement strand
TCATTCAGATCTTTGCTCAAACGTCACCTTGCCAGCATAGCTTTCTGCGGCCACCAGCGCCATACCCCTCTCACTGGTCTCCCTTCCTCCCTCCTACACATGTCTAGTTCTTTCTCCACACGGCAGAGAATGACCTTTCAAAAAATCAAATTGATCATGTCTGTCTCCTGTTGAAAAACGTGTCTTGGTCCTCATTTCCTTTAGAAGATCTGAACTCCCTAGCATGACCTACGAGGCCTTGACGCCCGATGCTACAAATCAGACGGCACAGTCACGAGCCACAGTGCTGACCCCTGCGTAGCTCCTGCTCTCCCGAGGCCCTGCCGGAGCACAGCCTGCACGATGGCCTTGTGGGAAGCAATCCAGGGGACCTGAGCCTCAGCGTTACCTCATCTAAGACGAGAAGGGACCGCGGCGTGCCAGTGGGGGACGTGGAATTGGTGCCGATGGGAAGGAAGTGAATGATGGGATGACTCCGCGAGGCCCTGCAAGTTGGGGTTTTCCTCTCTCCCTGAGCCCAGCTGGAACCTCTGGGGAGACCCTGAAGGATATTGCCCGTCCCCCTTTCCCCCCATGCGGCAAGGGACACTACGCCAGGACTTTACTTGGAAATATTTGCCTTCTTTTGTCTCTGGATATCACTGGAGGCTGGACAGTGCTTTCTAGAAGCCATAGGAGAGAGCGTTTACAAGATCCAGTTAGGAAGTACTTCCCCTCCTCCCCGTTTCTTGCATGCTACAATTTCACTCCTCCGTGGAGAGGGAGCGCCAGGGGACTGTCCCACCACAAAGGCCAGTTTTCATGAGAGCTGAGCTCCACGAAAACAACGCAAACGATTGTTGAGCCTTTATCATGCGCCAACCTCTGTCCTTAGCACTTTTCACATGTAAAGCCATGTGCTCCTCACGGCCGCCCTGGGAGGTGGGTGCTATTTGATGAGGTGAGAGTGTGGAGTAGAGCTCCTTCACCCCACGATGCCAAGGTGGCAGGAGGTGTGGGAAAGCCTTTCCCCACCTGGGAAAGCACCCTATGGACAAACAGGGACCATCTGAGGGGACCACTTCATCGGAGCTCTTCTGCTGCAGCTACGGCGCCCGTGGACACAAGTTCACAGTCTCAGGTGCTACCGACAATAGGTATCACGACGGTGCCTGGAACACGGCGGACACTCAAAAAAGTATGTGGCGAATAAGCGCCTTTATTGATCACGCATTGTCTCACCGAAGCCACATAAAAAACCTAAGAAGCAGCTATTGTGAATTCTATCTAACAGATGAGGAAAAAGGCAGCTCGGAGTAAATAAGTAGCTTAACTGAGGACGCGCAGCGAATAAACGCGGACGCCGGGCTTTGGCCCCGGCCAGCATGGTCGGACTTGCCTCTGACAGCTCAGGCGCTTGACTCATATTTGTTAGGTGACTCATGAAAACCGGGCCACGGACAGCTCTACCTGAGATGAACACTGGGCAAGAGGCGTTCTGGGCATGGGAGCGGAATCTGCAGCATGGCTGCGGCATCCTGGGCTTCCCCGCCCCCAGCTCCCTGGCTTGGAATTTAGCTCTGTCCTTGCTGCTAATGGATGACCCAGGCTCCCAGGTTCCCGCCCAGCCCTACCCATCCTCGAGCTGCAGCTGTGAAATCACAGTGACAGATCCAGTTTAGTTCCCAGGATGAGACTGTGATTATGTTTGCCTCAGCAGGGAGGTGCCCCCTTCTCCATCCTTGCCCTATGACAAACGAGCTCTCCTTTCTCAGTCAGGTAGTTCTGAAATACCACCTCTTCCATCAGGCCTTCCTGGATTGACTCGATGTCAGCTGTCAGCTGATGGAGGTTCTTTCTTCCATCCAGAGAAAGCTTTGAGCCCAGATCTCAGCCACTGTCTATCCCTGTCTTCTCAGATTATTGATAGGACATCTCTCTGAAGGTTTAGGTCCCAGCAAGGAGGTCTCCTCTCCCTATTGTTCTGGAGAGAAGTCCTCTTTCAAGCAGAAGCTGCTGGCAGGGCCTGTCTCACCAGCTCTTATTTCTAAAGGGCCTTATAGGATAAACCCACTAGTTGAGGGAGCCTTGTGAAAAGCCCAGGAACAGAAGGGTGTGTGTGTGTGTGTGTGTGTGTGTGTGTGTGTGTGTGTGTGTGTGTGTGTGTGTGTGTGTGTGTGTGTGTGTGTGTGTCTGTGTGTGTGTGCGCGCTCATGTGTGCAGAGAGAGAGATGGGGGAGAGAGAGAAGAGAGGGAGAGCGGGGTGGGGGGAGAGATGGAGGGAGGGAGAAAAGTAGCTGGCATAGATAATTTAAGGGGGGGAGAGGGTAAAGATTCCTTTAAAAAGAGAAAGAGGACGCGGTTCCATAGTGGAGCAGTTAGCACATCTGCTTTACACGCAGAAGTGCTGGGTTCACACCCCAGCGGAGCCACAGTCCATGATCTACGGCCATGCCATCCTGAACAAGCCCGATCTTGTCTGATCTCGGAAGCTAAACAGGGTCGGGCCTGGTTAGTACTTGGATGGGAGACCACCCAGGAAGACCAGGTACTATAGGTATAAATAATAATAATAATAATTAATAATAAAAATTAAAAAAAATAAAATAAAAAGAGAAAAAAAGAATTTCTTAGGGGAGGCTCTGCTGAGGGCGCCTGGATAACCCCAAACATCTGAGTCCACACTGAGGGTCCCCATGAAGATGTGCCCTGACTCTAGGCTCAGCGATTGCGGCACACGGAGGCACTTTACGTGTAGATGTTGGGGTTCTTCTAGACTTCAGCTGTGCAAATCCCTTTCCTTTCCCTCCCTCAGCACGGTCTCAGGGACGTGGAATAATAGGTTTTTGAGATCACGCTAAAAGCCTTTTCCTTTTACAGATAAGAGAACGGAGGTCCTAAGACTTGCGGCAGGTCCAGTGCATGCCCCACCTTGCAGGGAGCTCCCTCCTCCCCGTGCTCGTGGAGGGAGGCCAGTGGCAGCAAGGGGGCTGCAGAGGACCAGACAGAACGTTCTTCTCATTCCTCCTCTGCCTGCTCCATCCCTGCTCCCTGAGGCAGCATTTTTAGGCTGGCAGAGCAGGGCTGGGGTGCAGGGAGGGCTCTGCAGGGAAGAGGGGGGCCTGCAGGGCCAGGGCAGACACCAGTGACAAGAGCAATTTATTTCCCAGGCACAGATTAGACGGCAACTGAGAATTTCTTCTTCTACCATCCATCAGCTGGCCGCCTCCGGCAGCCTCTGTGGGGTCAGGAAATTTGTCTTGACTGCAATGCTCTGCCACTTTATTTGGGCTTCTGAGGCTCAAGCCATACCAGAGACCCCCAAACCAGCAGAAGGAATCAAACTCAAAGATCATCTACAGAGCTGGTACTTTATAATCTGCACCCACCTGCTCCCACCCTGGGCTGTACAGACTTCCCGAAAGACATGATGCGTTTCCTTGGGACCTGCAGAGAACAAGGGGCTTCTGTGAGCACACTGCCCTGGCTGGGAAGGGAGCAGCCCCTGAACCCTGTGCCCAGGGTCTGGGATCACTGGGGTTTTCCTAGCCTGTGTTGACAAGAGGGTGTTGGATGAAAGTACTATTAGCTGAAAGGGTTGGAAAACTTTTCCCATAAAGGGCCAGATAGTAAGTATTGTAGGCTTGCAGGCTGTCATAACCACTCAGCTCTGCCACTATAGGGCAGAGGCTGCCATAGACAATACATGCGTGACTAGAGCAGCCACGTTCCAATAAAACTTTATTTACAAAAAAACAGCTGACCGGCCCATGGGCTGAATACCAATGCTCTCAAACCTTGGGAATTTGGAAGACTTCACCTTCGTAACAAGATTTCTCAATTAACCAGGATCGTGAAAATTTTTACAATGAAAAACTGTAAATCAAGTGATGGGGCCATTGGAGTTTACCCTTAATCTAATACACTGAGCCTACGCATCCCGCCAAGCCTCCGAAGCCATGGGCTCTGCTCCTTTGTGGATGTGGGGCTGTTCTGTCTCGCACCGTGCTTAATCAGCGCTGTGCAGAAGTGTGTAGGATTCAGAGAACAGGCTCCGAAGTCATCAGTCCTTACTCTACTACTTACAAGCTGTACGACCTTAACCTCGCTCGTCTCGGTTTCCTCATCTGTTAAATGGGGCTGATAGCAGTTCACCCCGACAGGGTCCCTGAGAAGCTGAATGAGTTATGACAGGAAAAGCACTTGGAGGGGGGGTGCCCGGCTTGGGGTCAGTCCTCACGTGTAAGTGTTGCCAGACCCTAATTAACCTTCGTGACACCCTGACCAGGGGCTGGCTGACCTTAGTGATGTGAGGGGTTGAGGGGTGAGGATGCTCCTCCTGCCACATGGGCAGCACTGACCGTCCCCATCCAGGCACCTAGGCATTGGGCATTTGGGATTTCTCTTTTGCCTTTGACTATTTTGGTTAGTAAAATGTAAATTCTGATGTCATGCTAGGACTCAGTTATCTGGCTTTTTAAAGGCTAAACAAAGATGAACAAACAGAGATCTTCTTTGTACCCGTCCTTCTTGTCATGTAGCTTGAAAATATTTGCCTCGCTCTCCCCCTTCTTCCAGGCCTCAATCATCCCTGGCTGCCACTTCATTTGTCCCCACTAGGATGTTTCTGGGACCACGGAGGACATCTCAGGAGGAGCTCCTGAGCCAGCGGGGTCAGGCAATTTCCCAAACTCTGCCCTTCAGAATGACTCACTGTAGTCCTCACCTTGGCCTCACAGAAGGGCACATCGGCAGGAAGGGCAGGTTTTCCAAGGAGTAATAGGAGAGTGTGCGTGTCTGTGTGCCTGTGTGTGTAGGGGGAGGGAGAGGGGACAGGAAGGCAGAGGAAGACATAGAAGACGAATACAGTTAGAGAGAATGCTCACATCCAAGACGGGCAGAATGCGAAACTGTAAACAGATACGAGGTGGTAGAAATAAGAAAAAGTAGGAGACAGGAAGTAGGAGAAACAGGAGACAGATTCAGGGTGCTGGTGGTGTACCAAGGGCAGCCAGAAATTCAACCACTCGTCTTGGTCATAAAGTGTCCTGTTTTGAGCTTGAAATGTCCTTGACCATGGTGCTGAACTCTTACAGAGGTGGTCGAACCATGCTCTGACTGGAAGCTGTTAGAGTCGCCCGATTCCCTATGATAGTTACTGAGTTCCCGCTCTGTGCCTGATACTCTGCTACCTGCATTCTTTCACACACGTCATCTCTTTTAATCACATGATAACTTCCTAACACAGTAATTCAG
>NW_011888787.1:6866375-6868060 GCF_000151845.1 Pteropus vampyrus | reverse complement strand
TGCCCAAGTTGAGGGTCACGCCTCCTCCATCCTGTCCCCGCTCCCCGCCCCACAACACCCACACACAAATACACACACACACACACACACACACACACACACACACACAGTGGCCAGGTCCTGTCACTCCGCTACGAGAAGATTTCCTGACGTCACCTTATCCTTTCTTCTCCCTCGTCATTTTCCTAGGCTAACCCACCACCTTGACCTCACCTTGACCCTTCAGGGTCTCAGTTTTCTTCTCTGTAAAATGGGGGCAAGTTCAACCAACCCTGAGCGCCAGTCTCTCCAAAGGCCTACCCAGTAGGGGGACTACCCGTCCTGCTTGGCAGGGCTGCATTGTGACTTCTGTGGACCCTTTGCCTTCACAGTCTTCTTCCTCCATAAAAAAAGTAAAAATTAAAAAGTATACTTTACCACTGCATTGGTCTAAAGACAAAGATAATCCCGACTGGACTGATTATGATATATTCGTTATTATCATATTCATTCTGATTTAAAAAATTATCATATTATTATCATTCTGATTTAAAAAATTAAAATTAAAACATTTTTGTGGGCGTCTAAAAGTATCGTGGACCCTAAGCACTGTGTCTATTGTGCCTGCCGGACAGGCTGGTTTTGGTGTCTTGAGCACAGAAAGTCCCACATCCTGGGAAACGTGTCAGTCCCGGGCAAACTGGGACTGTTGGTCACCCCACTCCAAGGCCTCCGTGGACCCATTTCTCCACGGCCCCCCTGACCTCGGTGTTTCCTCCCTTCCCTTGGCTAGTTCCACCCCTGACACGTGGGCGCCCCTGCTGGTCCCTGATCAGACTGGGCACCCTCTGCCTCAGGGCCTTTGCACTTACTCCTTCCGCCGCCTGGCATAAACACTCGGCCAACTTCATTCAGATCTTTGCTCAAACGTCACCTTGCCAGCATAGCTTTCTGCGGCCACCAGCGCCATACCCCTCTCACTGGTCTCCCTTCCTCCCTCCTACACATGTCTAGTTCTTTCTCCACACGGCAGAGAATGACCTTTCAAAAAATCAAATTGATCATGTCTGTCTCCTGTTGAAAAACGTGTCTCGGTCCTCATTTCCTTTAGAAGATCTGAACTCCCTAGCATGACCTACGAGGCCTTGACGCCCGATGCTACAAATCAGACGGCACAGTCACGAGCCACAGTGCTGACCCCTGCGTAGCTCCTGCTCTCCCGAGGCCCTGCCGGAGCACAGCCTGCACGATGGCCTTGTGGGAAGCAATCCAGGGGACCTGAGCCTCAGCGTTACCTCATCTAAGACGAGAAGGGACCGCGGCGTGCCAGTGGGGGACTTGGAATTGGTGCCGATGGGAAGGAAGTGAATGATGGGATGACTCCGCGAGGCCCTGCAAGTTGGGGTTTTCCTCTCTCCCTGAGCCCAGCTGGAACCTCTGGGGAGACCCTGAAGGATATTGCCCGTCCCCCTTTCCCCCCATGCGGCAAGGGACACTACGCCAGGACTTTACTTGGAAATATTTGCCTTCTTTTGTCTCTGGATATCACTGGAGGCTGGACAGTGCTTTCCAGAAGCCATAGGAGAGAGCGTTTACAAGATCCAGTTAGGAAGTACTTCCCCTCCTCCCCGTTTCTTGCATGCTACAATTTCACTCCTCCGTGGAGAGGGAGCGCCAGGGGACTGTCCCACCACAAAGGCCAGTTT
>NW_011888787.1:6861065-6866096 GCF_000151845.1 Pteropus vampyrus | reverse complement strand
AGTTCCCGCTCTGTGCCTGATACTCTGCTACCTGCATTCTTTCACACACGTCATCTCTTTTAATCACATGATAACTTCCTAACACAGTAATTCAGGGAACTGCTAATGTCCTGCCTTCTGTTACTCAGACCTAACCATAGTTGGAAGTGGGCGCTGATGAAAAGTATCTCGCGTTGTTGTAAGGACCTTAAAAAAGGCAAGAGAGGACAAGAGAGAGCTGGTCTCTGGTTTTAAATGATAACCAAAGGGGTCAGCCAGCGTGGGTTTTGTCCGGCATGTGAACCGCTAGAATACTGCATGTCTATGCTAACAGGGGCAGGGTGCTGGGGAATTTTACGTATTACTATAAATTAGTATCTTTAAAAGAACATGGAAATGATGTATCCAAAAGAGAATCTTTTGTAGTAGAGATTCTAGCAGCTCTAATCCATTCCAACTGTGATGCTATTACCCAAAATACTTCTGGACTTTTCTTCTTGAAGTTTCTTTAAAGACACATATTTATATCTTTTTTTATTATAAATATTCTTCAAATGTGGGTGTAAATTATTTTTGAAATATAATATTTTTGGCCATTTTATTTTTATTTTTAAAAATTTTAATAGATTTTATTTTTTATAGTAGTTTTAGGTTCAAAGCAAGATTTTATTTTTTATAGTAGTTTTAGGCTCAAAGTAGTTTGAGGATACTATTTCACTTTTCTGTGTTGTTTCTCTGATTTTCTTTGTTTCTTTAAACACACACACATACACACAGTGGCTGAGAAACAGAAGTGCTTTTTTGTGTCAGAAACAAGGTGTGACTCTAATGTATTAAGGCTGCCTTTTCTACTTAATTCCTGAATCAGCCATAATGGCCATCTCCAGAGAGATATCCACCAACCAATCAGCAATGCTAGCACCACTGAATTAAGTATGCAGCCTCCCAAGGAAACACTTTGAAGGGCACTGCAATCCTTTAAATGCACATCATGGAGAGATTCCTATGTGCGCTTATTATTTTAAAAAAATCTTATTGCTTTAAAGACCTGGCTCTGCCAATTACTCACCTCGGTGACCTTGGATAAGTTACCTAACTTCTCTGTGCCCCTGGTTCTTCATCTGTAGAAAGGGGGTAGTAATAGTTGCTAACGAGTTAATATATGTAAAATGTGCTTAGATCAATGCCCGGCCAAGAGTGAGCGTGCGGTCCGTGGTCACTTCCAACCATCCCGCTGTTCATTCACCCTGCTGCCCTTAGTCTCCTAGGCACATCTCCGGGTAGAGGATCCAGTGAGTTAAGACACGTTAGGAAGCTTGGTCCAGAGCCTGGCATCGGGAAGGTGCCCAAAGCACATCTGTTGATCTAACTAGAACTAAAAGTAGCCCTTTAGGAGATGAGGGCTTACGTGAGGGTTTATGGAAAACTGGAAACTCCCTTGGATAGATTCGTAAGATTACCATGTTTGGGGTATTTTCTGACTATACAGAGCATCCCAACCCTGTGAGACTGCAGCTGGAAGGAAGAAGGTCATGGAACCCTTTCAGCATGCCCCTCCCCCCACGGGAACACCTCTCACCGTCACTTTCATGCAGTGGGTGCTGAGGGGATGGGACTCTTCATGTCGTCCCAGAAAGGACAACTCGCTAGAACGTTAGTTTCTGAGGCGTAGTCTCCCCTCTCCTAGGGCAATATGCATGTCTAAGTGAAAAAGCTTTAAAAACTCAAGGAACATCATAGGCGCCTTGAGGAAGGTGAACAGAGAATTCTGGGTATTTTGTAAGGGACTTTGAAGAAGGTCTTTCTGAGCCTGGTCGAAATCCTAGCATTCATATAAGACACCGTTCTCGTGGGCAAGAGCAGAGGCCTTGGTGTTGGACAGACCTTGGTTCCAATTCCGGCTCCAACACACACAAACTGTGTGATTGGGGAAGCTGCTCACTGCTCTATGCCACGGTGCCTCATCTCGCCACCAGGGAGAATCCTGGCATCTACCTCACCGGGCTGTAACAGGATCTCAGTGAACTGAGGCCCGTAGAGCACCCAGCAGAGTGCCCGGCACAGGAAGCTTTCTAGACCTGGTCACTCTGATTATTTGAAGTGGCTGATTAACATAGCTACCATTTATCGAGCACCTACTATGTGCCGAACATTCTGCTCAAATGCTTTACACACATGTTATTTAAACTTCACAATAACCCTTTGAGGCATCTTTCCCATTTTATAGTTGAGGCGACTGAGGCCTGAGAATTTAGGTGGTTTTATCCCCGAGTCATACAAATAACAAGTGTGGAGTCAGGGTTTAAACCCAGGATGCCTTGACTCCGAAACCCATGCTTTTAAGCCCCATCTTGTCGTCTTCCTTAAGTCACCCATTCTACCCACAGGCACTGTCGCAGCAGGATGCCAGCGGTATCTGACGGAAATCAGAACCCCTCTTTCCCCTTTTCTTTTTCCAGAGGGATATCCTACAATCTTATGTAATAGTTCCTCTCAAAAAAGTCTGTTTAACATTCATAGATTATAGATCTTTGAAAGTGAGCTCGTGAGACACAGAAACACACAAGTCATTAGAACATCAGACAGAAACGGAGCTCCCGGGGCCCCCGCCCCTGCCCTCGCCTCCAGGACCACCTGGGAGTCCCAGTGGGGGCTTCCTCCTAGCCCTCACTCCAAACTGGTCCCCCAGCCTGAAGTCTCCTCCCCCTCTTCCTTCCTCAGAGGCGTGGCCCTGTGTGCTCAGTCGGGGAGGAAGAGAGAGGCGAAACCAACGCAGTGAACATCCACCACGTCCCGGACTCGGTGCCAGGCAGTTTCACGTGTATCGTCTCATTTCATAATACTGCAAGGAGATAGTGCGAGCCTGCTTTTCCAGAGGAGGAAGTTGGAATTCATAGAGATTAAAATGCAGCCGGGAAGCGGCGGATCTAGGTTTGGAATTCACATCTGATAAGTCTGTATGTACCCTATTTTTTTCCTGAAACCACCACCCAAAAGAATGAACACACACACACACACACACACACACACACACACACACACACACACGCGCGCGCGCAGAGTTAGGCACTGAAATAAAGTGCTTGTATCAAATCCACAGCAAGGATAACTATATTATGAATGTAATTGGGGGTAAGTGGAGTGGGAAGCAGATTGAGATCCTGGTAGAATAATAGTTGGTAAAAATTTTTGAGTACTTGCTATGTACCAAGCACTGTTCTAAGTGCTTTCTGTTGTGTTAGCTCATTTAAACCTCACAAAGATCTTATGAAGTAGGTGTAACTGTTGTTCCCATTTCAAAGATGAGAAAACGGAAGCACAGAAGGTAAGCCGCTTGCCCGAGGGTTACAGACCTAGCAGAGGTTTATCTACTGCTACGGCTCCAGCCATTTTCTGTTCTCTGCTCTCAGCTGGGCTCTGGCCGCCCCTGATAACTGGTTTTGCTAATAGCAGGCATCAGAAGGAGACCGGAAAGCAGGGGGAGGGGAGAGTCCTCTTTCCTACTTCCTGTTCCTGCCAGTGTGGCTCCAGCAGTGGCTCTTGGCTCCAGCTGCTAACTCTTCTGGGCGTTTCAGAGCCAGCCTCTGTGCTCCCTTGAGCCAGCTGACACCCGCTCCTCAAAGATCCGAGCACCAGCTCCTCCCAGCTTTAGGGTCGGATAAGCCTCCGCTCTTACCCTCCGCATCCTAGCGGTGGCACTTCGTGTCCTGCACTGCGTGTGTCCGGGTTACTTCAGCGTTCTCTCTTGCTCTTCCAGCTCTCCAACGGTTGCGTAACTAACTCCCCGAATTAAATCTCCTCCGTTTGAAATACCTAGGGTGGCTTCTTTTTTCCTGAATGGACCTTGACTGCTATAGTATTTGGACCCAGGAGCTTGTTTCCGGAGCATGTTCTCTTGATCACTAGCGTCTTACTTGCCTCTCAGTAGCTGTGGAAATTTCAAACCCCAGCAGGTAGGATCACAAAAGTCACTTTTATTATTTCATATTTTCCTCCAGATACTAAATGCACTTCACTTAAATAAACACTTACTGTTCTTAGCAGACCATGAGCACAGGCTTCACTGTGAAGATTTTCAACTATGGGAATCCTGGCGGAGGGGCCCTGGGAATGGTGAACTCTGAGAGCTGTCAGTCTGATTTTGACTTCCCTCATTCTGATGCCAGGCACTAGAGTCACTCTGCTACAGAGTCAGACTGAGCCCAAATTAAGAGGACAGATGGTCACTTTGACGCTAAAGGAAATTACTGGGGATAATAAAGGTTTATGGCTTTAATTAGAGGGCTGGCTGGTGTCAGTACCATTTTGAAGACACGGGCATCGTGACGGCATGAATGTTTAAAGGGGGACACTGCTTGGAGAACTTTCAGCCAGGGTACCTTGTTAAGAGAGCTTTGATCACGAGATGGGGAGTACCACATCCGAGATATAGAATGAAAGCCACGTAAGCCAATAAGCATGGCGCTACAATCTTGTCTAACATGGTACACGGGATGGCACTTAGTGAAAGAAAAAAAGACACAGAAAGAGGAAAGAGGTGGCCTCCATCCAACCACTTATCCATCCATCCAACCACCGATACATCAATGTATTCATTCGTTTAACGAACATCTACGGAGTTACTATTCTGTGCAGAGTGTATGTGGGATGAGAGACAGAGAGAGGTAAGTCAGATGTGGATTCTGTCCGGAAGGACTCTAACCTCCAGTAAGAGACATCAGAAGAGGAAGAGGTGACTTCCAGCAGGAGCAACTGTGACTTCAAGAAGCAAGAAGCAATTGAGATGGGGAGGAATGTGCGGGGCATTTTGAGGCCCGTGGAGAAATTCGGTGGATGGTAGTGAAGACTTTGTGAACTGAAGTCACGGCAGCAAGATGGGAAGGAGAGCTGAGAAGCTGGGATGATATTGCGAAAGGCCTTGAGTCTCAACTTTGTTCCGTGGGGAGTAGTAAGTGGATGCTCTGAAGCAGGGCACGAGATGATGAAACCTAGCGGCACAGTGTAAAATGGACCGTGGTCAGGACATCGGTTAAGAAGTTGTTATGGTGTCGA
>NW_011888787.1:6843063-6859765 GCF_000151845.1 Pteropus vampyrus | reverse complement strand
GCTGTGTCTGGTTTTCCTGGAATCTGAAGATCAGTTTCTCTCCTAGCCTCTGGCTTATGCCTCTCTGACTCCCAATGCCCGTGAACCTCTGGGTAATATGCTGGTCGAGTCCTGAGCCACCACCCACCCCTAACACTGTCCCCTGGGGCCGTGTTCCAGCCTGTCCTGCCTTGAACTGTCTCTGTCCTCTGCCAGGAGGTGTGTGCGTTAGGGGGATAGGGCGGAGTGGTGCAAAGGATGAGGGCACTCAGACGAGAGTAGACCCTGCCCTTAAGGAGACAAATCTAGCCAGGACAGGGGTGGCACATGCTCTCCTTTGGACTGCCTGCCTAGTCACATATGAAGTAGGCGTGTACGGCATGGCACATGGCACAGGGCTCGTATGGGGTGACAGGTGATAGGAATTACTAGATGAAGACTTCTGAAGGGAAAAGTCTTAAACCAGTAGCCCCACCTCGGGGCAGGGGGCTGTGGGCAGAAGGAAGACTGGCTTGGAAGTCCTGCTTTATGAATAAGTGAATTTCTGTTTGGGGCCGGATCCGTTCCGTGGGGAAAGAGATGCTGCTCACTCCACCTGGGAAGACAAACTAAGTGTATTTTAATGTGCAGCTGCCGCCCCAGCCCAGGGCCCCAGTCAGGCCCAGAGCATCTGGCTGGAGGGTCTCTTTTAAACAGATGCTTTTATAGACTTGTTCTGAGCACTTAACATGCCTTCTCTTTCCCGGCTGATAAATGCCCATTTCCAAGTTATTGAAATTCACCAGGAAGTATGGTTAATATGCGAATATAGATTAGCCCCCTTGCTACAGATGAAAAGCTGCCTGCTTGGCAGCCTCTGGTACTCAAGATTCATGAACTATCTGGGGCAAGCAGGCAGAACAGAGAATGAACTGGACGGGGGTGGGGATGGGGGGGTAGGTTTAATTCTTGGGCTACTGATGAATCTGATTGCCGCCAACACTCGATTCTACCCAGGTGGATCACGCACCGAGCGCGTTGTCTGTACAAAATGTTAAATTCCCCGAGACCTTCCCCATCGCTCCACATATCCAGAAAGCTTCGAACCAGCCTGACCCAGGCATTAATTGGTGTCTGCTCACAGCCAGCCAGCTCATTTCCATGCTGGCTGAATCAAAACATAATTAGGAAGGCAAACATGCCATGAGATACGTCCGATATCTATATGTCATGCCGCACGCGCGAAGTCCAACAACGGTAAGCTCTTTGGTCCTCTGCCGATTTGAATTAATCACCCCACTTCTCCGGCCCCCCCAAGCATGAACGAATGCTTAGGAGCTACAGGCCACTAGGCTGTTTTAACAAACATCCGGGAACACACACATTCGACTGTGTTGTTCTTTCAAAACGGTCACCTTGGGACCGAGCTGTGGCCTTGTTAAGACACGTATGGAAGCTCTTTTTTGGGCGGGAATTACCTTTGCCACTTCTCGCCCATTCTTTTAAAGTGCCTGTCTGCAACCGAGGGGCACGTCTCCGTCTTGGGAGGGCAGAATTGATTTTTAGTGACAGCAGAAGGCATTTTGGAGCCAAGTAGTGAGTCAAGTGAGATCTCACAATTCTTACTCATAAAGATTTGTTTTCCCAATTCCTTCTTTTTTTTTTTTCTTCCAAGAAAGTAGTTGAACTTTGCGTCTGTGAGCATTTCCTGAGCGAGGGGTGAGCTCGTCAGTGCTCCCTTGAACTAAATGAGCAAGAGAAAACCAACCCCTCCAACAATGACACACGGACCTTTTCTTCTGAGCACACAGCCCTCGGCCTGGCAGCCACTGACAGCCACGTGGGCACGGTGACATCTAACTAGTCCCCAGGGCGTCTCCTCTGTGAGCTGAAACATTGCTCCAAACATCCCGCTCCCGGCCAGGTTCCCTTGCTACCCGACCAACTGCTCACCCACCTCCTGGAGCCACTCATCAGCCTGTGCAAATGTCAATGTCCAAATTAATCAGGAGGACAAAACCATGGCAACAGCCTCCGGTGAATGAACCAAATATCCCGAGGCGACATTCTAGAGGGGGCTACGTGGCTTGCAGTGACCTGGGGCTGGACACTTTTCCAAAGAAAGGCATTGAAGCTGTCCCACAATATGTGGATCCCCAAGAGGACCTCTCAGGGGACTTTAAGCCTCCTAGCTGGATTCTGATGTATTGGTTAAAAAATAAAACAAATATTTTCGTTTGTAGTCAGGGCGAGTGCAGGGCCAGGTGAGAGGTGGGCCATGTTGGGGTGGCTATAGGCTTGGTAAGCTGTTTTTAATTTATCAAGTGAGGGACACCTACGTCCATTATCAGGTATCTGGGGAGGCAGGTGAGCTGTTTCAAAACCCTGCTCGGTTTCCCTAAATCGATCCGTCTACCTTTAAAATATCTAAGATGTAGGTGCTACTTTGGGGACTGGCCATTCCATGCCAATGAAAGAACGAGATTTCTAAAAATAAAAATTCAGAAAGCCAGACTCCAAGGGACGGGGGGCCTGCAGATCAGGAATAATTCTCCATGGAGGTTACGGCCTCTGTTATATTCCTTCCAGGGATCCCCACTCTTTGCCGACATTAGTCCCTGGAGATTTTCCCTGACACTGGGGAAAAATGAACTCTGGGGCTATCCCTAGCTTCTCCTCTCCCTGGGGCGCTCTACAACCAGATCCAACAATTTCCGTGTCTTCATTTCCCTGGACGCTGGCCTCCGGATTCAGAGAAACTAGAATTCTATTCTTTCCTCTAAGGAAAACCATTAGACCCGTACTTAGCAACCACCAGGAGGGTATTTTTAGCTCTCTGGCAGAAGTGTAATGTACAAAATGTAATAATCTCGGCCTTGAAGTTCCTCACAGCCCCATTCAACATGAAATTGTGGCTGATGAATGTTCATGGAAGGAGCAGACAAACAAGGCCAGCGTGCCTGTTCGTCGTGCGCCTTCTCTGTTCAGGATGTGGGTACCAGAGATGGCAGTAAAACTCAGGAACGCACGGATAGGAAGTTCATTATCTGACTGGCAGGAAAACTAGTCCCCAAGTGTTTGTTGCTTTCTTAGATCAAGTTGGTAGCCCATGAGCTAAATCCACTAAGTCGACATTCCTGAGTGCATCAGTTGCCTGGACCCCTTTTCCGGACTTGTGCTGTGCCCTTGGGCAAGTCCCTTCACCTGCCTGGGCCTCAGGTTCCACACCTGTAAAATGACTCTTTTCAGCTAGGACAGTCTGCCTTTCCAAGGACCACTATGTGGACCTGATTTTAGACAAACCCCATGAGTGGGCAGAGACCCAGAGCCATCAACTGTGCACTGGTGAGCGCCTGCGAGGTGGCTGATCTGGACCTGGCCTGGCGTGTGGCTTGTCCACTTCCTAGGCCCTCTTTAGACAGATGTTAATTCCCAGGAAGCAACCCTCATTAGCTGGCACCTGTGCTTCCAGGCCACCCGCCCTGATTTCAGCTGGTGGGACCCCAGGAACTGTGAGTGGATTTGAACCAAATCAATAAAACAAAACCAGGCAGGTGCAATCTGCTCCAAAAACACTCACGGGACTTATTCTGAGGTCAAAGAATGGTGATTTTTGGATTAATGACTTTTTTTCAGACAACCTAGGGGTAGGGAAAGAGACAGATTTAGCCCCACTTCTTCCAATCATGCTCTTCTCAAGGCAGACGAGGCAAGAGGAGGGGAGGAAGAGGAGCAAAGGGAAACTGATCCGGAGAAGCAGGAAGGGGGGTCTGGACCATCTCCTTCCCAGAGGTGGGGGAGGATACACAGATGACGGGAGCCGTCCCTCCCCCATCTCCTGGTCCTGACTCCCCATGAAACGGGGCTCCCGGGATCCTCGCCATCTTCCTATCTCCAGGTAGGTTGGCGCCACATCAAGGTGACTGACTGGGATCCTGTCTCAGAGCCCCATCGTTTATTCACTCACTCATTCATTCGAATGCGTTTAAGAGAGTACCTACTATGTGCCAGGCACTGTGCTAGGCTTACAAGTTGTCTTTGTTGGGCATGCCACTGATCTCTAGTGGAGCTGGGATGAGGTTTCTCTTGGACTTAAAGTTGCCTGTATCCAAAAAAGCTTGAAACTCCATCAAACCAGGGTCCCCGACACTTTCAGTTCTGGAGGACCTACGTGTACACACTTGAGAAGTGGCAGTGGGGTCTGGGAAATGGGAGGCGGGAGAAGACGCTTGAGCTGCCTGTAGGAGGAGAGTAGATCATTCGTTTCTACCACGACCTTAACCAGTGAGGAAGGTCCAAGGAGGACTATGCAGGGGCTTCAGAGCCAAAAGGGGCGTGGAGGGAGTGGGGGATATGAGGGAGAAACAGATGTGGTTCTAGCTGGTGTATCGAGGATCTGCAGCCATTCTTCAGCTATCCATGCCAGGAGAGAGGTGTGATAATGAAGGATCTCACGTATTATTCCCGACACTCCCTCTCCCCAAGCCCGTGCTGTTGACCCTCAGTCTCATGGCAAGGGAACGAGTCCTTGACCTTCCTCTTAGAGTAAGTTCCTTTCCTCACAGTGCACATTTGAGGAGCCGAGGACTTTAAGTTTTACGGTTACTCCACTAGCAGAAAACTGAGTCTCCAAATCTCAGGAAGCAAAAGCAGGCGGATGGGCGTTAACAACAGCTAACATTCACTGGAGCCCTACCACGCGCTGGACATTTTAGATCAATGCGTGTGTGTGTTGCGTGTGTGTGAATTCATCTAATCCTCACCAAAGCAATCTCATGGAGTAAGTGTTGTTATTATTCTCATTTTTTTTTTTCAAATGAGGAAGCTGAGGCACAGAAAGGTTATGCGACTTGCAGGTTATGCGACTTGCCCAAGGTCACTTGGCTGGTAGATGGAGGACAAACTGTGCCTGGGACAAAAGCCCCGACATGAACCTCGGTGCTATTTCACCTCTGGGTAACTGGAAGGGGGACTCTGTACTCATATCCTCTGGCTTGTCGCCACTGCCAACTTCCAGACTAGCAGGCAGAGAGGCACGTATGTGAAACCTCTTCCTTTCTCTCTGCTGAATCCCATTTCCCAGAGTGTGAAATGAGCTTCCCTTCTGCCAGCCACAATATGGCCCTATTATGCCTAATAAGACACGGGGCTTCTATTCAGCATGAGTTCAGATGCTGAGCAAAGGGGAGACACAGGGATTCTGCTTCCACTCCAGTATCCTCCCATCCAGGGCGCTCAGAGTGGAGGCCCAAGGCCACAGATAAGGCTGGACCCATGCGTGGACCCTTCTCCCTAGCCCTGGCTTCTCTGCTCCATTACCTCTGTTAGCGTGGGAGGGAAAGAAGGGGTGAGGAGGGGAGAGAGGCTCTCCCACCGTCATGTGCTGATGCTTTAACCTGCACAGCTGGCTCTGGAAGACAACAGATGTAGTGAGTCAACAGAAAGGGCAGCCTCATTAGAGGAGCTGATGGGGTGCTCTAAGCACTCTCCCTACATTCCTGCCCCCTTGAACAACAGTTGGAGGACACGGGGTAGAGAATGCAGAGCTGGCTGCATCCAGGCAGGGGCCCTGTGATGGTTAATTTTATGTGTCAGCTTGACTGGGCCACAGGGTGCCCAGATAGTTGATCAAACATTATTCTGTGAGGGTGATTGGGATGGGATTAACATCTGAATGGTAGAGATTAAAGTAGATTGCCCTCCCCACTGTGGGTGGGCCTCATCCAATCAGTTGAAAGTCTCAATAGACTAAAAAGACCAGAAATTATAGGGAAACTCCTCCTGCTGATGGCTTGAGCTGGACATGGGTCTTCTGTGGCCTATGGACTCATAGTGGAACCACACGGCAGCCCTCCTGGAGCTCCAGCTTGCCAACCACAGATCTTGGGAATTCTCAGCCTTTATAATTGTGTGAGCCAATTCCTTATAAGAAATTTATATATATTTCCTATTGGTTCTATTTCTCTAGAGAACCCTGATTAATACAAGCACCATAAGTATTCGTTGGTAGGGACCTGGCTTGGAGCTTGGTTAGTTGGGTTTCTGCATGCAAGGAAAGGTTCTGAGTCAATACATTTATATATTCTTGCCCCTCTGCTTCCAAGGATTACTCTAATGGCCCCTGAAATGAAGCCTTGAGCAGGAAACTCAGCATGGAGGCACTTCTCGGGCCAAATATTCCTAGATATGGCCTGTTTTTCAAAGTTTAAAATTAAAGTCGATGCACAGAACTCTTCGCTCTTTCCCAGCTCCGATGCACTACAGGGCAGAAGAGAACGCTATGGCGCGGAAGTTCGAACGTGCTTTAGATCTCAGCCTTGGAGAGAGACGCTCGCTGGGCTGTCCACATACAAGTACCGTCTGGGGACGACAACGGCTGCATTCAGCGGGGCCTGCCTCCGAGGGAGGGCTCCCATCTGGGCATGCGTCCTTCAAGGTCTCTGAGGTGGGTACCACCACAAGGGTCCCCATTCATTTCTTCCAGTGTCGGCTCATCCAGAAGATTTCAAATCGTTTAATCCTAAGGAAGGTCAACATTCCTGCAATGCAGCCTCGAGCAGGTGAATCCAGGGCCGGGCTGGCGAGACAGTGCGGTAGTGAGTGAGCATCAGCACCACTGAAGCCAGCTGGGCTGATCCCAGCTCTGACGCTTACCGCGTCTGAGGTCTCAGGCAAGTTACTGAAGCTCTGTGTACCTCGGTTTCCTCATTTGAAAAATGGGATGATTATACTGATACCCACTCTTAAGGTTATCGTGAGGACCAAATGAGCTAATATATATGTGTGTGTGTAAATATATAGCCTCTTGTAGCACTAGATACATTTTAGCTATTATTGGATATTTATAGGTTGGCAGAATTGTTTACCCTTCTTTGCATCTCTCTCTGAACGTAGCTAGGTCAGAATTACACATCTGATGATAGTACAGGGAGATGTGACACATGTGATTTTCCGTTCCAGGCGCTACCCACTGCCAGGTTCCCAGTCCAAGCTAGACAACGCAGGGGGATAACTGGAGACACGATCCTGATGGTCAAGAATGTACATACTAAGTTATGGAAGCTTCCCTACCCTCGCCGGGTTATAAACTGCCGACTAGCACTGCAGGAGGTACAACCGAGAACGGAGGAGAGTTGAGTGAGCCTGCGTGGAACCGCCCGGGGCAGGCTTGGGCTCTGAGGGGACAGCCGTGGCCTCAGGCTGCCCCAGCTGCCGTCTCAGATGCCCGGCGCCTCTCGGGCATGGCTTAGGAGAAAGGCACTCTGAATGGCAACACGTAAAGTTTTCAACTTTCCTGCGGGGACTTCTTTGCTAGTGGCAGATAAGTACGGCGCAGGAGCACGGTGTCTTAAGTAATAAAGGAGGAGGAGGAAGAGTAATCCAGAGAGAAATCAACTTATGGTTCATTTAAACCTTATTGAAATTTCTACTGTGGAAACATTTAAATATCATAGTTACTGCTGTGTGTCTTCGCTCCTGCTAGTCCCCAGTGGATGTTTTGTGGCACATTTGGTTGGGAAGCAGAACAATAAAGCTGCTTGGAAATTGCTCTCCCACTGCTAGGTAATTACATCAGGTTTTTATTCCAAATGTAAAGAATGAACCGTTATATTTTTAATAAAGGGAGCACTTGGTTGGTCCTGACCCCCTCTGCCCCCCAGCCTCTGGCTGCACTGGCCCTTTGCTCCCACATCCTCTGCTGTGTTCTCCAACTCGGCCTCCTCTGTCTCCTGCCTGTCTCCCAAGAAGCAGCTGGAAGCAGCTCTGAGGGTTCAGCTGCTGGCTCCTCTGTCTCCCAGTGTGTCACTGTTTAGAGAAAGGGACGGTCCCCTCCAGATCTCTGTCAAGAACATTAAATATTTAGCCTGACTCCATGCAGGCCATCAAACACACTCCTGTCTCCCTGTCCTGCCCAAAGTGACACATTTCCCCACCTCCATCTTTTTTTAATCCCGAGCAAGTGATCAGGGATTAACTCGGCATTTGTCAGCTCTGTCTAAGCACAGGCGTGAGCTCATCGGCTCTCTCCCACCAGACGGAGCAGAGAAAGTGCCTTTTGTGTTCTCAGACGCACAGTTCAGCCTGGCAGCCAAGTGAGCACCTGCCCAAGGCCGCGCCGGCTCAAGTCCTCACCAGCTGCCCACACGGGCTTCTCTAGTCTGGTTTCTCAGGGTTAACTCTGGGCCGGCTTCCCCGTTCCCTGACACAATTCTTTCTTTCCTAGCCCCTGATTCTGGCTACTGTGTGCCGGGAAACAAATTCTATTTATGCTATGTCATCTCTGATGTCACCAGGAAGGAGAAAGCACAGCAGCAGCTTCTACACCTCACGTGACAGAGTGGGAATCCAGGGCGGCCTCCGGGACAGGGCAGGGCCCGGGAGGTCAAGCCATTATTCTGCAGCTGTGTGGCTCTGAGCTCACCCTTCTTATCTCTGGGCCTCAGTTTCCCTCTCTGTAAAATAAGGGAGATAGACCAGACATCTTTGCATGCCTTTGAACTATATACCCCATGACTTGACATCTCAGTAACAGCCATTTTGGTCCGCTATCTGCCGTTTTGCTTTATCTATGCCCACATGTCCTTCCCCGAGTCTGAACCTCATGGCTGTGGCCAGGCCAAAGCACTGTGCTAGCCTCAGAGTCACATGGGGCAAGTGTCTCTTAACTATCAGGTTTGTTCTAGAAAGAGGAAGAGAGTGAGGACCGTCACCAGTGCCCGAGGGCACTGAAGAAACAGAACCGGAGACCATGCAGCTCAGAGGGAGGCAGGCGAGCGGCCTCTCCAGGACCGACCAGCTGCTGCATCTAGGTCTGGCCCCTGAGCTCGCCTCGCCCCTCTGAGGTTTGGGGAAGCCACTTAACCTCTCTGAGCTTTGGTTTTCTTCATCCAAGGAAAAGAAGCCAGAGGACTTCTGGGGACACTGAGGCATAGGGTGCTCCACGTAAGCATCAAACTGACTAATACGCCACACTAGAGGGAGGCAGGGCCTCCTGCACCCAGTTCGTACTCACCAGGCAGGGGCCCGGCCCTTCTGGGGGTCAGTGTCAGTGAGGAGAGAGACCCAGTCTCTCTGCCCTGAACCCCAGAGGAAGGAAGAAGGAGCCCGGAAGAGAAGGTCTGCGTCTGCTCTGGGTCTGTGGTGTGTGTGGGGTCAGTGTGGGAAAGGGCCCCGAGGCTGGTTTCCGAGGTGTGGCCGGGAGAGGGTGGGGGGCTGGGCCGAGAGCGGTGGCTGCGCTGGGGGCGGACAAAGGGAGAAGACGAAGATTATTTTAAACCTGTATTAATCACTGCTCCAAACAGGGACTGGGGGTGGGAGCCGCAGCTGTCATAGGGAGGCTGGGGAGGGTGGTGGAAGAGAGGCCAGCAGGGAGGGGCCGGAAGTCTTCGCTCTGCCCCCGGGACCTCGGCCCAGCCCCGCCAGGAGCTCGGGACCTTGCTGAATCCTGGTGGCTTGCTTCAGAGGCCAAAGTAAATAAATAGTAAAAACTACACTCAGGCCAGTTTTCTGGGCCAACTGGTCTCCTAGCCTCTAGGCACCCTCCTCACCAGCCTACCTGCCACACTTGTCAAGAGTTAGCCTAAAGCAGTTTGGATCTTGTCACTTTTCTCAAAAGCGGGTAATGGCTTCCTGTGGCCCCAAGAACTAGCATAGCAGGCCCTCGACAGCGAGCTCATCTGGACCTTCCAGCCCCCAGACCAAGCCCTAACTGCTCTCCTACATCACTTCACTGCATATACTCGCATCCACCTTGCAGGTTACTTTTTACAGATGAAGAAACGGAAGCTTACAGAGGTTAAATAAATGGACCAAGCTTGTGTCCTTAACTTTCTGGGGAGTTCCCCAAGCATTCCCGACTTCCTGCTTCACTCAGCTCTTACTTCACCTGGAGAGGTCAGACACAACAGACATTTATTTAATATTTACTACTGTTTAGATAGGTCCTACTACCTCTAACTTATAGATAAAAACACAGAGGCTCAGGGAAATGAAGCAAAGTGACCATGTTTCCACATCTACTGAGAGATGGAAGAGGGTTTCACAGTCAGGTCTTCCGATGACCACAAATTCAGTGTTCTTCAAAACACTTCCAGATGCTTCCACGACGCTTTACGTGTCCACAGTGCTTTGTGCCTTTATTTAGTGCTTATCAGATTCTGCATATCTAATATCTGTACTAGGATATTAGAGCACTCAACAATAAGTACAATATCGACTCCTTACGAGGTGCATGAAGCATTTAAGAAGCTTATTCTCATTTCGTTTTCACAGCCATGAGATAGCTAATTGCTATCGCCATTCTTATAGAGGAGCAGCTGACACGGGAGGCATTAAATGCTGTGTCCAGTTAACAGGGTCTCACCACCGCCAGGGGATTCAGATGCAGATCTGTCCCAAGTTCACGCTTTCCACTCTACAGGCTGCTTCTTGTAAGCTCTCCGAGAGCTGGGTCCAGGCTTTATTTATCCCTGAACGAACAGGGCCCAGCAGCATTTTGGATACAGTAGGATCTCAGTGAATATAGGCATGCACCATTCCTGGCTGGGAGTTCTGGTCATCATGGTCTTCTGGGGGCTCTGGGCTCTGAGGACACCAACAGCTCTTTCTTCAGAGCTTCTGCTCAATTCTCTTCAGCCTTAGTCTTCTAAAGAGGTGTAGGGAGTGTTTTTTTGTTGTTGTTCATTTTTGTTGTTGTTTTTTTTTTTTTTTTCCTATTTGTTACGGTTTTTGAGGCCTTCATTTGGGGACACTTGACACCTCCCTAACTGGGAAACGGGCATATTTAAAGAAAGACAGTTACTCTCCTGTGCCTGTCCCCTTGTTGCTGACGTTTTAGTATGACTCCCTAACTCTCCCCAGGGTCTGTGTCATTCCTGGCTGGGGCAGGGGGGCGGGGGGCAGGGGGCACTGGAAGGAGAGGAGCCAGAACTGAAGTCATCACCAGGAATGTGAGTTGTCCCGGGAAATAGGAGAGAAAACGCCAGAGAGAAAACTCTCACACCGAGGTATCTCCATGGGGCAGGACACGCCCTGGTGGAACTTAATCCCCATGAGATGAGGTGAGCAGCTCCCAAAGTCTAGGGACTCTCTACATGAGACTGGAGGGTCAAGATGATTTCACCCAATCAGAAGATTCTCTCTTGCAGAAAAAGAATTGTATGTTAATGTAACCGTTGAAAAGCGGTGATTATTAAGAACCAACAGGATTTATTAAGACCAGGTAACACCGAGTACTCACGTAGAATTTTTTCTATTTTGGTGAGGTTCTAGTCCAGGCTCGACACGTAGACCTGATGACCCTTTGTCGTATGTGTGGCTGGGAGCAAGAGGGCTGCCCTGTGCCCTGCAGGAAAGTTAGCTGTGCCCTGGCCTCTGCCCATGAGATGCCAGTAGGAGTCCCTCCCCCCAACACAAACACTCGGTAGTGACACCCAAGAATGTCTCCAGACATTGCCAAATGTCCCCTAGGGGATAAACCTTCTCTAGTTGAGAACCACTGTTCTGAATAAATCAGGAAGCTTCTACACATCTAGTTCTTTAGTGAGGTGCATTATCCTTGAGTCGAAGGAGAAAAATGGGCTGAGAATCGGCATAGTTGGTTGTACCAGTAACTGGTAGAACGCTGAGCCTAGCAGTGTGGATTTATGGATGGCCATGAGCCTGGGGCGTGGCTATGGGGACAGGCTTCTGGGCTCTACGCATTTCTATGACAACTTGGATAAAGACATTGATGATATGTTTACTTTATACACAAAGGTCACAAGTCCGAGAGATATGAAACTATATCAGATTAACGTAGGGAGGAGGCAAGAGAATTAAAATGTTAATCAAGCCACAATCAGAGACTGCGATATGCTGATCAGCCGTGCAGCCAGGCCAGGAGGACACCTGCAGAACAAAAGAAGATTTCTGCTGGGATTGCTAATAACCCCTTCCCCACACCTGCAAAGGGGAAACAGGAACCAAGAGTCATTCGCTAAGGCTAAAACCATGGGGAACCTGTGGATTAAAGGCTGGGAACAGCCAGCAGGCCTCCGCTTTACATATTCTTACCTTTTCATGCCACATACTATTCCCCTTCCCCTTCCCCACTCTAGTCCATATCAAAGGAAATGGGTTAATAAAGTCTTTTAAATATAACTCACTGGAACTAAAGAGTGATATATAAACTGAATTCCTGGGACACTCGGGGTCCTCTCACTGTCTTGTCTCTCTATCGTCACTGTCCCTCTCATGCCCCCTCTGTGTCTTGCCGCCTTTCCACGTCTCTCTATTGTTTCACGGTCTCTCTCAGTGCCTTTACTCTGTCTCTCTCATCGTCCCTCTCTCTGCCTCTGAGAGGAGACCACCCTGTGTCTGCGGAGTGTGACCCCTTTTCTAAGAAACTTTCCTTTTGACTCTTAACTGTGGCGTGTGTGTTGAATTCTTTCTACACTCTCCACCAAAGGACCCTCTTCTTCTCTTGGTGAGGGGTTTGGTCTCCCCTCAACTCAGGGAAATTTGCCCTGTCCTGCATCGAGAAGAAAGACTGAAGGTTTAAAAGGATTTCCAACATTATTAAGTGAAAAAGACAAGCTTTAGAGCAGCGCGTAAAATATACTACTGTTTGTGTAAATAGCAGGTAAAGTGTAAGAACCAACACCAGAATTGGCTTATACTTGCAGGCAGAAACTCCAGAAGGATGCATACGAAACGTGAGAACTACCTATGTGGGGAGAGAGAAGGCTGGGCGGCTGTGGTGGCTTGGGAACTTTTCACAGTTTACCCTGTTATATTTCTTGATTTCTAAATGTGGAAATATATGATATATTCCAGTAATGATATTGAAAACGGATCTTCAAAGTACAGCAGGGGTCAAAATAAATACAATGCGATTGAACAGACACAACATCCATCCTGCATTTTTCAGAAAATTAATCCGGCAAGTATGATGAGATTGGGCTGAAGGGATCCATGTGAAAATCAGGAGTTTTTAGTTGGTCACAGGTTGCCAAGTCAACCAATCAACAAACAGACACACCAGCACACGCTAATGAAGGCTTTGACTATTTACAGTATCCAGATCAAGGGCAAGTCTCTTTTGTGCTGTGGACAAGTCAGACCAAATTCATAGTCAAACCTTCACTTCACTACGCTGTATTTTTGGAAAGGCATTGACAAGTATGGACAAAGGACAGTGACCTAGATGGCAAAGGGCCTGGAAACCATGAAAAATATGAAGAATAGGTGATGAAACTAGGGATACTTACACTGGAGAAGAGAAGATTTAGAAGGGACATGAAAGCTGTCTTCAAACATTTGAAGGGTTGTCGTTTGCAAGAGGGATTAGGCACCTTTTGTGTAGCTCCAGAACTGCGGAACCAGGCCCTCTTCAATTTATTGGGAGGCCAATTTTAGTTCGGAATCATGCAAAGGCTGCCTTCCGAGATAATAATAAAATAGCTCCACTTACTGAGCACTTACAAAGCACCAGGCACTGTGATAAGCACTTTTCCCTGCATTATCTCCCTGACTTTTCACAACACCCTGATAAAGGTATTTTTTTCATTGTCGTTTGAACAAAGGTGAAAACTGAGACTTACAGAGGTTAAGGAAAGGTGCCTGGGGTGACACAACCAGAAGAAGGTGGCTCAGCGAGACCAAGATGCATATTCTTGACCTCGAAGCCCACTGCCTAAAGGTAGTGAGCTGTCCGTCACAGCCAGCATTCAACAGAGATGTAAACACTGTCTGCCCGACCCCTGCCCCGTGCCATGAGGAAATTCCTGCAGGGTGCAGGAGAGGCCTGTTTCATGCCTAAGGCACTGCAGTCTTCTGAGATAAACTGGGTGCCCATGAGAACCCAGGGAACGAAGTGGGGCGAATGGAGAGAGAGGCAAGCTGGGTCCTGCTCCATCTTGCCTGGGGATCAAACTGGAGGTTTTGGTGGGGGTGGTCTCAGAAGTCAGAGAGGTAAAAGCCAATGAGAAACTCTGCCTCAGAGCTAGAGAACTCTGTCCCAAGGGGCTGTGACGGCGCTTATAGAAACCTTATAAAAACCTCGTTACTGTGCTTTCCACCTCACCCTGCCCCCTTCATGGACAGGATCTCATGTAGCGTTCAGCAACCTTGTAAGAAAACATCCCTCTGGCAGGTGGGGGTGAGAAGGGACAGAAGAATGTCTCCAGAGACAGAAGGGGAGCACGACAAAAATAGAGAGCAGTTTAGCAGTGGTCCTGCTAGAGAAGGAAGAAGCGGGGCCTGGGGGAGCAGACGGAAAAACACAAAACTCTTCCCGAATCCACGGGAGGGCCCGGCCGGGTCTGTTCTTCAGCCTTCGGATCCTCGACGATATTTCCAAACGACACAAACCCACCGAAGAAAGGGCCCCTCGGGCGGCGCGTGATTCCTCTATGGCGGAATGGCAGGGGCGAACATTTGCTGGTTGGAAAAAGGAAGAGCCAGCAAGGAAGCCAGACTTCAAACTGGCAGAACGGAAGCAAATAACCCAGAGGCTGGTGCTTTGTAACTTTTATAAAGTTATCTGACATGCTGGCTATAAAAGAGAAAGATGGGCAAGACTTAAATATGACAAGGAGTGATCTTGGAGGGTCCAGGAATGGAGAGTCATGCTCAGTGGGAAGCGGAGGGCTTTGGTATCTGGAGGGAGCTGTCCCAGGAAACCCATTCACACAAGAGACTCCGATAATTAGCATGAAGTCTTGAAGAACAACCTATGCCTTGGGTTCCACTACAGGCGCGGCCCTGGCGAAAGGGGACAAGTCCCAGGTCCTGGCAAGGGCCATGGGCCACCCGACGAGCCAATGCGGTGGGGCTGGGAAGGGTCACCCCGGGTGGGAGGACCAGAGCTTCGGCACAGTAAGCTGCAGGAGGGCAGGGACTTGCTGCGGGCTCTGCTCAGACCAGAGGCCAGGGGTATAGATGGACACCCCAGCTGGGCAGAGTGGGAAGAGAGGCAGGACTTTCCGGAGGACGCCTGGTGAGGGGAGGCAGAGCACTGGCCCCCAAAGTCCAGAGGCCAAGAGAAGAAGCCAGAGCGGGGGGAGTGGTAAAGCGGGAGCGTTAGGAGGGAGAGGAAACCGGAGAGAGACTGAAAAAGGAAGAAGCGGAATGGAGAAGGGCAAAGATGAGAGAGAGAGAGAGAGAGACAGGCAATGGACACACAGACCCAGAGACAGAGAAACTCAAGAATGGAGGGACAGAAAGCTCTGCGGGGGCCGCCGCCGGCGGGACAGTGAAGCAGCAGCAACAGAAAGAGGCCAGCGCATTTAGAAAGAAGAGAGGAAAGGGGCGGACAGTCGGGAACCAGGGTCTGGCAAGGTGGGGCTGCAGGCGAGGGACAGAAGCCCTTGGCAACCACTTTTTCGAGGCCCATCCCAACTCATTTTCCTGTCACTCACGGGCGGCAGCTTTGCTGACGTAGCTTTTCTCCGGTTTTGTCTGCGAGGGAAGTGGGAGGCGTGCAGAGGTCAGTTTATCACCCGTTAGACCCGGCTGTGTTATCTCTACGCGATGGATCTTTCTGGATAAATGGAGGTGGTATGCATGGTTGCTGGGCTGGGGTTTATCGTGCTATGCTCAGCGCCTTGCTGCTCTCCGTGGGTCAGGCCTAAATGTGACCCCATACATGAACAGAGGTGTGCCCAGAGAGTGGGGGCCAGACGCCGCAGCCTTGTCAGTGGGCCTGCCCCATGGATGGACTGATGGGCCCTGACCGCGCTTGAGCAGGGAAGGGGGATGCTAGGGGGCCCTGGCACCCACTGCTCACTCATCAGGTGTTTACAAAGGACTGGTTTTGTCAGGTTCTGCCCTAGGGGCTTAGACAAAAAGGAAGGTTCCTGCTGGGTGGAGCTGACATCCCAGTGAGGACAGGCTCCTTCGATAAGTACACTTCACACTTAGAAGTTGAGAGGGCTATGGGGGGGGGGGAATAGAGCAGAGGAAGGGGGAGTGACGGCCTGGGGAGGCAGGGCGACATCTGAGAAAGTTGGCCAGGAGAGTATGGGCTGGGGGCGGGGGAGCATTTCGGGCAATGGGAACAGCGGAGGGCAAAAGTCTTAAGGCCGGAGCTTCCTGGACTGGGCGCTGTAGGAATTCAGGGAGGCCCTGCGGACCAGATGGCGGAAGGCCTTGGAGGATCATACTGGGAGCCGTCAGAGGATTTTCAAGGGGAGGAAAACACGCTCCGACTTAAGTTTGAAAAAGGTCGCACCGGCTGCCGTGATGGGGGACCAGTTAGGAGGACGGCACAGGAACCCAGAGACGATGGCTTGTACCTGCAGTGCTGGAGGGGAGACGGTGAGAGGCGGTCTGGCTCTGTGTGTTCTGAAGGAAGAGTCGGCAAGATTTCCTGGCAGATGGAATGCGGGGTGTGACATACACAGAGAGGCTCGGATGACCTAAGGCTCTGGCTTGAGCACCTGAGGGACTGAAGCTCTCCAGGGCAAAGAGCGTGGGTGGGGCAGGCACGGGCCAGGCAGGGTGGGGGAGGAAACCCGTTCAGTTTGGACATGAACCTGAGGTGTCTATTATGTACCCAAGTGGCGATGCCGAGAACTCAGATGCACAGACAGGTTAAGGCTGGAGTTTGGGAAAGAACGTTGGAATTATAGATACGAGAGGCTTGGCATGCAGAGTGTTTCAAGGCAGGAGACTAAACGAGATGACGAGGGAGTGAGTATAACCGGAAAGAAGGGTGAAGGACCCAGTTCTGGGCTCTCCTGCGTCCACAGGCTGGGGAGGA
>NW_011888787.1:6833255-6843013 GCF_000151845.1 Pteropus vampyrus | reverse complement strand
AGAAGCCAGGCAAGGCGACCGACAGGGAGTCTGAAAGTGAGGGACAAGGATTAGCTTCTCATAGGAGCTTGGAGAAGAAAGTGTGTCAAGGAGGAGGAAGTGACTACCCGTGTGAAATGCTGGGGACATGTCAGAAACAGGGGGGCGGACACGACCATGGTGCCTGGCAACACGGAGGTCACGACGATCTCGAGAAGTCTGAGGAAAGTGGCACAGTGACTCCCTGGTGGGTGGGTTTTGGGGACTGTGACGCTGAGTGGCTGCAAAGCAGACCGATGAGGCACACAAGTCTGGACAGCAGCCTGCCGGGGCTCAGATCCCTGTTCTGCCTTCTCTACCTGATGACTTTAGGCAAGTTATTTGACCTTTCTTGGCTTCCATAGGCCACCCGTAGGGCTGTCATGAGGACCGAATCAATTAGTGTCTGTAAAGCGCCGGGCTCCTGGGCAACACAATAAATGTTTATCAAGCTAAAAAAGTAAAGGTAAGAAGAAAGGGAATGGGAGGTGAATCAGAACCTTCCTTTGAGGAGTTCTGCCGCAAAGAGAAGCAAAGAAATGGGACAGGTTTGTTAGGAGGAAGTGGAGGGGTCGGGGGGAAGCAGGGTATTTTAAGAAGGAAGAAATAACAGGATGTCTGAACACCCATGAGAATGGTCCATCAGAGAGGAGAATTCGATGTTTCAGCAGAGAGAGGGCAGACTTGCTGGTGTGTCACCCTACAGGAGACTGTCCAACTGTGCAAGTTCCACGTGGCTCCCCTCACCTTGGTGCATCCCCACCAACACCTTCTGGGGGGCCATCGCTGACTAACCTGTGAAATACTGGCCCCGACACTCCCTGGCCCCCTTCTCTGCTTTATTGTCCCCCATTACACTTATCACCATGCGACTTGTACTCTACTTCCTTGCCGTGCTATGCGTGTCCCCCAACTAGTATCTGAGCTCTCTGAAGGCAAGGAGTTTGGCGTGTCTTGTTGACGGCGGTTATCGGCAGAGCCCAGAATAGCGCCTGGTGCACGGCAAGGGCTCCGTACATATGTGCTGAACAAACACACACGCCAGCACCTGTGCTTAGGGAGCCCCTTGCACGTCAGGGGCGATAAGCTCTGTGCTTCATTTATTCTACACATACTCTCTGAGCCTCTGCTGTGTTCCAGGAACCGTGTTATGTTCTGGGGAACTGAAGGTAGGTCAGATGCCATCCTTGCCTCATTTAGTCGACTTTCGTGTGTGTATCTGTGTGCGGGGTCGGGGGTGGAGGGGGAGGGAGATAAGATATGAAGGACCCAAAGTCTTACCAGAGCAGGATAAGCAGGGTCCCACAGCCTTGGGCACGGGGGACAGGGAACAGCTCCCCGAAGAAGGGGCACTGGAGCCTGAAGAACGAACCAGAGCTGGCGGAGTGGGGTGAAGGGGGTGGCGCGCGGCACTCCAGGGGGAGAAACACAGGCAAAGGCCTGGCGTGGCCGTGGGAGTGTGTCTGAGGCTCGTCTCGGTCCCCACGCCCTTCACGTGCCTTCCCGGCCACTCCACCCCCAGACTCTCCTCTGCTCCGACCTTAACAGCGCATGTTGCGTCATTTACTGGGCATGGCCCTGACCTAGAGCCAACCATCCAAGGCTGGGGCAAGCAGATGCTTTCCCTTCTGAGGGAAAAGGGCCGTGAGCCTACAGCAACGACCTAGACACAGCAAGAGCTCAAGCGCCAACTGCTCACAAAGTAAGGCCTTAGGGTCAGGGCCCAACCCCGGCCCTCAGGCCTTCCTCAGCTCTCTGGCCCACGCTGTCCTCCTCCACCCCACACGGTTCCAGCTCCTTCACAGCGTGTCACTTGAAGTTATTTTAGTTGTTTGCGTGTTCATCTGTTCACGTGTTGTTTATGCCCCGCACCTACCCCCATCGCCAGAACACTAGAGCAGGACCTCGGTCTTGCTTATGGCTGCGTCATCCCCCATCTCAGCACCACACCTGGCCCACAGCGAGCAGTGACTGCCTCTCCCTGGGAGAAGAAGACGGCAGGAAAGACCCTCACGGGGCTGCTTGACTCAACGTGGGACGCTCCTAGTTAGGGGTGGCGGAGGCTGCCCTGACAAAGGGCTGGCCCAGGTCGCCAGGCCAGGAACACCAGTGAGAGTCCCAGCGTGTGGGGGAGGGGGAGGGAGACGCTGTCCTGCGTGGGCAGGTCGGCTTCTGGAAGCTCTTTTCTAGCAGCGTCCTCGTTTTTCTCTTCTCGAGCATCACAGAGCAATGGGCCTGCACAGACCATGGGAGCTCGGAGACCTCAGTTCATGTTGGGCTCCAGCTGCTGAAGGGCAGGAACCAGAGTCATAGCTGAGAGAGACGAGGAGTGTAGATGGAGGGAGAGAGTGGGGGAGCCGGGGCTGGTGGGGGGGTGGCAAACGAGGAGAAAAGAGGAGGGGCAGGGAGGAGAGGGGGGAGAGGGAGATTCCAGCTCGCTGTGGGCCCCGGCCAGCTGTGGACCTGGCTGTCTGGGGCTCGCCTGCCTTGCCCTGGGCGAGGAGGACACACATTCTGCTTCTCTTGGCCTCACAGAGCAAAGTGCACACCAACTGGGGAGGTGGAGGAAGGGATAATAAAAATTAAATTAAAAAATTTTTTTTTAAGTTGGAAGAACAAATTATTTGGAGACGGAGCAAAAATATCTGTGACATACCGAGCCCTGTTTTAATGACAGCCCGTGTGGGAGGACAGTTTAGTCATATTTTTCATTTTCTCTTCCCTGGGGAGCTGCGTTCCAGTGATCAGGCCCTGATATCAAATTGGCATGTTCCCTAAATCAGTCACCTTCCTGGATTATTCAGCAGCACGATGAGTCAGGGGGCTGCCGAGTAACCCCTTCTCCATATGCTCAGGATGCTTTCGCTGGCCCTTCTTGGGGGGCGTGAGGAGGCGAGGCAGGGGAACGGGGTGGGGGGGGCAGGCCTGGCCCAGTGGGTGGGCGGGAAGCTTGAGAAGGAAAGCTGCCAGCCCCCCAGAGGGCGGCTGAGGTGAAGCTCCTCTGGTGTGTCCACACCCCCTGCAAACTCCTAGGGGTAAGCATATGACTAGTCCCCCATCTGGGGCCACGGCAAGTGTGGAAAAGAATTTCTTCGAAGAAAGCTTGGTTCGATGCCAGGAGGAAGAAGTTCAGGAAGCTGTTCTGCCATCCCCTCAGGCATGAGCACTTCCAGGACTAAAGATAAAAATAAGAGGGTAATTTTAAGTGACTACCAAGATGCGAGGGCTTACTGCGGGCAGATGCTCCTTACAGTTCCTTCGTTCCTCCTCACTACAGCCCTGAAAGCGGGGATACCGCCCCATGACACCGGGGCGGGGGGACGGGGGCGCCTGGCTCAGAGAGGTGAAGCGACTTCCCCAAGAACGGAGCTGCGACGCGGCAGAGCACGATTCAAACCCAGGTCCGTCAGATTCCAGAGTCGGGCACCTTCCTGCGGAGCCTGGAGGTCAAGGGCTCACGTCCCTTCTGAGTTGGATGTGACAGACAGAGACACGGATGGGCCCTATTCCTGCCTCTTCACCGAGATCTCAACTCACTTTAGCTACTATTCTATTTTATGTATTTAAAAATTTTTTTCTATTTATTTTTAATTGAATCGATTGGGGTAACATTGGTTAATAACACTATATATTTTATTTTTAGTACTGGTCATTGACTGCCACGGTACACATTCTCCAGAAATCGGCGGGGAGCAGGCATGGTTTCTCCTGGCTTCACAGATGAGGACACTGAGGCCCAGAACGAGGAGGGGAGCGGACCTGGTTCTGAGAGAGAGAGCACAGTGCTGTCTGGGCCTGACGGAGCAGGGCTGCAGTTCCGCTTCTGTTATCTGCCAGCTGTGCAGCAAATAACACGTTATTTAAGGTTTTGATCTCTAGTTCCCTCATCTGCAAAATGGAGAAAGCGAGAGCCACCCTGGAGGCTGCTGATCGGTTCGGATGGGATAAAGTATATTTAAAATGCCCTGTACACTCTAAAGCATCGGGCCAAAACGGGGGGTGGCGGCTGTTTCCTTCGCTGGCACCATCATCCGATGTCGGCCTGGGCTTTCAGACCGCCTGGGTTCAAATGCTGGCGCCTTCATCTATTGGCTGTGAAACCTTGGACGGGTTACTTAACCTCCTTGGGTCTCGCTTTCGCCGTCTGTAAAGTGGGGTCCTCTCAGCACCCTCCTCAAGGTTGTTACGGGGTTAGAGGCATCGACGCCCGTGTAAGCGGTTCTGCCACGTGGGAAGCGCTCAGTAGCCGCTGTTACTACCACCTGCACTGCAGCCACAGCCAGGCTGAGAAGTCTATGAGGGGGGCCGGGTCTGCCCTGTCCGCTGTCACTTCCCCAGTGCCGAGCACGCTGGCCGGGGGAGCGGGAGCCCCGCGCACCCCAGAGTCAGTGTCCTCCCCGTTTGCCCCGCCCAGCAGCTCCCGCTTTCCTTCCGTCTGCGCCAGCATTTGGTGTTTACGTTCTTTCCTGGGGTTGCCACCTTCTCAGCTGTGACGATCCAACAGCTCCGCTGCCCCAAGCCCTGGCCCCAGGGCCTGGCTGCCTGTCCCCAGGGGTCATCACGGCTCAGGGGGGTAAAGGAGCTTGTCCCCACCGCCTCGGTTTGCTCTCTCCTTAGGCGCCTCTCCCCGGAAAGCCATTGACCCTGCGTCTTTGGCAGGGCACTTCAGGCTTTGCCCCAGTTTTGTGGCGTCTGCTCACTGTCCCCGTAGGTGGGTTGGCCAGGCCTGGTGAGTGTGCGTATGGGTGGGCGGGAGGGCGAGGGGGGCTCTGTACATGCCTGTGTGAATATGGGCGGACATCTGGGAGCAGGGGTGGGGACTGCGGGGCTGGGTGCACGCGTGCCTGCACATGTGGGATCACACGGGCCTGCACATGTGGGATCACACGGGCCTGCACATGTGGAATCACACGGGCCGTGTTCGTAGGCCTGAGAGCTGAGCACTGAGGGGGTGGTGGCAGGTGGGCCGTGCGTGGGTGTCTGGGTACAGGAAGAGACTAGGTCAAATGGATGTGGGCGAGGGAGGCTGGGCGTGGGTGCAGGCTTACGGGTTTACGTGTCTATGTGGAGGGGAAGGGCGGGAGTGAAAGGGATTGGGTCCTGGTCCCAGAACCGGGTCTCAAGACAGAGAAACGTACCAAGTATTTTATGTCCATAAAGAATCTGAAGGATGGATAAATACAGGTCAGTGGTAACAGACGAAATACTGTTTGTTCCCAAATATGCCTTCGACCGCCAACTACTTTGGGGCCTTAGCCGTCCCCCGTCTCTAGACACAGCCCTCCTGCCATGAAACAATCTGTCTCCCTCCCCAGCCCCGTCGGCCTGTGGGCGTCCTCCAGAGATGAGCCCGGAAACTGGCCTGCCTGGGTTTGTGTCCCACCCCGCACTCTACCTGAGGCCCTAGGCATCCTTTACCCCTCTGCCTCAGTTTCCTCACCTGTCGAATAGGGTCGACAGCAGCACTCCACGAAAGGGAGTGAGGATGAAGAAGTTAATCCATGTGGAGGGCTTGGAGAGTCCAGGACTCTAGATGTTTTAACTCTCATGACCTTAGTCTTATATCCCTGAGGTGAAAAATGCAAATGAATTCAAAAAGCCCAGGCGCCTTCCCCTGGGAGCCCTCCTGGCACCTACCGGCCGGGTCCGTGCTCCTTCATCTGCTCTGCACAGCTCAGAGCCAGAACCTCCGCGTCCCTGGCGCGTGGGAAGTGCTCACCAAGCGGAGCCATGATTGCAGGGACGCAGTCGGAGGTGTGTGTGGCCGTCGCCCCTGGAGCCTGTGAGCTTCCTGAGGGCCAGGGTTGCTTATTCGTCACTGGGCCTTCGGGGTCTGGCACAAGGTGGCTTTCAGGAAGCTCTCAGTGAATGGGAGTAGAGTGAACTCAGTGAACTTGAGTACAGTGGCACTATGGCCAGTAACTGTGTGTTTTTTACTTAGTGACTTAGTGTGGGGCTTTATCAAAGCACAGGCCTTGCCCTCTACCAGCTCCAGGACCCAGGGGAAGAAAGAAAGGGGACAGACGGGGAAACAGCAGAGACCACACAGTGGGGTTGGGGACAGCTTCCCAGGGAAAGCAGCTCTGAATGGAAGCCACAGTGAGCAGAAGGGCAGGCAGTGGGCGTCGGGGTAGCGGATGTACTCTGGGCCTCCCAGGAGACACTCGCCACACGAGTGACCACAGCTGCCTCAGCCCTCGGGGACCACCAGCTAGCCCGATGTACCAATGCTTTGGCTCCTCGAATTAAGGACCAGGGTCTGCCGAGGACTTAGCACCGTCTCAACGGTTCCTTTCACTGTGATCGACGACTCTGGCTGTCCCAGTAGTGCCAGAAGGGCTGTCACCATCCCGTCCCTTCCTTCCAGGAGCTGTGGTGGGAGCGCACGCTTCTCCCTCTCTCCAACCTCCCAGCATACGGGGTTCGGGGCTCCATTTTCATCCCAAAGGGTTTCTAGCCTCTGATTCGCCCCACGGAGGTCACCATCCAACCTCTGCTCAGTCTCTTCCCTGCTTTTGGCTCAACTCCTGGCCTATCGCTGTTCCAACAGCCACTCCTCGGAGCCCTGATGCCTCATGAGTAGAAGAGGGGCCCTCGCCGACGCCTCGGGTGGGTCTCATAAATCGATCAGGCCCAGAAAGGCCCGGGTCTCGCCCCCAGGAAGCTTTCCGCATCCCTTTCCACCCTTGGTTCTCCTCCCTTCTGCCTGATGAATGACCATATGCTTCTTGGCTCCAGGCTGGGACTGGCATGAGGAGGACAGAGTGGCCCTTGCCCTCTGCCGCTGGCTCTAGGTGACAGGAGCGATATGTCCGCAGAAAGGCCTATTGAGTTCCACACCAGTCACACACCCATCCCCAATTCCTGCAGCTTCCTGCTTCCTGAGCCAGCCATTCACTGGTCCATCTTAGCAGGAGACTGAATTCCGTGAGTTGTGTGGACCCGGGAGGGTGAGTCGGACTGGGAAGGTGGTTTGTGATTTCCCCTTAGAATGTGCGTGAGTACATGGGTGTGTGAGTGTGAGGTGGTGGCAAAAGGGGACAGAGCTGGACGCCCCTGTGAGAGCCACCTGTTCTCAGGGGTGTCCGTGGGAGTGGGCGTTTAGGGGTGGGTGTCTCCTGGTGACAGGGAAGAGGCAGGAGTGCGTAAAAGTGGCGGTCCAAGACTCCTTCGCAGGTCCTTGGGGGGCCCTGAAGGACCACCACATCGTGCAATGCCTCCCAGGGACCCTGTTCAATGCGGCCCAGAGCAGGGGACAATTGGGGTCCTGGCAGTGCTGCTAGTCGCCTCGCCATGCCGCCTCTGAGTCTCTCCCCAGAGACTCCCACCCAAGCCTCTCTTCCCTCCGCCATACATTCTTCCACTTCCTGTGTCACCTCTGGCAGGAAGGAGAACCTCTTTATTCCCTCTTGAAGCCCTCTTGATGCTGTATCTGAAGGAGGGTGCAGGAGCACCTCCCCCTTCTCCCCCCCAACCCCCACCCCAATGAACAATTCAGGCACATTTACCTGCCAAACAGCTATTTGCATAAGACACTTGATATTAACATCATCAGTTTCTAGAGGAACCCCACAGCAATGTCCACCCTGCAAACCAGCTACGACCTTCAGTTTGCAGGCGGGCACCGATTCCCAGGTGCAGTGAAGAGGAAAAATGATTTAGATGCAGTTTTGCCACTTAGGAGCTTTGTGATCACAGGCGAGTTACTAAGAATCCCTGAGTCTATTTCCTCGTCTGTAAAACGGGGAAAACCAAACGGTGTTTATCTGGTCCACCACTGTATGCCCGGTGCCTGACAAACAGTGAATGCTCAAAAAATATTGGCTGAATGGATGAATAAATGAATACAGAAGGATTGTTACTGGGATTAAATGAGACGAGAGAAGTAAAGCATTTATCACAGTGATGTCACATATTAAGCATTCTGTATAAGGGACTTATTGTTAGCTATTATCCAGGAGCCAAATCTTATTCAGTCACACTTGTTCCCAGAGCTAATATAAAATCAGGTAATTAAAGCTAAATAGTGACTCGTCCTAAAGAATCTAAGCAGTAGCCCCTGGAGTCCAAAGGGTGATATTGATTTTAACAAGTTTCGATTGAGCAGGTCTTTGTGCCCAGAATGGGTGAGATTCTGTTTGCGATACAGAAGAATTAAGTCCAGCTACCCCCTAAAGAGTTACTTTCCAATTGGAGAGGCAAGATCAACATTCATTAGCATAGATGCCTTCCAGCTTGAGCCAAAGACTCAGACTGTATTCTCAAGGCCAGTACGAAACTGTCATTTCTTTCTTCAACAAATATTCATGGCTCACTTGCTGTGCAGCGCAGGCCCCTAGCTAGGCACTGGGGACACGGAGACATATATGATGAATTAGAGACGAAGATCTCAAAAAAAAAAAAAAAAAAAATGGGTCAGGACAATATATACTGAAACAGAGCACTGAACACAGAGGCTCATTCTCAGTACTTCCGGGGAAGGGGTTAGGAAGAATGCTTTCTCTTCCCAGGCCAAACCTCTTGCCTGGGGCCCCAAAGCCCCAGCCTGACCTCACCCTGGCTGGAGGCTGGAGAACCAGGCTGTCCATCCAGGCACCTCCCACCTGGCCCTTCCCCCAAGGTTCCCTGGGTGGGCGCGCGCGCGCGTGTGTGTGTGTGTGTGTGTGTGTGTGTGTGTGCGCGCGCGCTCGCTGTGTCTTATTAGAATCCTGGAGTATCAGCGCTGGAAGGGGACTCAGAAATCAGCTGGACGCTGGTGGAGCCCCATAGAAGCGGAGGACCCAAACCACTCCATGAGGCAGTGACAAAGCCAAGGAAGGTCCTATGTATCTGGATGCCGCAGACAGTGCTGAAGTTTCTAAGGCACTAGGATGCTGGAGGATCCAGAATGTCCCAGAGCACCCCATCCCTACCACTTCACTTGGGAGCCTAAGATATCGGAGGGCACCTGTCAGATGTGGCAGATGAATGTGAAGTGGTGGACGGACGCCTTCTCCCAGCACCAGTGGGCCTGAGACAGGCACAGGGCACAAATGAGCAGTGAGGGAGAGGCCAGTCCCAGAGCGGTCCCAGGTCTCTGGGTATTTAAGAGGTGGGGCATCTTGTACTTCGAGTTAAGAGAATGTAGGGTGCAGGGATTAAAGAGGTGGAGGAAAGAGCAGACAAGGGGTGGGCAACTTAATAAAACACCTGTTCTCAGTAGCAACTGCCACGCCCTGGAGCAATTTGGTGGGAAAAGGTGAGTGTGGCTAGGAGATGAGGTGTGGCTAAGATAGGCCCCTAACACCACACTCACAGCTCCTGGGCAGGACCCTGGACCTAGCATGGCACTGCTGTTCAGGGACAAGTTGACTGTGCTCCTACCCCTGCTCCCCACCGCTTTGCAGTCACAGCGTTTGTGGGTGTGCCTGTCTGTGCTCGCTCCCTGCACGCTTGTGTGAAAGCTGCTGCAGACGGGTTGTGTGTTATCCGTGGCCAGTGGCCCAGAGCACTGGGGCCAGGAGATCCTTAAGATTCAAGTCTGAAGTTTGCCAGCCACTTTCCAGTGTTGTGCCCCTGGCCAAGTTTAAGGTCCCTGATCCTTAATTTTCTCATCTACAAAGCGGGGTTAACATCTCAAGGTTGTTGTGAGGCATAAATTAAATGCATTGGTGTCAAGCATCTAATACAATGCCTGGAATATACTAGCGCTCAGCAAATCATACGACGATTACCTTCTATTCTCCCCCGTCCGTTTTCAA
>NW_011888787.1:6816033-6832075 GCF_000151845.1 Pteropus vampyrus | reverse complement strand
TGGACACTTCGGGGGCCTCGCGCTCCCCGGGTGTGCAGCATCCCTTTCATGTGTCTGTGGAAGACTTTGGGGGGAAGGAGGAACAGGCTCAGAGCGACCTGCAGGCTCTCAGACCATTAACCTGGACTTCCAGAGACCCAAGTCCCTCCTGTGCCCCCTCCCTAACACGGAGCCCCTCTGAAGGGTCTGATCTAGGGCCCTGGGACAAACACTCAGACGCCCCTGGGCTCTGCCTCTGCCCTGGGCGACAGACTCAGGAACCAAACTGACTGCTCAACAATGCAGAGTCCTGTTCTCTGACCCCCTGTTCCGACCCCTGCCCTGGCCAGCTCCGCCACCGCTGCGCAGGAGGTCTAGGGATGGCACCGGCGGGGCAGAGGGCGGAGGGGCTGCTGAGGGGCAGTTTCCCTGGTTGCTATAAGTCAGCTTTGTTTTGTTGTTCTCCTCCCTTTTGCTTTCCTGTTTACCGATTTTTTTTAACCCTCTCTCAATGGGCAAAACACAGCCCCACGCAGAGTGTGCCTAATTGAGAGATGTTAAACCTCCCGTGCTGGGCTGGAAGTCAGCCTCTTCCGAAGCCGTCCACCGGGATGTACCAGTACAGAAGCTAAATATAGAAAGGGCTCCCTCCTCCCCCAGCCTCGTCCTCTGTGGGCACGGGCACGGGCGAGATCGATGCTGTGCTTGGCGGCAGGCCGCCTGACAGCTGCCCCTGCTTAGAGACCCTTATCTGCACCTGCCGCCCATTGGCTCTGACAGAGTCCCGACATACTGGGGACAGGAAGTCACCATGGTGACCCTGCATAGGGAGTGGAAAGGAGGCAGGGGCTTGGCTATGGGGAGGCAGGACACACACTCAGCCCACCCTCGTGGGCTTGCCCTTCTGCCCTGGCCACTCCAGGCTGGCAGCTTTGTGTCCAGGCCACCTGCAGAGGGGGCAGCCCTGTGGGCGATGGAGGGGGAGGCAGGCTGTGTTATTCACGCCGGAAGTCCACGGTCTTCTCAGGGGCCTCTTCCCTGTGCCTCCCCAGAACGCCGAGAATGGATGAATCAGTCCCAGCTCATCAGAGCCTTTCATGCTCAACCAGCCCAAGTGACAGATTTAGAAACTGCGTGGTCTTGTTCTTTCAGTGGATCTCTGAGGCACACTCCAGAACAGGCCCAGGTCTTCATTATCTCCATCCACACCCTTTGATTAAGCATCTGTGACCTCATGGCACTGGGTGCTATACCCAAAGAGGCACAGAGCAGGATATACCAGTGTAGAAACGTGTCCCCAGAACACTCAGGCCACGAGAAAAGAGCTCAGTGACACCATTGGTGCCGACATCTCAGTCAAACGTCACAACCGTGTGAGGAATTGCCATAATTCTACTTCGATATGAGAATTGAGGGGTTCAGTGCCTTTCACAAGGACCCCCAGTGACAGAATGGACACATTCAGGTTTGCTAGCTGGGTAAGGACACCCGGAGTTTTCCAAACTCTGGACTGTGAACCCGCGGCATCAGAGACACCTGGGGGATTCTTAAATACAGACTCCTGGGCCTCACCCTGACCTGGAAATTCTGCGTCAGGAGGGAGAGCGGGTGTTTACCAGTCCCTAGGTGACTGTGGTGTGCAGTCCCCTGGGTATCACCCAGGAAAACGACAATGCTTCAAGAACCCAGGTGAGCATATAGTCCAATGGTTCCCACCCCCAGAGGCCATCAGAATCCCAGGTCAGTTTACAGAGACAGTCATGTCTAGGCCCTTAAATTAAAGCAGAACCCGTCGTGGTGGGGCCTGGGTGTCACAGACTCCAGAAGGCTCTGTGAGCGATTCCAGCGAGCAGCCAGAGTGGAGGATCCCTACTCAAAGCCCTTCGTCTTGCACATGAGGACCTTACAACTCTGGGAAGGGGAGTGAGCTGTCAGCAGTCACGCAGCTAGCTCGGTAGAGAACCAGGTGTCCTGACTCTCATTTCAAAGCTCTCTCCACATCCAAGCTCTGTGTTCTTGGGCCTGTGAGCCCAGCACAGTCACGGGAGACCCATCCTGGAATGCGTGGTACATGGAGAGGCTGCTGATTTTCCTCCCCTAGAGTCTTAAGTTTGAAGACAAAGAGCTTTCAGGCTGGGACAGTAGAGGCAGACAATGGAGCTAAGTCCCTGCTCTGAGGTGCATGTGGGGGCACGGAGAGCCCACCACGTCAGCTCCTCTGACCCTCAGCCTCTGCGGTGAGCATCTGTGATTACGAACACTCCTTGACATTTGTGCTGCCTGCCCTGCCTGTGACACAGTGCAGCCTGACTTAGCAAACATCCTGCCCGTGCTGTAAGGCTCACTAAAAGAGCCACCTTGTCCAGATCACTCTAGGAGAAGCTTCATCCTCTCTGATCTTATGTGATTCAGTGTGAGCCTCAGTATTTTGCAGTTGGTCATTTACTTGTGGCTCAGGACGCTTGGCATATCACTGTATTATTAAAAAAACAAACAATCATAACTCTTTCCTGGCTTATCAAACCAAACCAGTGACTTGATTTTTGAAAGCTGCCCTAGACTTGGCCTGGTTCTCTTAGGACACTGCTTTTTGGCATCTGGTTTCTCTGCCCCATCTTGGGCTCAGAGACATCCCCTCAGTCCTGGCTGTTGGAGTTGGGGGTGTTGCTCCCACCGTATTCCAGATCCATCTGTGTGCTGGCATCCACTCCTCAATCCAGTCTGACCGAGGTCATCAAGATGGATCCAAAGGGAACCAGAGAATCAGCCGCCCACCTAAAAGCTTCCCATGCTTCTCCAGCTGTCCCAGATCCCAACAGCCCTGAGACTTTCGTTGTCCCCCATACATGAGGTCTTTCTTCCTGCTGAATTCCCCACTGACGGAAACACCCACTCCCCACCTCTGGCTAACATCTCCTCCTTTAGGATCGGTTCAGAATTCACTCTATGGAACCTCATTCCCTCCCTGCTCCCCACCTCCCCCCGCTGGGCTCCCGCTGCCTTGTGTTCAGCCATCTATCATGGTATCCGCCACGTTTCATAGGGCACAAGTGCTCGATAAAGACTGATGAAGTGAACTGCTCTCCACGTAGGAACAGACTTGTCACTGGTGTGTTGGCCTCAGACCCAGAAGACAACATGTGCTTTACGCCTGTGCAAAATAACTAAAGGAAAAGGGCCTCGGTCCCATGCACCGTGGTTCTCCTGATTGTTGGACTTGAAGAAAACCATCGTGGATCCTATGGTAGGAAGCCTCTAGGATGACTTCCCATGACTCCTGCCTCCTGGTCGTCACACCTTGTGAACTGCCTTCGCATGTAGGCTAGACTGACTTGCTTCTAATAGGATACGGCAGAAGTGACAGGATCTCACTTCCAAGATTATAGAAAGACTCTGGTGTCCATCTTGGGCTCCTAGATCAATTGCCCTGGGGTGAACCAGCTGCCATGTCAAGAGGCAGGCCACACGGTGAGGGACTGAGATGGGCCGACAACCCCGTGAGTGAAGCCCTTCAGATGAATGCGGTGCTGGCTGACCTGTTAATTGTCACTGCACGAGAGTCCCCGAGCCAGAGGCACCCAACTAGGCCACACCGGATTCCTGACCCTCGGAATATGTGAGGTAATAAACGTCTGTTGTTTTAAGTAGCTAAGTGTTGGGGTGCTTTGCTACATGGCAACAGATACTAATAGATGCCCTCTGTACCCCTCCTTTGTGCCCATACGCGGAGGGCAAGGCAAAGGTGAGCAGCAGCTCATGGCGCTCAGGACAGGCAGGTGGACCCGGAGCCCCGAGGAGGACAAGCAGGTGCGGGCCTACTCTTTCAAAGCCTGCTCGCACCCCAGTTTTCCTACCCACCTTCCTGACCACGCGTGCGCTCACCGGATGCTGCTTCTGTGCTCTCTCCAGCACTCACTGCCTGTCTTAGTGTGCCACTGTCTCTCTACTTAAAATTCATCCGTGCAACACGCATTTGCTGAATACGTCCAGTGGACCCAGCGCCATTCACGGTGCAGGGGGCTCTGCAGTGGGACGCGCAGCCGCCGCTGTCTTCCCCCTGCATCGTTCTTTCCCCCGCAGCTACCCTGAAAGCACTCTGGGGAAGGACACCGCCTCTGCACCTTCGGGCTCTCCGCAGCACGCAGCACAGCGCGGCGCTCTGCGTTTCATGACTGAGGAGGAGAAAATGCGAACGACTGCCCGTTAGAGGCATGTTAAAGGCATATGTTTGTATAGGATGGGACCGAAGAAAGGGCGGCCGAGCATTTTAAGATCCTCGCTACTCCCTTCTCCCCTTAGAATAACAGATCGCGATTTGGCAGACATTTATTTAGCACCTATTGTATGCCTGAGATTTGACAGACATTTATTTAGCACCTACTGTATGCCTGAGATTTGACAGACATTTATTTAGCACCTACTGTATGCCTGAGATTTGACAGACATTTATTTAGCACCTACTGTATGCCTGAAGAGCAGCAGCGAGGCACTCTCTCACGCGCTACCTCATTTCATCCTCACAGATATTTACTCGTGAGGGAAATATAATTTCCATTTTACTGGTGAGTAAATCAAGGCTCAGAAAGGTAAAACAACTTGCTCAAGTTGCACAGCAAACATCCCATCTGCTGCTTGTGGAGTGTTCCGGGTTAGCTCATCTCATCCTCCTCCAGCCCAGACTGAGGCGAATACATATGAGGCAACTTGCCCAGGTTTACACTTGTGAGCTGGTAAGAGCCAGAGCCGGAAGTTAAACCCGGGAGTCCGAGGCTAGAACTCGTCACCACGCTCATGGTCTCAGCAGAACTGAAGCTCGAAGGGAGGTCGCCCAGCTCTGAGCCCAGTGCTGTCACGCTCAGCCGGGGCAGCTCGCTCCTGCCTCCTGCCCAGGCCCCCGACATCACCCTCCTTCAGCTCGCTCCATGTTCCAGTGACTTTCCAATCTGGCACTGATTCGCTACTCTTGAGTTTTTCTTTGACTGAATTCGACACTTTTTGTCTCAAAACTAAAGAAATCAGGGCTCTTCTCCTAGGCTATATGGAAAGGCCACCCACTGCCTCCCCCAGCTTTCTGGGGGTTGCGTGTGAAGAAAAGGTGAGGAAGGAGGGAGGATGAGAAAGGAATCAAACAGACAAAACAAAACAAAACAAAACAAAACAAAACAAAACACCCAGAGCAACAAGGAGTTTCTTATCCCTGAGGTGAAGTTTTGATTCAAAATGAGTCTCAAGCCTCAGTCCTGTGCCTTTTTTGGTCAGACCGTGTCAGTAGGAGAATAATGTGCCCTGGCAAGTAATAATGTTTCCATAGGCATCGGGTGGGGACTTAAAATGCAGAACACAGGCTCCTCGATTCTGAATTAACTTCCTTTCTTCCTGGGCACAAGTAGGGCTATGTGTCTCTCATCTTCTCTCCAGCCCCGCATGCTTATTCATGCAAGTCAACATTCCTGCCCCACAATAGGTGTGATTGCTTCCCATTATGTTGTCATGGCAACACCCATTGCCATCCGGGGGGTGGGGAGGTGGCAGTGGAAACAAATGAGCGGCCAATCAGGCTTTCCAGGAAAGTCTCATAATGACACGCTGCTCATGGCCAAGTGCCCGAGCCGCGAAGAGTGAAGTAGACGAGGACTCTACTGCCATTAATGCAGCACAGTGATGGTCTCCTTCTGTATTGACCGAGGTACACTGAGTCCACGTTCACGTGTACTTGCTCATTGACGGATTATTAATCGGTGTGAGAAAAGGAGCTACAACGAGTCAACAGTAATGAGAAAAGCAAAAGGGCCTTCGATGTTGTAACTGCCATTCCTGTGAAGATAGATGGGGGCTAATTTTTTTCTGTGCCAAGTTTTGTGGAAGATTACAGAACCTTAGTGTCGCCATGGTCACTGCCAGCCTCCTCGCTCAAATCCAGAAAGAAATGGAAAAGTCCTATTGTCGAGACCTCCAAAGACAGGAGTGAATGAAGCTGTGGCTCTGGTAACAGGTGTCCGTGCTTTGAAGGATGGAATGGTCAGCTGCGTGGCCTCTCTGCTACAAACATCTCTCACTTGATGAGATGGGGATCAGAATACTACATCTCTCAGTGGGTTGCTGTGAGGATTAAAGGATTAATGCACAGGCTAGGCACCTGCCTCATGGTAACTACTCAATAGATGTTAGCCATTACTATTACAAGTACTCCCAGATGCTCAGTGCTGTCTGGGATTGTGCCACTGTCCCCGTCTCTCTGCCTTGGGTTCTATGTTCTGGACGACAAACACAGCAGAAATGAATTTTCAGAGGCCCGCGAGCCACAGCCATAGCCTTTCACTGTAAGACTCCCAGACCTTCTCTGTCCTCCTAGGTGGGAGAAAGCCAAGGAAAGGAGGTTGACAGCTGGATGTTCCTCTTTAGAATGGTTGTTGACTTCATACCACCATCGAATGAGGAGTTCCTTTAGCCCCACCTGGGGAAGGTTCATGGTATGGAATGGGCCTTGCCTTGAAGGTGAGAAATAGCATCATCCGTGGGTGCCTCTGCCTGCATCTGTGGGAAATCTCACAAGGCTCAGATCAAGAAGTCTCCGGCTCACACTCCTGTCCCAAGGCCCAGTACCTGACAGTGGATCCCTAGGGCTTTCTGATCAAGACTGGGGAAGACAGTCTGCCAGTGGAGGCAGCGGAGGTCGACTAGAGCAATTAATCCTAAAGGTTACTGAAGCCCATCCTGCTGGGGAGCAGGAATCCAATTACCCATAGTGACAGCAGCTCAGTCCCCAGGGAGACACTCGTCTGCAGGGCACCCGACAACCTGTCTGCCGGAAACCTTCCTGATAAGCAGTCCCCCACTCTCTCGACTTCTGTCATACGCCCCAGCTGGGCACAGACCTCAGCTGACCAGGATGTCACCCAGGCCACATTGCTCAGGTTGCAGAGCAAAGGAGTGAATTCTGGGATGCCGAACCAGGACCAGAGAAGACTCATTTTCTCTATAGAAACAAAGACCAGAAGAAATGGTCATTTTTCCAGGTTGAGCCAGACCTTTATGACACATCAAAAGCAGGAGGGAAAGAGAGGGAGTGAGAGAATCCAAATGAGTTTATTTGGGCATGAAATAAATATGCAAAGTTATACAGATATGGAAATGGGCATATAATTTTCAATCAATTGCTCTGCCATCATCTGAAATAGACTTGAAGTTCTGAATAAGGGGACCCCTGAGAGACAATTCTGACTCCCTTTCCTCCGCCATCCCCCAAAATGTAGGGAACAGGGAGGTTAGAGGTTGGTGTGCTACACCATTTAAGACCTTTATTCTCTTGAATGACTCAGCCCAAGATGGGCTCCTACTTGCCCAGGAATTCCATTCTGGACAAAGTGAAAAAGAGGCCAAATCTTTTGCATGGCCGCCACTGGGGAAAGGAATTTGACTTTTGTAATGCAAATTGGCTTCCTGGCTTGCAAGTGCATGATTAAAATGATATGTTTCAATGCGGGAGCCAGACAGCAGATTTGGTATTAGCGAGCAGCAGCTGCTGCTTCCACGCAGGAGACTATGCAGGGTGTATGCAGGAGTAGGTGAGGGAGTATTCGTGGGGCTTAGACACCGTGGGACTTGATAATCAGCATGGACCAGTGGGATCATATAAACACAACCTATTATAAGAAAGGCTGAGTACCGTCTCTCTCCTTCCTGGGAAAAGCCAATCAATTATTCATTCACTTATTCGACAACATTTACTGAGTACCAACTGTGTACTAGGTGCTGTACTATGTGCCTAGCATACAGCAGTGAACAAGGTTGGACAAAAGGCAAGGTCGTTGATGTCAAGGAGCTGATAATTTAGTGGAGACTGTTGACCTGGACTCAAATCTGGACTCTACCACTTAAGAAAATGTTATCTTGGGCAACTTGTTTAATCTCTCTGTGCCTCAGTTTCCTTATTTTTAAAACAAGCATAATGCAAGTATGTATTGCCACTCTGCTTACAGCTGTGATAGACTGGCAGGGACTGGATTTATCCTCCTATCTTAAAAAACTAAAAAATCATGTAAAATATATGAAGCAAATGATTCCAGACATTGGAAAAATGCAATATAGGACTGTGATCCCTAAGAGAAAGAAATCACGTAAGGGAGGGCTCTACAATTTCCCCACCTTACTGTCCTGGCCCAATTTCCAGGCTGAAGCACAGGAAGGGGACCCAGGGGCCAGTCTCTTAGACTTCAAGGAGACAGAAGCAGCTAGAATGTTCAGAGCAGAATATCAGAAAGACCTCTGGATATATGAAAGGGGTCTCAGCCAATCTTTGGCTAAATACTGATTTACATATACAAGAAATGAAACTCCATGAGGCTGGGGAAAGAACTACCACAAAGAATCAGGCCAATTGCCAGAGCTTAATTTGGGCTGTGAAGAGCTTGTGTTCCCATGAGTCAGAGCAAATGGACCTTATAATAAAAGCACATTGCATCAGGTACAATCCCCAGAAAGGTACAACCTTAGTAGTGGAGCCAAAAGGCAGCACCAGACTTACCCTATGAAAGCTTAAAAACTAGCCTTGAAAAAATCAAATTGATCCCAAATAACCGTATGCTAGAATAAAGTCCAATATTCTTTAAGAAAAAAAAAAATAGCATCCAACAAAGTAAAATCCACAATGTCTGGCATCTACTAATGATAAAAACAAAATAATAAGGCCACCAAAAAGCAGAGAAAATGACCACTAATAAGGAGAAAAATTAATCAATAGAAATGACTCAAATGACAGAGATGATGAAATTAGCATTGAAGAATATTAAAACTACTGTAACAACTATACTATATATGTTCAGAAATGTGGAAGAAAATACGAACATGATGAGGTAGAAATGGATGAAATAAACATGACCCAAATGAAACTTCTAGAAATGAAAAAAAACACAGGAACCAAAATGAAATATATAATGATATTAATAGCCAACCAGGTATAAAAAGAAAAGGTCTGTGAATTTGAAAATATAACAATAGAAAATATCCAAAATAAAGCAAAGAGAGAAAAAAGACTGAAAAAAGTTAACATCAATGACCTATAGGACAATATCAAGTGATCTAACGTATGTGTAATTGAAGTCTCCCCAAAAAGAAAGGGAGAACAGAAAAAAGATATTTGAAGACATGGTCAAAAGTTTTCGAAATTTGGTGACATCTATAAATTATTGCTCCAAAAGGCTCATTAAACTTTCACCAGAGTGAACATTAAAAAGAACAACAAAACTGACACCGAAGTTCATCATAACCAGATTGCTGAAAACTGGCGATCAATAGAAAACCTTAAAAGCAGCCAGTAGAAAAAGGACATTACATACAGAGGAGCAAAAGCAAGGTGGCAGACTTCTCATCATAAAGTATGCAAACCAGAAGACATGACAGCCTTGAGCACTGAAAGGAAAAACTGCCAACCCAGAATTCTATATCCAGCAAAAGTATCTTTTAGAAATGAAAGCAGAATGCTTTTTCATATTAAGCCTGAGATAATGCATTGCCAGCAGTCTTGCCTATGAAGAAATGTTAAAAAAAGTTCTCTAGGATAAAATAAAATTATACTAGTTGGAAATCTGGATCTGCACAGAGAAATGAAAAACACTAAGAAGAGTAGATAGGTTTGTAAATGGAAATATACTTTTACTCATTTTTGAAATCTCATAAAACGAAAAATTTTCGCTATATTTTGAGATTTATAAAATGTATAAGTAAAATATATGACAACTATATCACAAAGGAGAAGTCAGAAAATAGAATACATGGTTATAAGATTCTTTACACTCTACATGAAAAAGTATATTATTTTCAGATAGGTTTTGATGTTAAAATAAAAAGATATATTTATATTTACAATAAAATATATTATAAACCATGACTTAATCACTAAAAAATAAAACAAAAAATATGGATAATAAGTTAGCAATGGAGACGAAATAAAATAATAAAAATGCTCAGTCAATACATAACAAGGCAGAGGAAGAAGAAAACAGTTATAAACTACAGATGGGACAATTAGAAAATAAATAGCAAGAAAGTAGACTTAAACTCAACTATATTAATAATTACATTAAACATAAATGGTCTAAACACTTAAACTAAAAAATATTGTCATATTTGATTTAAAAAATCAATAACCTAACTGTACACTGTCTATAAGAAATACACGTTAAATATGAAGACATGGGTAGGTTAACAGAAATAAGATGGAAAAAGACTGACCAAGCAAAAACTGACCAAAACAGAACTGGGGCGACTATATCAGACAAAGTAGTCTCTAGAACAAAGGCTATTACCAGGGATAAATATGCGGGGCAGCAGGCACACAGATACTCTGCACGCATTATAAGTGTCGGGGTGCTGGTAAGTCCAAGTGCTTGGGGGGCACAGAAGAATTCTGGGAAGAGCAGAAGGAACCTGTTACTGATATCAGCAGAGTGGTGGTAGAAAGAGTAGCTTTAATATGAAACTGTGGGGCTGAATGGGGCCCAGACAAAAAAACAAAAACAAAAACAACAAAACACAAAGTAAATTCTCCTTGTTGCCAGAATGAACTAACAGAAAGTAAGCATCCAGGCTGGAGGCAGCAGATGACGAACCAGGAAGCACAACGAGAGACGATGGAACAGGATCATCAGAGCCATGAGATTACTTCTCTGTGCACAGGTTACACCCTCAAGAGTGTGCCACCTAACATTAGAGTGATGTCTGCACTTTCAGTGGCCATGTGTGTGGAAGGCACTGCAGGGGAGAGGCAGCTGAGACGTGGGGGAGAGGGAAGCTGTCCTGGGATGGTGGGAGAGACGATAACTCAGTCGTGAGCACCTAGTGATGAGCTGCACTAGCGTGGAGCCTGAGCTCAGGGAACCATTTGGCCACAAGGTCCCCTTCATTCATTAATCCATTCAGCAAAAACTTCTTGGGCACCTACTATGTGCCAGACGCTGTTCTAGATGCAGGGGATGTAGCAGTGAACAAGATATCCCTTGTCTTCAGTATGTTTATAGTCTAGATGGTGGAGACAGATAGTAAACAAGAATAAATAATAAGATAAATACAGGTAATGATAGGTGCTATGAATGAAGTAAAAGGGTAACGGGCACGTGGCTGAGCAATGTGGCAACTTTAGCTACGGTTGGTGCTCAGGGAAGGGCTCTCTGAGGATGTGACATTTGCCTGACACTTAAATGATGAGAAGAGGAAGTCCTGTGAAGATCTGAGGGAAGCCGAAGCAACAGCCAGTGCAAAGGTCCTGAGGTAGGCATGAGGTTGACACGTGCACAGACTGGAAAGAAGGCCACAGGGCTAAAGCCTGAGGACAGGGGCCGTGGTATGAGTGGGTTAGGAGTGGAGGCAGGGGTCTCATCAGACAAGGTTGGAAGACCAGCGTAAAGGGTTTAAATTTTATTCTAAGTGCCTCACTTTGTTCCTTACCAAAGTGGCCCTAATCCTGATTGGACGCTGTCCCTGAAGCAGACTGGGCACATTTACACACTAACGAATATAAGATCTCACAACTTAAAGTTTTTCTAGTGAAACCCCTGCAGGAGTCCCTCAACCACAGTCTTACCAAAGGATTAACCCAGCTGAAACTGGCACCCTCTCCCTCCCAAGAGGGCATCTTGGACCAGGAGTTGATTTGAAACAAGTGCCTCCCTTTTCTCTGCCTTAGAGGCAGCGTCTGAATGAATGACACTGTCCTCGAAGGGGCCAACCCGGATGGAGGAAGATGGGGAATATTCCGAGGCTCCAGTCAGGAGCTCAGGTCGCCGCTGTATCATCCCTTCTCCTCTACTTCCTGCTTCTCCTTGGGAACAGGAGCAAAGGACAGCTTTGCCCCGGGGCCGCTAGACAAATGCTCGGCCTGATGCCATGGGGAGCACGAGGGAGGGGGGAGGACCCCACCCGGCCCCTCCAGCTGGTAGCTGAAATTGAGGCCTCCACTCCCTGCCGATGTTCCATCTGGGAAAGGTCACCCGGACCCTGGACTCACAACCAATGGGGCAGAAACAAGCCCCGTGGGAGAGCAGGGCTGTGCAGCTGCGTGGGCACATCTGCACGTGAGTCCGGACGCACGGGAGGACAGGTCGTCTCCCACAGCCCGGCCTCACACATTCCTTCAGCATCTCTGGGAAGTAATCACACTCCCCACACTGAAGAAACACAGTCAACAGATTCTGGTTTCCTAGATACGCCAGTGGCTTCTAAAAATAGCCAGGCAATGACAAAGCAAATTGGCATATGGACTGCAAATAATTCCAGGACCAGCTTGCTTGGCCGTGCTTGTGCCTCCCTGTGCTGGGTGCTTCTTCCTCTTCCCTCTCCTGTTCCTGAAACTGTCTCTTGTTGCTGAACACCCCAGCCCAGGTGTGAGCTGGAGGGGCAGCTGGAGCCCCCAGCGTGGGCCCAGCTCAGGGCTGGTGGCTCTGGCTGGGAGGGAGCTACCCCAGGCCCTCGGCCACTCTGCACCTGTCGGCACCCGGTAGCTCTGTGTGTGCGCCATCCCAAGCAACAGGCCTCGGCCCTTCTTGTGACCATGCGAGGCTGCCCTGGCGTTCCCATCCTCGGGGCTCCTCTCCTGGGGGGGCAGGTCACTAAGATATCTTTTACTTTGACTCAATCCCTCTCCTGGCCCCAGGAGGGAGATTTTATACAGTATCTTGTTTATCTAAACTCCTTTGCTTCCCAAACTCTGCATATTGGGGATGCTGACTCCATGCCAGGCCCTGTGCTGGCATACCCAGCAGTGGGACTCCGGGAGGCGAAAGACAGCATCCATGCCCCGAAGAGCAAGGAAAAGTACCATGAGCCTCCCACTCTGCCACTCTGCTGAGTGCTCTTCACAAGTTGTCTAGTCTATTTCTCATTCAACCTCTATAACGACCCCACAAGATCGGGATGGGGTCAGGATTCTCATCTCTCATCATTTTTACTCTTATTCTTAACTCTGCAACGCAACTGAGAAAGCAGCTCAAATAGGTTGAGTAACTTGCCGAAGACTAAAGCTGGAAAAAGTTTGGCTGGAATTTCGTCTACAGCCCTGGTGGCATAAAGGCCTTCGAATCTGCCCTGAGCCCACAGCACCTCCTCGAGGAGCTCAGGGCAGGGCCAGACCGTCAACAGACCCCTTCTCAGAGGGTCTGAGAGACTGACGAAAGGGCCACAGGCAGAGTTGGGGCAGGATCAGTGGCATCAGCAAGGGAAGACAGGCACTCTGGGCCTAGCAATGACCGGAGGCTGTCACTGACCCCAGGCCGAAGCGGCACCACATGGAGAGCCAAGGCTGCCTGGCGGGTGTGCTAATCACAAGTGGCGCCCAGAGCAGTGAGGAAGTGGGGAGGCGATACTCGGTCTTCTCGCCCTAGCTCTCCTGCTGGTCACTCAGCCAGATGCCAGGTGGCAGGGGAGCCCTGGGGAGGAACCCAGGGCCCAGAGCAGACCGAGAAGGCTGGAACTGGATCTGCGAGGAGCAAACAGAATGACTTGTACATGACAGAGCAGCTCAGGCCCAAATCACCCTTGATGCTCAGAACTCATTAAGCCAGAGTCAAGATAAGGCAGAGACATTAAGGGCTGTGTGGATTAAAGGAGAGGAAGGAAGAGAAGGATTAGAAGGTGAGCTGGGAAGCGTGAACTCTGGTTGGGGTCTCTTTGGACAAAATGCTCAATTTCGCATATTAATTCAAATTTTAATATAATTTAAAAAAAATCATTTGACTGCAAAAAACTACCTTTCACTCTACAGTCTATGCCTGGATCAGATTTGTTTGCTTCTCTCTATTCTTCGGGCCGCGCACAGGATGTGTCACTTAGAGGTATTCGTCGCTTGTGGAGTGATTGAAAATTCTTCCACGTCTTCCCTTCTCACTTGGTTCTCTCCTCAGGGAGAGGACACAACGGCTACTCAAGGGAAGCCCAACAAAACACACACGCCCACGCACACACGCGCACGCGCACGCACACGCGCGCACACACGCACACACACCCTAGTCAGTGGCAAAGGGAACGGTCAGAGGATCTTAATACTTTAAGAGTTCTCGTCCATTATCTCGTGTATTATCTCGGGACTCTCCCAGCCACACCATGGGACAGGCCATGTTGTCATTCTCATCTGACAGGCGAGGAAACTCAATCTAGGAGAGCGTGCCGGGCCTGCTCCTCCCGGCCCTCACACTCCTCACAGGTCACCTCTCCCGGGTTCCGTACCAAGTGGCTTCCAGTTGGGTTCAGTCAGTGGGAGGCCCTGGCAGAAGATGGGAGCGGGGAGGACGAGAGAAGCCAGGCATTTCTCTCTTCCTTCTCTGCTGAGTGTGGTTTTCCGCCGGACAGCCACCACAGCTCCCCTTCTGCCGAGCGATGCCAAGGGGAGGGCTCCCCTCGGAGCTCTGGCTTCTGGCTCAGCTCTGCTGACCTCTCCACCCCCAGTCTGCCTCTCCACTCTTCATCATCTGATAACCAGTTGCCTGCATTAAATTCCCTCTGTTTCCCTGGTCTGAACTTGGACTTTGACGAGTGAGGTGTAGAACACTGGCCAAGGCCACAGGTAGGACATGGCACAGAGAATTCAAGCCCCGGTTTCTGAATAAAATGCTCTAATGACTCTCACCTGCGCATCTTAATTCAGAAATCATCTTAGTCTTAACTTCTCACTTTACTGAGGCCCAGAGAGGGTGAGCGACTTGCCCAAGGCAACGTAGCCAGTTACCAGCAGAGTAAAGGTTCAGAGTACGAATCTCCCGGCCGTTGCCAGTGATGTGTTCTCTCTGTCGCACCATCAACCCCGACTTCTCTGAGGCCTGGTATAGGAGGAGTTACTGCTTATTTTCAGAGTTGACTTTTCCTTTTGCATAAGAGCTGAAAGAGCATCCTGTCCTCACCTCTCCCAGAGCTGTTAGGAAGATCAACAGGATCAACCAGGACTCTAAGCTCCTGGGGAGATAACGCGGATGCCTAAATATAAGGCATTACGCTCGCCATGACAGCAGGGCAGTGCTTCTGGGTAAGCAATGATTTAAAAAAAAAATTAAAGTTACCGCAACAGCCATGGCATTCTCTTTTCAAGGCTGTTGAAAAACTCACTCTGTAGACATTTCCGTCTCCAACTATTTGTTGCCTTGAAGCCCAAGAGTGCCTCCGGGCAGCCCTAATTTGTCTGAACACAAAGGACGCATTGCCATTATGAACCCATGGCCACAGGCGGCATCTGTAATTCAAGAGCGGGCGCCACTGGAGGAAGAGAGGAAGGGGAGATTCTAAGAGGAACTACCTGGCGTCTCTGCCTGAACTCCAAGTAAAATTGAGATTCCAGCCAGTTGCAGTACAGCTAAGTGGTTTTCAATTTGTGTTTTGAGGAAAGGCGACATGGTCATGGTGGGGAGAGGAGGAATTTTGACAGCGCGGCCCACCACGTGCTCTGTTACTTCTATTCATTCATCCAACGAGCGTTTCCTGGTGTATGTAGCACAGTGTTAACACTGCGGTGTCCTGAGCTGGGGTCTGGGTTCACATCCTGGTTCTGCTCCTTACTGGTTGTGTAACTTTGGAAAAGATACTTACCTTCTCTGTGCCTTTAAATGGGGATAGTAACACCATTTATCTCATAGTTGGTTAGGATTCATTAAGTTAGTACACGTAAGGGCTCGGAGAAATACCCAGCATATAGGAAGCATGCTAGAAACTTGCTAGATATATTTTGGCTCTGAAGTCAGATGGGGATATAAGTTCTGTTTCTAGAAGTTAGTGGCTGTGTGACTTCAGGCAACTTACTTGACCTCTCTGAGTCACAGTTTTCTCACCTATAGGAGAAAAGCAGCCCCTGTTTTATATGGTAATTGTCAGGATTTGAAGAGATAGCGATGTAAAGTATTCAATGTTCACTGAATGTTCCTCCATAACCGAAACAGTGATCGCAGCCTCGGCCGTGAGGCTTGGCTGGGGGTGAATCAGGTACACACGCTCAGGGCTGGTGATCCCTGTGGGCTCCAAATGGTCACTGGACCACGAGTCAACAGGCGTGGTTCTATCCTGGGTCTGCTCTTGTTGGCTGGGTGACCAT
>NW_011888787.1:6794898-6814273 GCF_000151845.1 Pteropus vampyrus | reverse complement strand
AGCTTGACCTGTCTTCCCTCCAGACAGGGCTCCCTTTCACCTGACTCTTTAATTTCCCTGGAGGGGAAAACATATTGCTTCTGGCTATGACCCTGAGAGGGACAAGAGCATCCTCCTTCCTGGCCACCGTCCCCGGCCTGGGAGAGGAGCCAGAGCCTGCATGTAGATGCATTAAGTGAACACTTCTGAGCAGGGATCTGTGGGACCACGTCACGTTCCTTGAAACCGAGGCCTTCACTATGTTTATCTCCATAACTTGGTCCACCCCACACGTGCAGGGGCCAACGTGAAAGGTTCAAGTGATGCTTCAGACCTGACAGCAAATGCCCCCTTGACCTCTGTGGTCAGCTGATGGTAGAACTGAGCTGAGAAAGGAAGGGGCTGACAGGCCTGGCTCCCTATTCCCAGGGCTGTGCATGTCCCTTGCCACTGGCATAGGCTGTGCGAGTCCTTTCCTGTCGGCACTGGCATTCCGTAATCCCAGAACGCATGCCCACAACATGCCAGATACTGCGATGTGCCGAACAAGGGCAGCTGCAAACAGGGGCTCTGCTCGGGGATGAGGGCGTATCTGCCTTCACAGTGGCACACTTCGAGCTAAAGGTCTGAGTCATGTTCTGGTGCTGCGCGGGAGAGGCAAGAGGAGGTGCTGTCAACCGCGGTTCAGGGGCCAGGTCGCAGCCCCAAGTCCTGCCTGTGTCAGGGGCCCCCAACAGAGGAAACCCCAGCCAGACCACACCCTGCCTGCAGGGGCTCACCTGCACTCCTCTCACTGGTCAGCTGGCTCTGCCACCAGAGGAGGGGCCAGGACCGGGAAGTCACTACGACATAACAGCTGACTCTGTGTCAGGCACTGTGCCAGCGCCTCATGGACTAACTCAGCGAACGCTTACAACGACACTATGGGTGGTTTCCGTTTCTACCCCCTACTCCCCACCCCGGCACAGACACGGCACAGGGAGCTCGCGAAGCGGGCTCAAGGTCACTCAGGATTCAAGCCCTAGGAATGTGAATTCAGAGCCTCGACTTCTACCCACTGCATTACTCACTCAGAGTCCTTACTTATCGCTGGAGGCACGGCACGGTTTTTTTGACCAGCAGTTTTAGTGGTGACAGGGCAGGCTCTGGAGTCAGACACAAGCACACCTGGGTTGTAACTGTATGACCTTGGGAAGGTCATTTAATCTCCCTGGGCTTCAGTTGCTTCATCTGCAAACTGGGACGAGAACATCTGCCTTAAAGGACATAAAAATGTAATCGTGTACTTAGCACTGTGGCTTTCACTGGTCGACATCCAGAAAACGTTAGGAGTTTTTGCTTTATAAATGTGCTTTTTTGGCTTTGAATAAGTGATCTGCCCAGTACCGAACAGATGACTAGGTATATGACCTTGGGCGGGTCATTTCACACCACCTGTTTTTCATCTGTAAAACCCAGGCTGGGCAGTGGGGAGAAGGCGGATTCCCACCGGCCTGGCATTTAAAACTTCCTCACGGAAAAGCCACAAGGTAAACATCCACACGCACATGCAGATGCACCAAGACTGAGACCTTCGCGCTCTTTTGGGGCCAGTTTGGTCCCCTCAGCCCCGCCCAGGCTCTCTTTATTCCACCCGCCCCCCTGCCCCGCTGCTTAACTGTTCCCCACAGCACTTAGCACTGACTGACATACTGAATATTTTACTTAAGTTTATTAACCCTCTTTCCCACTCGGTTGTAAGCTGCGGGGTGTTGTTCCCTGTGCCTGCTCCCAGCTGTGTCACTGGCTCCTGGAATAAGGCCCGGCACACTAGGTGCTCAGTAAATGTAAACATGTGCTCGATGAATGAATGAATGAATGAATGCATGAATGAATGAATGAATGAATGAACGAACAAACAAACGAGAGGCATCGAAGCTCCTTGTCCTGTCCCCACCAAGGGCTCCGCAAGTCAGAACTGCCTCCTGCTGCTCTCTCCATCTGCTCACAGCTCTGTCACCAAGAGAAGCGAGTGATTCGGCTCCGTCACACACTGATGTTTACAGAAGAGGCCACAGAAATGGCTAATAACTGGCTTTACATAGCACTGATGATGGACCCTGCCCTGGGCTAAGCACTTTACATGTATTAACTATGTGAACTCATTTACTCCTTATCAGTCTGTCTCCAATTTCCATCTGAGGCACAAAACTGAGGCACAGAACAGCTAGTTGCACAGGGAGTCAAGGCCGAGCAGTCTAGTTCTAGAACCTGCACTGCTAACCCCTCTGTTCTCGGGCCTCCCAAAGGCTCACTGTACCCCTGGCTCTCTTCTTCTCCCCAAATCTTCCTATCTTTCAGCTGCTTCTCAGTTACCAACATCTCACCCACAGGCATTTCTATGCATTCATTCCTTCATTCATTCATTCAACCAACAGATATGGTTGAGGCCTCCCACGTGCCAGTCACTGCTTTAGGCACTGACTATCCTGATAGAGAAAGGAGTCCCTTCCCACGTGGGCGCCCCACGATCCCCAGGGATAGTTAGTTATGTGCTTTCTTCTCTTGTCACAGGTCCAGTGTTTGAAGAGCATCTGGCTAAGTCGTTTGTCAGACCGCAGCATTGGAGCCTGAGGCAGCGTGGCTAAGGGCAACTGGCCCTAATATGACCTGGAAAAGGCTTCTCATGCGGGTTAAAAGGAGGGGCCGGGCATCCTGTCCTCTTCCCCAGCTCTGGTGTCCTCCCTCCTCCCAGCTGATCACAAAAATGCCTTCTTTGCCTAATTATTACACATACTAATTATTTTCATTTACATGCCTAGCTTACCATTTATGCCTAATTATTGTGCAGCTCTGAAACAATTATGCATACCATTAAGAATGTATCAGGGTAACTGCAGTGAATTTTATTTAACATCAATACCAAATGGTTGTGTGTGATTGATCTCCACGGTCTGTGGTTCCCACAGCATAAAAGTTTCCTACCCCGAGCTGGGGCAGCACCTTAGGGTGGGTCGCACGGCTCTGATGGTGCCTAAGAAGAATAACGAGGGCAGCAGCAGAAGCAGCGGTAATGGCTACAACTTACTGAGCTATCGTGGGCCCAGCACCAGAGAGCATTAAGCATTTTATACACATTATATCACTTAAACTTCCAGACCTTCCTATTGTTAAAGTTAAGGCAATTAACACGTCTGATGTCACACAGCTGAGGACAGGCAGTTCTGGGCTTCAAATCCAGATGTATCTGGTCTGGAGTCTGACTGCTTTTCTGCCTCACAGGTGCCTGTTCCATGGAAAGGCTCAAGGTGAGCCCCGGGGGACCTGGGAGGCCATATAGTCCACTCCCCTCATTTTCCCAAAGAGAAAACGAAAGCCAGAGCCGGAAGTGGCTTGCCCAGCCATGCCAGGCCAGATCCGGACGTGCCCCAGTTCTCCACCGCGCCCCCCGCCCCCCAGGTGGCTGTCCCTCTGCCGCTCTGAGGAAGGTAGCCTGGGAACACAAGCAGCATCTCTGAATTCCCCTTCATCACTCCAGGCTGGTGCAGGTAAGGATGCGCGTCTCACAGCTAGAGCGTCACCCTGGTCAAGAACCCTGCTCTAACTCTTGAAAGCTGACCTGCTTTAGGAAGTGTTCCCGTTAGAAGATGCTTGGTCTCTTCCCTTTCAGCCCTTTCTTTTCTAAACACGCATCTCCTTCCATTCCTTCATCTATCTTCGCTGAAAAGGCAACAACCAGCATTTACTGAGTACTTACTCTGGGCTGCTGATTATGCTAAGTGCTTTCTGTCTGTTTTCCTAGTTAATCCTCACAGTTCCACAGAAACTATCATTATCTCCCATTTTCCAGCCAAGGACTCTGAGGCCCAGAGAGATTAAGTGATGCACCCAAAGTCACATGGCTGGTGATGTCAGGGCCAGGCGTCTGATTCCAAAGTCTGCTCTCAGGTCGACTCACAGCACAAACTTTCTAAGATCAACCTGCTAGCTGCCAGCTTGGCCTCGTATTTCTTCCTTTGCTCAGCAGCCAAAAGCAAACACTCAAGAGTTTTGAGCCCAAAGATTCAAAGTGGCTCCAAAGCTGACTTCCTTCTTATCCCAGAGCTTTGGGCTCTGCCAACAGTTTGGACACTTCGGGGACCTGGCTAGATTCTAAGAAGTGTTTCTGGAAGACACCTGCAGGACGTGAGGCTCCGCATACCAAGAAGCCTCTTCTCGTTCTTGCCTGTTGTTAGAATTATCGACAAGCAAGAAGAGCAAAAAACGGCCCTCCTGTTAGAGTTGGCAACACTCAGAGTTTTGACATCTCTGGGGCCTTCTGCCCCCTGAGCTCAGGCCGACAGGACCCTTCCCACTTTCTGCAGTCCATTATCAAGGCTTTCCAAGACTCTCCCTGCCTCAGGAATCATGGAGGACCAATGGGGGGGGACAGCGCCCCTCCGTGGGGGCTGTGAGGGAGCCCACAGGCCGAGGAGGCTGGGAAGGCTGGGCCAAGCGTCCTCATCCTCATTCTTCACTGTGGAAGCTGCTGACTCTGTTCTCACTGTGGGTCTGGACTCTAGACCCCGCATTCCCACCCACGGGTGGAGAAGGGCACATCATTTTATCACCCACGTTGGGAAGCCACCCCTGAATGGGCACGCCTCCATCTTTGGCTCTAAGCCACGGAAGTACCAAAAGCAGGGCTGGGCATGTGACTGGCAGCCAGTGTCATCCTGTGCCATGGACTCCATTATAGGTGAAAGGGTAGGGTCACTACAACCCAAGTGGGCAGAGGGAGAGAAGACTGGGGTGGGCTTTTCAGGACAAGATGTGAATGGCAGTGCCCATTTTAATTTTTCTCTTTCCTTTTTTTCCCCTCCCTGCCGCCTCCCTCATTCCCTTTCTTCCTTTCATCCATCCATCCATCCATCCATCCATCCATCCATCCATCCATCCATCCATCTATCCGTCCATCTATCCATCCAACAAACATACACTGAGCCCTTACTGTATGCCAGGCACTGTGCTAGAAATACAGATATAAATGGTACTGCTACCCTAGGGGGTAAAAGTTCATTGGAAAAGAGACACCATGAGCCAGAAATGACAATAGCACTCTAAGCGCTGTAGAAGGAAGGCTGAGGCCAGACCCTGGGGCCGAGGCCCTATGCGACCCTGTCCCTCTTTCTTTCCTAAACTCATCTCTTCCTCCTCTCCAGCCACACTGGCCTCCCTGATGGTCTTCAGATGTCCCAGGCCTGGTTCTGCTTGTAATTCTGCTCCCTCTTCTGGAATGTTCTTCCTCTAGACAACTGCGTGACTCACTCCCTTGCTTCCTTGAGTGTTGCTCACTTCTCAGTGGGGCCCTTCCTGCCTGCCACGTGGAGAACTGCCATGTCCCTGCCACTGTCCACCCGGCAACCCTACGTTAGTGGACTCCACACAGCACTGACCACCACCCAACGGATTCTTTCTTTGGCTTACGTATCTCCAGGTTGCCAACCCCACTAGACCCTCACCCCCCGACCGAGGGCAGGAATTTCACTCTCCTTCGTTCACTGCTAGTCCCTGAACCACTAGAATAGCACGTGTCACCTAGGAGCTCAACGAAGACCTGTTAAATGAATGAATGGCACAGCAGGAGGGGGGTCACGATGCAAGGAAGGAGAAGGGGCCCTGGCAGGAGGCTCGCCTACTCCCCCGAGGCTCAGCGGGTGGGGTCCCCCTGCTCTTAAACATCCCCAGGAGGGCCTCTCCCCCAGTGCTTCTCCCCGCTGCGCCAGACGCTCGGCACAGTGGCTGCCCCGTGCTCTGCCCCAGCAAAGGGCAGCAGCAGTGAAGCTTCACAGAGCAGGGCGCCTGGCCGTCGAGTCCACTCCTTTATGGAGTCAGAAGGTGCGGTACCATTGGCTTGGAGACAAATTCACTACTCTGATCACATTTGCATAAGTCGGAGGTAAGATGACCTGCAGACATGGAGCGAGGAGCCCTCAGGCAGAGTGGGCAGCAGGCAGGGCCAGCCAAGAATGACATGGCCATGGGGACAGAGTTCTCACACGAGGGGCTGAGTCTAGCTCGCAGGTGACCCAAGGTGTCCTGGCCCCAGGGCCTCTGGGCAGCCCCACACAGACCTCATGCCGCTCCCTACGCAGCAGTTCCCAGGAGCAGAGTCACTGTGGGATGTGACAGCCCTCTGTCCGTCCACCTCCAGTCCCCCTCTTCCAGGGTGCAGGGGACAAGGCCACCTAGTCTGGGACCCAGAGAGGAAATCTGCTCCGTAGACACGACTGTTTCGGAGGGGAGATGACAGGCCTGGGACAGCATCAGGGCTGATAGAGCTTCCTGCAAACTCAGAATCCGACAGGCTCAGGCAGCTGCATTAAAATCTAAACAGTCTTTCCTGTGGATTTTTCCGATTAATGCAAATTTGTTTTGCTTTGCAAATTGAAAATCAGTTGCAAGCACCTGGCGTAAGAAATCCAGCAGGGAGTGGAGAAGCCTGCGGAGAAGCCAGGCTCCTCATGCCAGCCAGCCAGCCCCGGCCTTGCCCACCTCTGGTCTCTGGGCAGCCAGGCCTCCTCCCAGGTTCTCAGGTTCTCGGCTGGGTGACACCCCCACCTACTCTCAGCTCTCTATCCGGCAAGACTGACTGCACCCAAGTGGTTTCCAGACGTGGGGACTCCCAGGCCTCTTTTTCCCTCCGCACGATGGAGGGCAATAGGTACAATCAGGGAAGTCATTCAAGCCCTTGGTAAGAAGCCCGCCTTGGCATTTCCTGGGGGAACACATCATATAATTATCATAATAATCACTGCTTATCTTCCAGCAAGGGAACTGACAGAGCGCCTTGGAGATACACCTTCTGGTTGAAACTGTTCTTTCCTGTGCTTGTCCCAACTACATGGCTACTTCTCAGAGCTGAGCAGCGCCTCCTCTCACAAGCACCAGAAAGAGGAGGGAACTCCTAGGGGTTCCTGGGGAAAGCTGGGTGACAAGGAGGAGGATGCCGCAGGTACCCCACAACTGCCCCCCCCACACCTCCCAAAGCTTGGCCCATCCTGCTTGTGCCTCGCTACCTGTCAAAGCTGTGCTCCAGAGCCACAGCTGAGCAGACTGGGAACACCTCTCGCCTGTCCCCTCCTCCACCAGCCACGCATTGTTCATTCAGCTCCAAGGTAAGTGGAGAGGGAGGGCAGTTATGAACGGGCCCCATCTCGCTCCCCCTTTCCCTGCTACGCAATTTAAAGGCAGGAGACAGAAACGCTCTGGAAATCCAAATTAAAATGTATTCCTGCAGCAATCCTGCACCCAATTAAAGTAACCCAGAGCCTATTGTCCTTTGCTAAATTTAGAAAATGCTCAGGTGTGTCTGATCCTACTCTGCATAGATATTTTTAATACAGATTTAATCATATTTTGGGTTAGGAGAAGAAGCTAATTAGGTAGGCTGATTTAGAAGGGCTGTGGGAATGCGGGACAAAGCGAGGTGATTTGATGCAATTCACTGTTTTTCGTTTATTATTTTTTTTTAACCGTAAGTTGTATGGGGACTGGGTTTTGAATTCACAGCAAATTGGCTTGAAAACCGACATAACAACAGACAGGAAAGGCCCCCATGTAGTAGTCAGTGAATCCTGGGGCTGCAGGGGACCCCAAAAGAGTCTCGTTCACTCTACCTCCAGCAACCGCTGAACCCAAACACAACCAGGGACAGAGGACCTGCTCTGTTTAATATGACACCTAAACTGGAGTTTTCCCTGAGGGGCTGGAAAGTGTTCACTCTTCTCTCTACAGGAAGGCTCTGGCTGCGGCTCAGTGAAAGCCGCACGGATGGGTCACCGATTCAGTGACTGAGCAACAAGCGAAGAAATCGCCACCCCCAGACCTGGGCGAGGGGCCCCTGGCTCCCGCCCGCCTTGTTCCACCCCCACTGAGAACACGGATCCCCGTAAAGCACCACTGACCGCTGACTGCACCCGACTGTGACAAAGACAATAGACAGCGTGGCTTGGCTCTGTGCTGACTCATCATGTGATTGAGTCAATGACTTAAAAAAAAAAAACAAACTTCTCTGAGCCTCAGTTTCTCCTCTGGCAACATGGGGATTTTGGTCTCTCTCTTCTCTAATTCAAAAAGGGGGATGAGGTAGGGGTGGAGTTGGGAGACCGTCCCCCTGGGGTTCCATGTGAGGGGCCATGGGTGGGAGCTCTGAGTCCTGGCAGAGGAGCACTCACAGAATTGGAGCAGCGTTTCACAAGGTGTCAGAGGGGGCCGCCTTGGGGATGCGCCTCTATAAGCGGGGGGCTGGAGAGGCCTCCAGGAAGCAGCACTAAGTCACAAGTGTTGAGCATGTGGGAAGGGAGTCAGGGAGGCCAAGGTTCGCCTTTCAAAGCTGAGGGGCTTTCCGAGCTTGAGTTTTCATCACCTCCTTCAGGAAGCTCGCCATGATCAAACCCAGAGACCTCTGGTGACTTTTTACTAGACATTTCCTCCACCTTCCCCTCTGGAGTCAGTGCTGTATTAATTTGTACTTGTTTCTCAGTCATGATATAATAAAAAGCACTTAAGTCATTTGGATTAAAGCATTGGATCTGTCTGCTCTGCCAAGCATTCTAAAAATTCTCGCTGACCTCCCCTTACCCAGACACCATGCTGTGGCAGGAGGCACCGAACTACCGTGTGGTGAAGGAAGTCGGCCATAGGAGGAAGCCTCTTCCTGCATCCGCGCCCCTAGCTTAGCTCTTGCCCTTCACGGCCACAAGGGGCCTAGGGAAGGGGGTGCAGGGGTGGCCAAGCTTCTCCTGTGTGGCTCCGGGCAACTCACTTCAGGTCTCCAACTGCTGATCCCTTGGGAGGTGTGAGGCAGGGGCTGGAGGTTCGGTCTCTGAGCCCACTCTCGCAGGCTTCATTCTGAGTTCCTGTTTTTCAAACAGAGAGGCCCAGAGGGCACGAGCGTTGCTCAGCTACACAGCTGGGCTGGGGTTTGGAATCCAGGGCTAGGAACGTCCTTGGAAGTCTCGGCCCACCCTAACTGCTACCCCGCTGCTCCAGGGAGACCACGGGGTGTAGTTAGGTACACACGTTTGGTCAAATCCTGTTTGCCGCATGCCAGCCTCGTGGCCTCAGGAAGACAAGCTCATCGAGGCCCATTGTCTTCCTCTGTGGATGGGGTGATGAGAGCACGTGGCAGGGTCTGCGCACAGGTCAACGAGCCAAGGGACACACCTGGGGGGAGTCCTCGTCTGACAGCAAGGTTGACGAGTTGGCTGCGCTCCTACCATCGTTAGCTGTGTGCCGTGGGCCTGCATGGCCGCCGGGTCACGACACGGAGAAGGACCTTAGAACTCACCCGGAGCAGCCTTCAGCTCCACGCAGGGGTCCCCTCGAAGCTGAACCCACCCGCACCGCTGCTAGAACATTTCCAGCAGGACGAGGCTGTACCCACGGAAAGGCCACATCCAAGGGACGAGGAAAGCATGAGGAGACAATACGGATGGAAGGCAGCTATTGAGACACACCAAGCTGCCACCGCTCCTCCGGGCCCTGCCTCCGACCTGGGGGCCCTCAAAGACGGGGCAGTGGCAGAGCTGTAACTAGAAACAGACCTCCACTGTTAGGAAGGAGCTAGGGCCACCCAGGTTGTCCCCCAGTTCTCTCCTGCACTGGCCTGGGGCTTCTGGGAAACTCCGTCCCCCTCTCTCCTTCTCTCCCTCCTCCCCTCCCTCACTCCCGCCCTTTCTTCCTTTATTTTATTAATTATTATTATTATTTTTTAAAAGAAGGTAAAGAGGTAAATGTTCTGGGTAAGTCTAGGCCAGTCCAGCTATCGACTGCCCTTTCTTCCTTTATTTTATTAATTATTATTATTATTTTTTAAAAGAAGGTAAAGAGGTAAATGTTCTGGGTAAGTCTAGGCCAGTCCAGCTATCGACTCTCCTTAGCTTGGACCTGTGCCAGAACTGTATTTTCTGACCTAGACCTCCACCTGCCCCATCCGTAGAATGGGGATTAGGCCATTGCACTCCCTAATAAGGACACTGAGACAAGGCCATATGATCGCAGATAAATCTTAATTCTCCATCCACTCGGTATAGTGCCGAGGCCCCTCCTCCTTCATTCTCTCCCCTCCTATCAGCGGTTCCCCATGTCCAAGGAAGTGAGACCCAGAGCCCACAGTGCGTTACTGCTCTTAACGAACAGAGCAAAGTGCACATGTGCGTTTTGACTGTGTCAGACACTTTTCAGGCATCGCTTGATTTGATCTCATCTAACATCACAACGACCCTAGAGGGCTGTTTCTACATCAGAGAAGAGGAAATGAAGTCACTGAAGTATACATGACTTGTCCATTGTTCCATGGTTCAGTGGAGAGAGGGGACAATAGAGCGACTGGCGATAATGGGGTTCGGGGACTTCCACGTGGCCCTCCCCTCTGTAGGACCAGAGGCGGCTGCCCTGACCACCCAAGGCTAAGGAGCCCTGGTCCTGAAAAACGCAGTCACCTGTCCTTCATTATGTCACTGGAGGAGCACGGATCGCCCAAATGCCTTTCTGTTTGGCTCTGACGTATAAGACGAGTGTTACGATTTTTTAGAGGCAGATTTACCTTCTTGATTATATTTTTCTGAAGGCAGCTCCTAAGATGAATTTTTATTCTAAGCCCACGAGTCCCTCGTGTGTGGGGAGCAGGCAGGGTCTAAACAAGTTGCAAACATCCTCCCGTGACAGCCGAGAGTTGGTAGCATCAGTGTCAAAGGGCTGACTGAGGAGGGACAGCAGGCTCCGAGGTCCAGGCTGGTCCCGGGAGCTGGCCGGCGAGGACTGGCTAGGTGGGCCCGGTGGGATGAGAGGCGGCTGAGTTCCTCGGTCTCCCCTCAAACCCACGGCCCCTCCTGCCAGCCCGAGAGGCTGGGAAGCTGCGAGAACAGCGAGTCGGTGCCCTGGGCCCTGAAGGCGCCACTTTCCCCAGGCGGACATCATCTTTTGTCCTGGTGAGAGCACGACACAATCACAGCCATCTTTCCCCGTAACCGGTGCTTTCCATGTCCCATAATTGGCCCACTGCTGGTCTGAGGCCGGCTTTGAGTGACACAAGGGGCACAGGAGGGAGGGCTATTTTCCTGGCGCTACAAGGCCTGCCCGAGTGTGCTGACTCCCACTCGTCCCCCACGGCTTGCCAGGCCCCCCGCCATCCGCTGCTGGCCTGACGAGGGGCACGCTAGTCAAAGGCACGGCCCAGTCAGGTGAGGCTCTGCCCAAGCCCATGTTTTACATTCCTTAAAAGCCATGGTGGCCAAGGGGACAGGGCAGCTGATGACCAGTAGGATCAGGGATGCCAGAGCTAGGAGATGCCGGCCACAGCAAGGGGTCTCAGCCCCAGGCGTGGGAGGCCTAGACAGAGCCAATGAATGCAACGCTCTAACTCAGGGGTCCCCAACCCCCAACATCAGTCTGTGGCCTGTTAGGAATTGGGCCGCACAGCAGGAGGGGAGTGGCAGGCAAGCAAGCGAAGCTTCAACTGTATTTGCGGGCACTCCCCAGCGCTAGCATCACCCTCAGCTCCACCTCAGACCATCAAGCATTAGATTCTCATTGGAGCCCCGGTCCCTGGTGCCAAAAGGGTCAGGGACCGCTGCCCTAACTGACAGGGAATCTGTACATTAATCTAAGACCACCATCCTGCCAGACTGGTATATGTTCTGGAAATGTCAATATTCTTAGAAAGAAAGAAAAAGGGATGTAGATCTGCCAGAAAGTATGCACACGAGTATGCGTGTATATGTGGTTTGTGTGTGTCAGCATGTGTGTGTGCATGTATGTGTGTGAGTGTGAATGTGCATGCGTGTGAATATGCATGTGTGGTGTGTGCCTGTGTGTGAGAATATGCCTGTGAGCATGTGTGTGAGCACGTATGAGCATACATGCATGTGGTGGTGTATGTGATGTGTGTGCACATGCATGCGTGTGTCTGCCCTGTGGCTGTGTGCGGACAGTGCAGGCAGAGATGCACTTGTGCGCACAGGCTCTGGCCTCCTGTCCTCATTTGCTCACCTGCCAGTTGGTGAACTCAGGCAGGTACTTCGACCTGCTACACCTCAGTTTCCTCATCTATAGAATGCAAGTACTAATAGTACTTAATTCATGGGATTGTTGTGATTATTACATGAGTTAAGACATAGACAGCACTTAATGCTTGGTATAGGATTCATGCTCAGTAACTGTGAGCTATTTTCTGATTACTTTTGTTTATTGATCCAGGTCCACTGGCTGATGAGTGTCACCTTTTCCTGACTTCAAACTGAGGCACGCGGGAATCCCTGTAGGTCACCAGACTTACAGCCAAATCCATCCATACATTGGGCATGTATGACACACAGAGCCCGGGCATAAACACAAGACCTATGCTTTTAAGTAGATTCTGAAAATTCACAACAAGGACTTTCACTGAAACATCGTCCCTAATTGTCCATGCGAACGGGACCCTTTATTCATTCAGCCACCTTATAACAAGGTCCTTCAGATTCTTCATCAGCCAAAACCTTTAAAACTGGTCCAACGCGACCCACCCGACACTCTCCAGCCCGACTGCAAGAAGATTTCTGAGCGTACTGTAGGGCCCACACCCCTAGCTTTTCAGACTGTGTGTACAGCCGCCCGCTTCCCTGACTCCCAGATAACTTCACTGCCTATTTTTACTCGTTTATGTAGAGATATGTACATAAATGAACTCATTTTAACATCTTTTCTTTATTTGGTCATAATTGCTCAGAGAGAGAAAAACACATTCTTTCCCCTGGGAGATGCAAATCTTCAGTACAATGGGTACAACGAGCAGGGGATTTTGGTGATATGATTGGTGATAATCATCAAATACTACGTAACAATCGAAATGGCAACAACATTAGTGCTGAAGCGGTGACGGCCTCGGTCCTGCTGAGCACTTGCGTGTGCTGGGCATGTGCTCGGTCGCCCATGCACATCCGCCCATCTCATTGTGGCGCAGGAACGGAACTGCCTCTTTGCTACAATGTGATGGGCCAGCTTTGCCTGTTCAGGTGTGCGCAAGAGGGGCTGACGGTCCAACAGCCCTGGCTGCACATCCAGAGAGTGAGCGTGTCCACGGGGAGAACGGTGAGCCTGCCCTTGGCACAGAACACCCCAATCCGCTTTTCACTTATCCACACACACACATGGCCCCTATGTAATTATCCCAACAAATGTGCAAAAGGGAAATAAACTCCGAAAGACTGCCTTACGAAAATAGCAAAATGCGCAGCACAGACCCGCTCTGTATAATTCATGCGGAAAGCATGGAAACATCTTATCCTGATAAATTGTTCTTTTTGTCAATTTGCTGATTATACGCGCGCGTGCTCTCACACACACACTCTCGCATGCACATGCTTGCACGCATGCACAGGCTGCCTTTGTATGGCTTGTATTTAGCTAAGGAAATGGGGGAGAGCCTAAGTCTGAAGGACGTCTGTGCCCTTGGGGACCTGTCAGCTTCAGGCTGGGAGCCTGAGTGGCTGGGCTGGCGACCACTTCCAGGCAGCCTGGGCATGTTTTTCAATTCAGGCTGTTCAGCTTAATAATATTTAGCAAGTCCCTGTCACATACCAACACTGAGCGAGCCAGGGTGGAGTTAGGGTCCACGGAGGCAGCAGACCCCTGAACAGATGAAAACCTGACAAGGGGGCATGATTACAGTGCTGAACTGGAGGATCAAGCGGGCTTCCTGGAGGAGGGGTCCACGTCTTGAAGGTGACTGTGGTGGCTGGGGAGGACGGGGGCATGGCATTCTGCACAGAGGGAACAGCAAAAGCAAAGGTGCCAGGCAGCAGGAAATGAGCGCGGACAGTCGGATTGGAAACACGAAGGCAGGCAGCGGGGCGGGCATGGGTGGTCAGGGGCAGCCAGACCTGAAGGGAAGCCTCAGCCACCTCGCCAGGTGACATCCCCACTTGGCCGTGCACGCTTGAGGTCTTCACCTTTCGGGGTCTACTTAAGTGTCACCTACTCGAGGAGACCTTCCCTGCTTCCTGCCTTGACTAGATTAGAGCCAGCGCTCTCAGCTGTCCTCTGTCCGCAGGGCGCTCCTAACTCCAAAGGTCAGAGAATTATCCGTCACTGGGGGTCACCGTCTCCCCACTAGACACTGTGGGCTCTTGTGTTCACCCAGTGCCTGGTACAGTTCCTGGTACATATGAGTCGCTTAATAAATGCTCATTGAATTAATGAATGAGTGAATGAATGAATGGATTGCTAATGAGCGGTTCTTATAACTTATCATGGGCTGGCTGGATGGTGGTGAGACCAGAAGCCGGGAGACCGGCTGAAGGGCTCGTGGAATAAATTTGTCTGAAAGATGAGCGGGGTCTGAGGCATAGAGCAGGAAATGAATGTGTCAGCCGAGCTAGAAGGCCAGCTCTGATGGATCTGGGTGTAGGAGAGGGAGAAGTTGTCTGGATAAGGCCCAGGTTGGGCTCGCCTCCTGGGCAGGTGGCGGGCCATCTGCTGAGATGAGGAACAAGAGAGAAGGAACAGGTTTGGGGAAGAGGAGGCGAGGGGTGAAATGAGCAGATTGTGGACACAGTGAGTCCAAGTTCCCAGAGGCTCAGGACGTTCCCTTCCTGGAAACAGACACGGTGACCCCGGCATCCGCTCCACAGGCAACATCACCATTCGTACTGACCCCCGAAGCCTGACCAGTCCCTGAGCTTTTCTGTTCCACGCCCCGTGGGGCGGGGGCAGGAGTGCAGCCTGGATAATGAGGACTGCTGGTCTCACCAGGAGGATGAAAAGAACCGTTGCTGCATAAAAGGAATTCAGGCAGACTCCCCAGACGGGCCGGCGGGCTGCTCAACACCTGTGCTCATCCCTAACAGAACCCTTCGCCCTGACTATAACGGGTCTGTGCCTGGAAGCACAGGCCGGCACTGACAGTGGAACCTTCTGAGGGAGGGAACTGGGGCAGTAAGAGGGCGGGCTCCTTGACCTCTGTTGCCTGAGTCCCACGCACATTCAAGGAGAAGGGGACAGGCTTCTGCCTGGGGTTCAACCGCCAGCCTGGGAATGGGTCAGCCAGCCTCTCCCTCCATACCTGGGCAGGCCTGAACGCATACACGGTGGCAGAGGAGCGTGATAGAGGGTTGGACAGAGGTCAAGAGTAATCGCCCCTGGCCCTGCCAACCTGTTCGCCCTGCAGAGTCAGTCTTGCTAAAGCACCACGTTGAGCACGCCTCTCCCCAACCCGACAACCACCAGCGGCTCCTCATTGCCTTTGGGGTGAAGTCGAAGTCCAAAGCCCAGCACTCGAAGCCCCAACCTATCCAACCAACATTTCAGCTCACTTCCCCCGACGAGGCCACTTTGCTCCAGCCAAACAGGTCTCCTCACTGACTGGCATCGTGGACTGAATCGTGGACTGTTAGAGATGGAAGGAACCCTTCATTTTACAGACGAGGATATCTAGGACCAGAGAAGGAAGGTAAAGGATTTGCCTTAGGCCAAGGTCTGGGCCAAGTCTCAGGACGTCTCGTTCATTCATTCAACATGTATTAAATGCCTATTTTCTGCCAGATACTCTCCTGGTTCATGTAAGAACATGAAACCTAGGGAGCCAGGCACCCTAGGTGCTTAACAAATATTAAGAAGGTGCTTAATAAATATTTGTTAAATCGATAAACGCACACGTCAGAGGGTGACGGTGACGGTGACGGTGACGAGCGCTGTGAAGAACAGCACGGGGGACGGCGTGGAGAGCAATGGCGGAGAGACACTTTCATCGAGATGCTAAAGGAAGACCTCAAGGTAAGCGGGCCTTTGAGCAGAAGAAACCTGAAAGAAGCGGGGTCCAGGGGGAGGAAGCAGCAATCACGAAGGCCCAGAGGCAGGAGCCCCTTAGGGAGTCAGGACACCGGCAGGGACCTGAGCGCAATGCCAGCGCAGCGGAGGAGTAGGAAACACCCCAGCCAGGGACAGGTTCTGGCTTTTACTCTAACTGAGAGGATGTTCTGAGCAGAGGAGGGACGGGAGCCGACTTGTGTGAAGGAGGGAAGAGTCAGAGAGACACTGTGCCGTCTGACAAGGGCACACCGAGCCACGGCAGCACTGCGACAGGGGTCAGGGAGGTTTCCCCACCTGGCTTCCCGAAGCAGGTGGGCAGGAGTTTCGGTGAGGGAAGCGTGTGTGTGCACGTGCGTGCGTGTGCGTTTGGTAGAGGAGAAGGAAAGGAAGAGAATAATAGCTAAAAATAATACCCAATATTCATTAAGGACTCAGTTTATGCAGGAACGTTTGGGCTAAATAGTAACTCATTTAATACTCCATTCCCCATTTCACAGATGAAGAAATTGAAGCACAGAGAGGCTAAGTAACTTGGTTGAGACCAAACTTCCGGTAATAACAGAGGTGGCATATAAACGCAGCGGTCCGGCTCCTGAGTCTGCCCTTCGAACCACCACATGACGTCACGGAGAGGAAAGTTTCCAGCGGGAATGGGAGGCAAGGCGGGTGGGGGCCGGGTCAGGCTTCCGGAGCAAGGAGGGCTCTGGCACGCCCCTTCCTCCACACGGTGCCCCGGAGCTAAGGAAGCCCAGGCCAGGGCAGAGTCGGAGCTGCTGTGTGTCCTGTGGGGCCCTGGGCCTGAGGGTGGGCCCGCCAGCCCCCACAGACCCCCATGCCGCACCTACACCCCGACTGCCTAGGTCATCCCAAGCTTGAATCCTTTTCCAAAGACCCCCGTCCCACGAGATCTCAACCTACGATCTTATTCTCTCAAAGCAGGTTTGAATCCACCTTCATAGCATTTACCACGCTGTCGATCAATCGTTCTCAAACTCGCTCATTACCTGGGGAGAACAAAAGATGCTCAGGGTCAAGTACACTCCTCGCCAATTAGATAGAACCAGGCATTAGTATTTTTTTTACCTCCCCACACCCAGCCACGCCCTGGCGTTTCCAATGTCTGATCAAGTGTTTGAATCCTTATTGTAACTGAACGCTTCACTGTCTTCTTCGAGCAAGTCCCGCGAGGGCAGGGACAACGTTTGCTTCCTTTACCGCTGCTCTCAGCTCCCAGAACAGCGCCCACACGATGTAGGGGCTCAATGAAACTTCTCGAAGGACAGCAGGAAGGCGGGCCGGGAGGAGGGAGGGGTACCCGCTCTGACAAACTTATCTCAGAAGAGCAGCAAAAGCTCGTTCAGGAGTAAAAAGAAGAGCGGGGTCACTGCAGAGCTGCTGACCAGCTTTGCCCATAAAACCCGACACGTTTCCACCTCTTCTCACTATGGACGCCCAGGAAGGCAAGCAGCCTGGCTGGTGTTGGCTCTGCCTCTCACCAGAGGGAGCAGCTAAGACTCAAGAGTCTGAGTGTGGGGAAGAGAAGGGGCCGGTGCGTCCTCCCACACACAGTGGGGCTCACAGGTCCTCCGTGCAAGATGGCCTGGGTGCACCAAGACCAAACCCTCAGCCCCTCTCCAGATGGACTCAGGTTTTCATCACGAAAATCAATCGGGGCCTCATCTGACCCTAGAGTACACGTTACTCCCTCTCCGCTAAAGTAAACTTCTCTCCCGTCCCTTCTGGAGAGGTTCATTTAATAGCGTGTGAAATGAAATGTCAACAAGAATTAGAACAATTGGCATCCTAATCCCCAGCAGATGACAGGCAGCCAGGGGCAGGCGGCTCCCACATCCACACGGGGAGCCGGCCCAGGGATCTACACCCCAGCTCTGGGCAGGGGGCCCTCTAGACTCACAGTCTCCCTGCTTGCAACTGGAATAAGGTCTTTGAGCTTCTGAAGGCAGACTGGAAACTGCCTTTGATATAGGAAACAGCTTTCCTCTGACGCACAGTTAGCAAGGACAAGTGTTCCCCAGGGTGGGATGCAAGAGCCCATCGGTCACCCACCAGGGATAGAGTGGATGAAGCAGCCTTGACCTACTGCCGATTGTCATCAGCTCACCTTGCCCTGCACAGCCAGCTGCTTTTCAAGGTCCCTGTATCTGTCAGTTTACTGCCGTGCAGACCCAGGGGCATAAGAGAATAAACGCCTCTGCCCTTTGCCCACCCGGACCAGAGGGGCATGTTGACTCAATCTGGTGACAGACACCGTGAGTGTTTATTGGATGCTGACTATGAGCCAGGTCCAGTGCGAAAAATTTTGTGTGCTTTATTCTTTCTATCTGCTCTTTCATTCAAACATTCATTTACTGAGTGTCTACTATGTCCCAGGCACACTTCTAGGCACAGCGGGGAGCAAACAGATACAAACCCCTGCACTCGAGGAGCTTATGACTGTGTGGGGACGGGGAGGAAGACAGCGGAAACACACACAGGAAAAACGTCTAGTGGCGAATTAAACGGCGCACGCAATCGTGGGGCGCTGAGCCTCGTGACCTCCCGCCTCGCCTCAGGGCGTGGCGGTGTGGTGCCAGAGGGCACCGGGTGGCGCCTCCACGTTCTCTGCCCTGCTGCCTTGGGGCTTTCTCTGGAGCCTGGGGAAGCCCTCCATGCTCACAGAGGCACAGCCAATGGCAGACAGGTGTCACGTGCTCCAGGCTCTGTGTGTCCTTGGGGGTGACAAATCTGAGGCGTGACAAATCAGAGATCTCCCCAACCCGCTCACCAACCAACGTGGGCCTTTCTCCCTTCTCGTCTCACTTCTGCCGCCTGGGCTGGCCACCCACACGTGGTAGCCCCCAAATGTTGGTCTCAGACTCTGTTTTCAAGGAAATCCACACTACGACATACGATGACACATATTAGGGAGAAAATAAACTAGAAAAGGGAGTGGAGCGTTAAGTCAGGATAAAACCACAGCATTTCCATTTCTAGATGAGGAAACAGGGCTCTGGCTCTGACTTCCCCAAGGTCAGTTACTGAGAGGCAGGACTGGGGCTCCCGTGCTCTTTCTGGTGTGAAGGTAGGTGCTCTTTAGTATCCTACCCCTCGCCCTTCACCTGGGTGAAGAACCGGGGCTGGGACTGTACAGGTGTGGGGCAGACCAAGGCTGCCGTGGCGGATGGAAAGCAGGCGGCATCCATGGGAAAGGCTGGGGGATGAGCGCTTGGAGCAGGGAAGGGGCCAGGCAGTTGGGAAGAAGGGGGCCATGGGAAGGGCGTCCTGGGAAGGGAAATGGCTGCTGAGCGTGGGGAAACGGGAGTTGCATTTCAGGCTAGCTGGAGAGGTGGCCATTGTATTGGAGAAGGGAACGGTGAGAAAGCGTCACCCCAAAGGGGGCTCAGAAGCAGCGGAGGACCCTGGCTGAATCGTGGCCAACAGGAGGCTATGAACACGGCAGAGGCGCCCCGGCCCCCACCACCTTCCACTCTACCCCTCCTCCGTGGAGAGCATCAGCATCAGGCCCAGACTCACCTAACTGCCAGGTACGGCCCTAACACCCCCCCAGCACACAGCACTGTCTCGC
>NW_011888787.1:6788716-6793068 GCF_000151845.1 Pteropus vampyrus | reverse complement strand
ATATAGACCAGGGTCACTGCTGGCCTCTCTGTGCCCATCAGAACAGAGCATTAGCCATCAGGGGGGACACTTGCTTCCACATGCCCCTGTCCTGGTATCCTTGAGCAAGGCACACCAACCACATGTGGTAGGCTTGTGTGGTTCAGATGGCACAGGAGGGATTTCTGGGGGAATTCACAGAAGACAGATCTACATTGGACTACCTGAGCAGTCTCGGACACATAGTTCAGCCTTCAAGGTCAAGCGCATGTCCCATGGGTCCTTCTACGGTTATCTCCCACTAATGAAGCGATGCCAGCTCTAGACGCTATACTGAGAGAATGACATATATAACCACCCCCTTTAATCACTGCAACAATCCTGTGAAGCAAAACTGTTATTATCCATTTCACAGATCCAATAACTGAGGCTTTAGAGAGGTTCAAAGCATGCCAAAGGCATGGCTGGTAGACCCTAAACAGGAATTAGAGCCCGGAGGAACAAGGAGCGTGGCGGCTGTGCCGGCTGACGCAGGGAAGCCACAAAGCACTTAGGCCTCGGCCAGGTCTCAACCTCAGCCCTTCCTCACTTTCTCAGAACTCTTTGAGGTCCCGGAGTTCTGGCCTTGGTTGGCTTCTGCACTCAGGTAGCTCAGCAGCTGGTTCTTTCGCCAGGTGAGAACCTCGAATGAGGTCCTGAGCCATGACCAGTGATGGGGGATGAGAACATCATTTGCTAAGAAACCATCCTCCTGCACTGCCCAATGCCCGCACCAGCGAGGGCCCCCAGGCCTTGGCGCACGGGCCCTACGGCCTCTCTCCACGCCCGCACGTGGCACGGAGAGCACGGGTTTGGGCATCAGATGGAAGGGGTTCGAGTCCTGACTCTGTCACTTCACTACTGGCCCCGTGATCTCGAACAAGCCTGTTTCTCATCTGAGAAGAGGAGACTACAACCCACCTCGCTGGGTACTGTGAGAATAAGCTGTGCTAATATGTGTACAGCACCAAGCTCAGTACATGGCACGTAGTAGGTACTTAATATATGGTGGCTGTTATCCTTAAAAAATTGTCAGCTCAGCTTCCCCGTGTCATTGTGTAAGTGCAACAAGGTGTTCTGGAAGCCATGGTGGACCCATGCTCTGTGTCGTGGGGACATGAAGGAGAAAGGGACGGATAACATCCAGGGCGTGAGCGTGTGTGTGTGTGTGGAGAGAGAGAGAGAGAGAGAGAGAGAAAGTATGGGGGCTGGGGGGCGGGGAGGGCTCCACAACCCCTGGTCTAAGTTGGTGTTCAGTTGGTGGACCAGAGGGCAGATGTCCCAGACAGAAACTGAACAAGGCAGCAAGCCACGCGCCCACATACCCCGTGGAGCTGAGCGCAGGGCTGGAGCAGAGTCGTGCTCTCTGTGGCGCACGGTTTGAGTAAAGAAGGTGGAAGAGAAGTTGTCTCGCCTTTGCTGGAAGAAGGCAGACAGACTTTTTCTGATGACCAGTCAAGCCCAGGGCCTGCTGGGGCTCACTCCGGTCCCCATGTCCCTGTGGCTTAGCGATGCCTATTTGCTCCTTACCTACACTCACTGGATCGAGAACACCACATCCTCCCCATAATATTCCCTCAGAAACTGGCAGATTATTATTAAATACTGAGAAAAGAGAATGCGGAAGGTTATGTGGCTCTTCGTGTTTGCAAAAGGCTCATCCACATCTTATTAGAGCTTCTTTTGTCCCCTTCACCCATCCTCCGTGGGGAGCGAGTCATGGGGGCCCCACTGGGTAGGCAAGGCCTAGGAAACAGCTGTGTACTGGCAGATTCATATGTTCGGTCACCCAATCAGTAACATCACGTGAGGTAGGACCGTGAGTCAGGAACTCGGTCAGGCTCCACAGATACAGTAGGCAGATTGAGGACGAGTCCCTTTTTCCCAGAGGGCCATTGGGCTGTGCTTAGATAAGTGAGGTGACTTGCCCAATTTCTGTGTTCTGGATAACCAGTCAGACATTTTTTAATTTATTCATCGTGTGAGGGATTACTACGTGTCACGAGCTGTACTAGGTGCTGGGCACACAGCAGTGAAACAAACAAAGTTCCTGCCCTCATGGAGCCTACATTCCAGCAGGGGAGACAAGAAAAGCATAAGTCAAACACTTTAAAGTTTATAAGACACTTTCTCGAACATCATCTCAATTCTTATATCGGTCCTGGGTTATAATGGTATTTTTGGTATTCTCGTTTAATAGGTGAAGGAATTAAGACTCAGAGAGGTGAAGTGACTTGCCCTGAATCACACAGCTAGTAATCAGGGAGACCAGGACTCAAACCTCAGTCTTCAGACACGTGAGATCCCGTGGTCCTGAGGGTCACGAGGTCAGGACAGCGGTGCTGTCGGAATTACTAGGGGTGAAGGGGGCTCTCATCGTGGGCCTCTCCTTCCTCTGCCGGGGGCTTTTGAGGGGGCTGCCAGCGTTTGGAGGAACTTCACACAGTCTCACAGTGGCTGACAAATGACCCGCGGTAGACCGTCTGTGTCAGAATTGTCACAGGGATCTGGGAAGTGCTGGGCTGGGATAATACTTGCTATTTGATTTGTTTTTTATTTATTTGTATTTTGCTTTGTAACCCTTGTCTTGGGTATGATGACATCTCTCCAGTGAGATCTGTGGGTGCGTGTACGTGAGGGACCAGGTAAACAGACAGGGAAAGGTAAAGAAGGATGAGAGGTAAGGACCGGCCTCCAAAGAGCCTTGTTTGGCCTCCGCTTATTCCTTCCATAAACATCAAGTGAGTTCCCAGTGTGTCCTGGGGCAAAGCACGGCCAAGGCAGGCCCTCTTTACCTGCTCGGGGAAGCTGCCCACTACGGCCACCAGGCAAATGGGTTTACCTGCACCCCCGCCACATGTCTGGCCTGTGCCCTCACCTGCTCGGCCTCTACGGAAAGGTCTATGTCAAGGCACCGGGCTGGTGCTGGGCATGGAGCTCCCCTGCCAGAGATAAGTGTGTTCCATCTGTTAATGGCTCCGGTTTCTGGAAAAGCTGCCACAGAGAGTGCTTAGCAGCAAACAGATCACTCCCCACCGAGCCCTGTGTGACTCATCAGGGCAGACGGCCAGCCTCCGGGGGGCAGGAAGGCATCTGCCCCCAGGGAAGCCAGCGAGGTGCATGGGACTCTGGCCTACAATTAGGATTGATTTCTTCCCCTCCCCACAGCCTGTTGAGCTATTCTGTTAGTTCTTCCACTTATTTTTTGTTTTATCCAGAGTCGGAGAGAAATTCCATCCCAGCTGTGTGGGGCACTTCCCCAGAGGGGCTTGGAAACCCCCAGACCCATTACCTGAAAGGCTGTGGCCAGGGCCCCGCTGCTCTCCCCCAGCAAGCAGACCTCTCCCCGGGGCTTGGCCTCTCTACTGCCACCAGGGCTGGCCATGCACTGCAGGGGACAGCGAGGGTGGGGAGAGATGGTGGGGGAGGAGATGAAGGGAAAGGTCTTCTAGAAGGCAAGAGAAGGAGGAGGAGCAAGCAGAGAGGAGAGGCAAGAGCAACTGGAGAAGGAAAAAAAAAGTAGACGGTTTATCTCGGTGGGTCTTCGAGCGATCCTTTCCTTGGGGCCTAATGTCATCTCCAGTGTGGGCGGAAAATCACAAGCAGCATTTCTGGGCCTCGTCCCGGGTGTCTAGCATGTGGGAGAGGCACAAGTGTAGAACGCGGTTTTTGTCTCCAACGGGCTGACAACTGGGCGGAAGTGTCCGTATGAGCATCGTGTGTTCAAGGTCCAGCATGAAACAAATAAAAGTGCTTTTTCTGGGAATAGAAAATTGGTGACAGAGCTGACTCCATCACCCGCAGCTGGTGAGTGAGCCTGGGCCTGCACTGGACTGCCTTGTGCCTCGGTTTCCCTTCCTTACAATGAAGACGAGACATGTCTTGATGGCCAGGGGGACCCTCAGAGGAGACACTGTGGGCGAAAACAAACTGTAAATTCTAAAAGTGGACAGAAAAGCAGGAAAGGCAGTAATCAAGGGCCGGATACTGAGACGCTGAGGCCACGCAGACGGCGGTCAGATTCACGGAGGCCAGCGCATCGGGCTGGGCTGGGTGAGATAAACAACCAGTTTTAGAAGAGAAGAGATAAGGAAATGGCAGGCTGGTGAGGGGACACCACAAGAAAGGCAAGGTGGCAGGAATATGCTTGTTTTATTTGTGGGACAATTAAAAATAATTCAGTTTGTTCCTTTGCCTCCTCTCTCCTCCCTCCGTCTCCCGCCCCTGGCACTTTTGGACGATTCCTCCTGAGTAGAACAGGCTCCTATCTTCCTAGCCTTCTGTTTGATGAACCTTTACCAATAATTCAGCTCTTTTTCGACGTCATTCCCTCC
>NW_011888787.1:6782268-6788666 GCF_000151845.1 Pteropus vampyrus | reverse complement strand
GCCTTGTGCCTCGGTTTCCCTTCCTTACAATGAAGACGAGACATGTCTTGATGGCCAGGGGGACCCTCAGAGGAGACACTGTGGGCGAAAACAAACTGTAAATTCTAAAAGTGGACAGAAAAGCAGGAAAGGCAGTAATCAAGGGCCGGATACTGAGACGCTGAGGCCACGCAGACGGCGGTCAGATTCACGGAGGCCAGCGCATCGGGCTGGGCTGGGTGAGATAAACAACCAGTTTTAGAAGAGAAGAGATAAGGAAATGGCAGGCTGGTGAGGGGACACCACAAGAAAGGCAAGGTGGCAGGAATATGCTTGTTTTATTTGTGGGACAATTAAAAATAATTCAGTTTGTTCCTTTGCCTCCTCTCTCCTCCCTCCGTCTCCCGCCCCTGGCACTTTTGGACGATTCCTCCTGAGTAGAACAGGCTCCTATCTTCCTAGCCTTCTGTTTGATGAACCTTTACCAATAATTCAGCTCTTTTTCGACGTCATTCCCTCCGAGAAGCGCTTCCTGATTCCCACGGGTGGGTGTTCCAACACACACCTTATGTTAGTGTTTTCCAGACATTTTTACTGTGACTCAAAATAAGAAACACATTTTATATCACACACACGTCAATATAGAAAATGGAAACAAAAGCTTTAGAGAAACAATATTTTCCCCGTATTCTGGGTGTGATTCCGGATATTTCTATTCCGCTTTATTTAATTTTTTTTTTCTTAAATGCTGGTCATGACCCACTAAGTTAATTTCATGACCCACTAATGGGCTGGTTGCCCGCTGTTTGACAACACTGCCTTCTGCTCGCCCCTGTCGTGGCATTTACTCCCCGCACCAGGCGCCCACATGGCATTTACTTCCTTCCCCAGACCCCCGCCCGGCTGCAGCCTCGCCGGCCTGCAAACTCCCGAGGACAGGCATTTTGTGCTCTCCCTGGGACCCAGGCGGCAGCACTGTGCTGGGGCCCAGCGAGTGCTTTAAAAATGTTGACTGGATTAGTTATTGAATGGAGGGATGTGTGACCGGAGCAGAGTAGTGCAAAATTAGAGAGGGACAGAATTACAGGGCCGTGAACAGCAGGCGGATAATGAGGAATTTTAAGAGAGCAGCAGGGCAGAAATCTCCAGCAGGAGAGGAGGCGGAGCTGACCTGGGCGCTGGCTGCAGGAGCCAAGAGCAAGGGCTCTTCCTTCTGGCTGAAGGGAGAGGTGGCAGGTGTTATGGCTGAGAGCTGTAGGGGTGACAGGGATTAAGTGGCAAAGTCTCTGGCCTGGAGGCAGGACACCTTGTGATAGCTGCCCTACCCAATCACCATAGTCACAACAGCTCATGACCACCTACTATGTGCAGGCGCCATACCAGACTCTTTGCATACATCCACTGTTTACAACCACAGGCCCAAGTAACTCGCCCAAAGTCACACAGCTGGTGAGTGGCCCAGGTCGGAGCAGCCCGAGTCCTCGGCCCAGACGCTTCCCCAGCACCGGTTCTCACCTCCACCTCCTGTCCGGCAATGTCTATGGCTCACACAGTCTATGAGCCCCCAATTTCTTCAGAATTGGGAATCCTTTATAATGAGCTCCCTGTCCTTGTGGAGTTCGCATCCCAGAGAAAGGAGGGAGCCAGACGACAACCAAATAAACATACAAAATCGTGCCAGGAGATGACCTGCGGCTGACAGGAAGAATGAAGCAGAGCCGCAGTGAGGCTACTGTAGATGGGGCAGTCTGGGAAGGCCTCCTGAGGAGGTGACATTTGACAGAGACTCAGGGAAAAGCTCCACAGGAACACCCAAGGTTATAGGGTGGGAGGACGAAGGAAAAACAGCAAAGAGAGTCAAAGAAAACCCATTACAGAGCACAAGTGCCTCCAGAAAGACAGCGGGGGATCTGGTAGAGAGGAGAGAATGATTCAGGCCCCAGGAACAGCAGGAAAGCCTGGAGGCATGAATGTCCTCAGTGAAACACTGAGATTATTGACGAAACACTGCTGAGCCGGTGCTGCAGTCAGCCAGGGCACACCGGCACCCAGGCCGACAGCTCAGGCCTTGGGAATCGTGGAATCTTCTGAGAACACGCGTTAGTCCATCGACAGGACACAGCCAGCACCTCTAGCCTCTGGGGGTCAGCCACAGGGTAAGGGATCTGCGAGGTGAGAGCTGCCCTCGGCCTGGACTGGGGCAATGCCACCTTCAGGAAGCCTCTTGGGAGGAGGCTGCTTGCTGTGTGGCTGGAAGTCTTTGCTTTCAAAAGGGTCCTCTACTCACTCCCCGCCCCACCTTTGCAGGACAGGGCACACCTGGAAGCCTTTTCCACAAACCCAGGTGCCCTCTTTCTCTCTTTTGGCCCCTCCCTCTCCCACCTAAGGTCTGAGAGGAGGAGAAGGGAACTGTGAGGCTGGCTCGGGGACTCAGGGGCCGGGGGGCAGCTCAGACAGGGTGATTCATCTTGCCCGTAGCTCACGCTTCACCACCTTGCATCACGGCTTGCAGCCCCTGGCATCTTGATAGGGGTAAGAAGTTCCTGGGGTTCGGCTGCCACTTCCCTGCTTTTGTTCTCCACTCGTAGCCATCGTGGCTGGAAAAAGGAGGGACCAGCTCTCTTGGCTTCTCCCATTCACATGTCCAGGGGAGGGAGGAAGCTCACTCCTCCCCAGAGGGAGAGGCTGAATGCTGGACAGAAGCCTGTCCAAGGTCATGCTTAATGCTCAATGTGAGGGGACCCAGAAACGTCCATGCTTGCCTCCTTCCCTTGGCAAGGGGCCCAGTGCCTCCCAACCACCCTCAACTCATTAGGATTGTAAGGCCAGCAAAAGAGAAGGGGAGTGAGGGGGGCTCCATGGTTCCCTCCTCTCAGCTTTTCTTCTTGCGGAAGATGCTCCCCAAGTCATTTCCCAATCACATGAAAAAGAAAATAATAATATCAAAAACAACATTTCATTGAGCACTTACTATATTCCTGGCATTCTCCAAATGCGAACTCATTAAATCCTCATGAAATAGGTACCGTTATCACCACTGTATGGGTGAGGGAACCGAGGCACGGAGAGGCTAATTAACTTACTCAATGTCACAAAGCTGGTGTAACTGGACAACAGACTTCTTTAGTCTCAGCTCCAGACGAGGCTCTACACCAATATCTACCATATTCTCCAAGAGAGGCGGGGCCACCACGCGGGATCTGAGCTGGCCGCTCACCCCACCCACTGCAAGGCTGGGGTTTGGACACTGCATGCGGATCTCTGAGGAGAGTGACAGGTGTGCTATCAGGGCTCCCTGCTCAGGTCCAGCCAAGAGCGAGGGGCTTTAAGGAGACGTCTAGAGTTTCATGTGGCTCCCGTGCCCTTGGGAGATGTGGAGAACTGTCTGATTCACGCTCGAATGATCCGAAGAGAAAGCGATGTGCTCAATGGCAGCTCCAATGGCCTCCCAGGGCGCTCCCAGGTCTGCAGGCAAAGGCGTGTTTCCTTTGCCCCACGTGGACCATACACCTGGAGAGACGCAGCCTGGAGGGTGGCGGGCCCCGAGGGAAGTGGGAGATGGCCCAACACGCAGGGCTGAGCAGGGTGCTGGGCGAGGTCAGGGAGAGGTCAGGTTGGGGGGGGGCAGTTCTGCAGGGGCTTCTTAGTGACTGGGTGGGGCACGGGTCTCCAAAGAACCCTGAAAGTACCCCCTGGGGAGAAAGAGTCAGCTTTACACATCTGCTGGGCCCAGTGAACTCAGAACTTCCATCTCTGCCCCTGCGCTCCCTCCACTGTTCCAAACTGAGAGTGGGGGCGGGGAGATCCCCTGAGGGGGTTTCCTCTGGCCCTCCAGATTCACCGTCCACCTTTCCCAGGTCGAGCCCAGGGAGGCCGACCTCCATGGACTGCATGCACGGGCCCGTCTGCCCTGCAACGGGCTAACTGGAGCGGAGGCACAGGCTTCTCTCTCCTTCCCCACAGGGGCACCGTGGACTGCTGCCCCCTCTCCCAAAGATGGTTGCCCCTCGGGTAGCCCTAGCCACACGGCTCCCTTCTCCTGGTCCTAGTGACTTCTCCTTCCCCTTGTACCTGCAGGTCCTGGGGTTCTCTGCGCTCCTAAGCCCTGCTCACACCCTTGTAAACAGCCCTTTCATGAAACTCGCCTCAACTTTTGGCTTCGAGAGTCATGTGCTTCCTGTCGAGACCCTGACTGACACAGAGGGGAGAGAGGAGGGAAGTCAGCAGTGCCCACCGCCCCGTCCCCCCCAGTGGCAGGCAGAGCCCAGGGACGGGAGGCGTCTTAACTTTCACTGGAGTTTAAAGTTGTGATTATTGGACTGGGCTGAACACAGCAATGATGGAACTGAGGCTGTTTGCATTATCTGAAAATGACCTGAAAAGTCATGGACTTGACTCAGATTTCATCCAGGGCAGCAGAAAAATTGGCTCCACTGAAGATGCTCACGGGGACAGTGGGACATGAAAGTAGAGTTGCTTTCTCATCATAGGAGGACTTGTACTTGTTCAAGTACGAGTTCAAGTACGAGTCCTCTTATCCCAAGGGCCGGCTCTGGGATTCGAGTCCAGGCGGTCTGACTCCAGAGCCCATGTCCTAACTAGTCTCCTACAGTTTCTTGCAGAGCAGCTCATTCTAGAAGTGAGGACCTCTTCCATTTTCAATGTTCGTCCCAAGAAGAGACCCTAGACTTCTCCCCCAGCTCCCAATTTGAAAATTCCACCCTTCTTCTGGGTTTCTAATCCAAAACCGTCATTTCGGGCATTTCCTTTGGTTATCCCGGGGAGCAAACTGGTCTTTAAGCCAAAAACTTTGAACCAAAGCACTTCTATAGAGTGTCCGTGAGGCGGGCCCTCCTCCTGCCTCCCTGCTTACTGCCTCCAGTTCAACCTTTGATCTCAGCCTGGACAGAAGTGTCTGGTGGTGGCCCTGGGTGATCTTGGCCAGAAGCTGGTCAAGGTTTTCCTGAATGATTTGAATACAGTAGCCCCCGCGCCCCACTGATCTGTGAGGCATATGTTCCAAGACTCTCACGTGGATGCCTGAAGCCTCGAACCGTATACATATCGTGTTTTGTCCTATACATATATTTCCACTCAAAGGAAGCACTTTACAGCTACTCTCTGGCCTGCCCCAGACGCCAGCATCATTACTCTTGCACTTGGTGGCTGTTACTAAGTAAAATAAAGGTTACTTGAACACAAGCACTGCGATACCACAATAGTTGCCTTGATAATCCAGGCGGCTACTGAGCGACTAACGGGCGGACGGCATCCACAGCGAGGAGACGCTGGACTAAGGGTTGATTCATGGCCTGAGCAGGACAGAGCAGGAACGGTGAGAGATTTCATCATGTTACTCAGAACGGCACGCGATCGAAAACTTATGAATGATTTATTTCTGGAATTTTCCATTTAATATTTTCGGATCTCAGTTGATTGAGAGTGACTGAAACCACGACGAACGGAAGCGTGGATAAGGGGGGACCTGACTGGAATCCCTATACTCCCTCGTGTCCCGCGTGACCCTTCCAGTCCTACCCCAAATACCATCTACTACGAGAAGCCTCCAGGGCATTGATGGGGGGCGGGGTCAACCAGCCCTGCTCTGCGCTTCTGCAGGATCTTGGCCACACTCTATTACTGCTCTCACACTGCAGAGCAACAACCCGTCTACACAGTGAGCAGCTCAACAGGAAGTGCATCTGTGTTTATGATTTTGATTTTCATATCTTCAATGTCCTACACAAGGCCTGACACATGAGGGCTTGATAAAGGTTTTCAGGATAAATTAATGAGTGAATCAATGAGAATGAATTCCTTCGGCTTTTGAATCAAGTGGACTAACATTTATTAAACACCCTCCAGACGGCCAGCACTGTGCTAGGCCCTGAGAGTCACCTCCAGTATAAAGGTACCATTTCTGCCCTCAAGAAACACAACCTGGCCGGGAAGATGAAGGTGAGTAACATACAAGCAGTAACAGTGCTAGTCTTAACTACTAGAGTTTACTGAGTGCTTGCCATGTGCTAAGCTCAGTTCTCAGCAAGTTACCAGGTGGACACTCATTTTAATCCTCATAACCGCCCTACGAAGAAGGACTATTATTATCTCTCATTTACAGACGAGGAAACTAAAGCTTAAAGCCACCCAGCGAGGAGGTGGCATACCGAGTTCCAACCAGAGTATAAAATATGTATGAATGACTGCAAATGTTGCAGGAGTAAGGAGAAGAGGGAGACGCTTGTGGGAACGCTTTGAGCTTGAGGCTGAACTTGAGCTGAGTCATGAATCCCCTTCCCTTAACCTTTCCTCTCGCCCGGCTGGCATCCAGGACCCTCGTCCCCCTGCACCTGGAGCCCTCGAGGAGACCACTGCACGTCAGGGGACTGTGCAAGGGCACTGATGTCATCAGCGCTCCC
>NW_011888787.1:6779529-6782218 GCF_000151845.1 Pteropus vampyrus | reverse complement strand
CACGTGGATGCCTGAAGCCTCGAACCGTATACATATCGTGTTTTGTCCTATACATATATTTCCACTCAAAGGAAGCACTTTACAGCTACTCTCTGGCCTGCCCCAGACGCCAGCATCATTACTCTTGCACTTGGTGGCTGTTACTAAGTAAAATAAAGGTTACTTGAACACAAGCACTGCGATACCACAATAGTTGCCTTGATAATCCAGGCGGCTACTGAGTGACTAACGGGCGGACGGCATCCACAGCGAGGAGACGCTGGACTAAGGGTTGATTCATGGCCTGAGCAGGACAGAGCAGGAACGGTGAGAGATTTCATCATGTTACTCAGAACGGCACGCGATCGAAAACTTATGAATGATTTATTTCTGGAATTTTCCATTTAATATTTTCGGATCTCAGTTGATTGAGAGTGACTGAAACCACGACGAACGGAAGCGTGGATAAGGGGGGACCTGACTGGAATCCCTATACTCCCTCGTGTCCCGCGTGACCCTTCCAGTCCTACCCCAAATACCATCTACTACGAGAAGCCTCCAGGGCATTGATGGGGGGCGGGGTCAACCAGCCCTGCTCTGCGCTTCTGCAGGATCTTGGCCACACTCTATTACTGCTCTCACACTGCAGAGCAACAACCCGTCTACACAGTGAGCAGCTCAACAGGAAGTGCATCTGTGTTTATGATTTTGATTTTCATATCTTCAATGTCCTACACAAGGCCTGACACATGAGGGCTTGATAAAGGTTTTCAGGATAAATTAATGAGTGAATCAATGAGAATGAATTCCTTCGGCTTTTGAATCAAGTGGACTAACATTTATTAAACACCCTCCAGACGGCCAGCACTGTGCTAGGCCCTGAGAGTCACCTCCAGTATAAAGGTACCATTTCTGCCCTCAAGAAACACAACCTGGCCGGGAAGATGAAGGTGAGTAACATACAAGCAGTAACAGTGCTAGTCTTAACTACTAGAGTTTACTGAGTGCTTGCCATGTGCTAAGCTCAGTTCTCAGCAAGTTACCAGGTGGACACTCATTTTAATCCTCATAACCACCCTACGAAGAAGGACTATTATTATCTCTCATTTACAGACGAGGAAACTAAAGCTTAAAGCCACCCAGCGAGGAGGTGGCATACCGAGTTCCAACCAGAGTATAAAATATGTATGAATGACTGCAAATGTTGCAGGAGTAAGGAGAAGAGGGAGACGCTTGTGGGAACGCTTTGAGCTTGAGGCTGAACTTGAGCTGAGTCATGAATCCCCTTCCCTTAACCTTTCCTCTCGCCCGGCTGGCATCCAGGACCCTCGTCCCCCTGCACCTGGAGCCCTCGAGGAGACCACTGCACGTCAGGGGACTGTGCAAGGGCACTGATGTCATCAGCGCTCCTGGGGCGGCTGGCGCCCCAGCTCCCACCAGGCGCCTCCCCAGATCTGGAGCCCGACGGGGCAGGAGCCCACGGCAGCTGCTGATTAATTTCCACTGACATGAGGTTGCGTCTTCGGCAAGCACGGTATTAAATAGCTCCTTTTGATCATAATTAAGTTTCTCTCGGGCTGATGCTATAAATAGCCTTGCCCTATTGATTGGAGGGTCTGGGCTGTGAGCTCAGCGTCCTCCGGGAGCCTTTCCAGGCCTGGCCTGGGCTCTCGAGTCCCACTTTTCTCTTCCTGACATGCAGCATTCCTAATTTCAAGGGCAGGTGCAGCCAAACGCCAGGCTTGGGTTCGGCTCATTTTCCCACTCTGCCCCACCCCCACTGCCAGGCCAGCTGAAGCTGGGGTTGACTCACTGGGCTTCCCAAGGGAGACCAGGCAGAGACCTCAGGAAGCAGGACACTCGGCCTCTCCTCTGGGCCCTCTGGACCTGAGCTATCCCCTCTCTCTGCAGTGACGACAATACCCGTGCCTGAATACCTCCCTGTTACACCAGCAGGGAAACTGAGGCCAGACCAGGGAAAGGCCTGTTCAAAGTCTCTGGAGAAGAAATGAACTCACGACCAAGGCTGTCCCTTCCTTTTTCTCTTCTTAAAGAAAGAACCAACCTTGTTCTGCTGAACTCGAAGCTATGTCTAAGGGGGGAGGGAAGTGGGGAGCTGGCCTCCAAGTCCCAGAGTCACAATGCGGGGCATCCGGACAAAAGCACGTTGATATGAGTCTCTGCTCAACACAGGTGTATACTGATAGTAGAAGCGCCAGACGGAAGTCCCCCCTTGTCCCCACTTGGTGTCCCTTCCCAGGAAGCAACCAGGCTCTTTCTCCAGGACTTCTCCCCAGCTCCCTGGAGGCCCCACAACCACTAAACACACGCACGGCTGGTGCTTAGCCCAGTCTGGGGTTCCCTGGTGCTTGGTTGTTTTCCTCCCACTCTAAGGATGTGATGGGCTGGGCACAAGGCAGCAGAGAGGAAAGATCCGCCCTGAAGTTGCCAGGCCCCGCATGACCCCACCTCTGCCACCGACTAGGGGTGCGATCCTGGGCAAGTAACGTAACTTCTCTACGCTCTTGTTTTTTTCCACCTGTAAAACAAGTGGGTGGATGAAACGACCTTTTGAGTTCCACAATGACACGATTCTAAGTAAAACAGGGCATGTGCATACCTGCACGGGGAAGGGAGCATGGCAGAGCCGATGCTAAGTTTTCCTTTTAAAACAAGACATTGCTTGGGCCCCCAAAGGAGGGTGGTCTGC
>NW_011888787.1:6751138-6778662 GCF_000151845.1 Pteropus vampyrus | reverse complement strand
ATTCAGCAGAATCAGCATGGATAAAATAAAAACGCACTGCCATTTAGCCTCCACACTCCGTGCTCCCAAAGCCTCCTAAAGCTCTCCAGGCTTGGGCTGCTCAGCTTGGGGTTTCTGGGGGTCTCCTGTAGCCCCCTTCTGGCGGTCAGCATTGCAGGGCAGGCCTTGATCTCCACCCAGAGCCTCCAGCATCCACCTGGCGGGTTCTGGGGCTTTGATGGCTTTTTCTTCCTCTACACGAAGCCCGATCTGGTTTTTCAGGGCAGTGGGGAGGGGGGACAAAATCTCTCGATTAGTTCTCACACAGCGGCTGCCCGAGGCCATATGCCGTGTTCTCCAGCTCTGCCGTTATGCATCTTGCTTGTAATTGCTTTAGAATGACACTCATCATGTTCTATTTTATCACCCAATGACAGATCCATACAGGGGAAGGGAAACACGTGAAGGCACACTCACAGAGGGAGCCAGACTGCATAACGGTCAGGAAGAGTGATTGTTCTGAAATTCCAAGAGCTGGACTCTGTCCACTCGCCTAAAGAGAGGACGCGTTGTGTTCTCTGCTGTTGCCTCCGCGTATCAAAGGGAGGCAGGCGTGGAGGGCCGCCTGGCCCACGCTTCCAGAGGCACTTTCACATGCTCACCCGCTCCCTCCAACTCCCTGCAAAACCCTCAGCCTTCTCTGCTGTAATTACTCACAGGAAGATTTCTTTCCAGGAGCAAAAGGCAACTATAAACAGAGAGGCAGAGGTGGAGTTGCTTCTCTGTATGGATGCTCCACCTCCATCCAGCCCTCTGAGGTTGACAGCCTTCCCTTCTCACCCCGTCACTGCTCCAGGGGGCCCACCCCATCCGCCACTTTCCCAGGGAACAGGCAGGGGCCTCCCTCGTTCCTAAAGGTCACGGGGTTGGAAGCTCCCAGGAGCCTGTGAACTGAGCCACGGACACACGAACTGCACTCCGACACCTGCTCCCTGGGGCCGGCGAGGGGGAGGGGGGACATCTGTACTCTCCCCCTGCCCACTGCCAGGAAGGGTGGTAAACCCCAGAGACCATCGGCTGTGACAAAGGAACCCGGAACATCTCGTGTCATCGCCGCCCCTGCCGAGCGCTCTCTGGCACACAGTACGAAGTAGAACACCAAGAGAGCCCTTCCCTCAGAGCCTGAGTGCAGAAATGGGCTGGGGGTGGTGACGGCCTGCGGCCCAAGGGCCCTGAAGTCCTAGTGACTTTTCTCTTCCCCATCTTGGACCAAACCCCTCCACTCACCCCACTGCTGGGCCCTGCGTCTTCTGCCTGAGCTGGCTTCACAGCAGACCCCAAATGAATCCTGCAGAGCCCTACCACCCATTTAGGGTTGAGATCTGGGCCTAGAGAAAACACTCCCAGCCCCAAGTTCCTTTCTTGCTAAGGATGCTGATCCTCCGAGCACCTGCTAAAGCCCCACTTAGCAACCCTGAGAACAGCTCATGGCCTCGGTCACCCTCCAGATGGGGAAACGGGGTCTGCCATGGAGTGGGGACACTACAGGAGCCAAAGACCAGCCAGAGCCGGGTCCTCTTTTCTCCCCTCTCCACAGAAAAGTTCCCAAGAGCTTGGGCCTCTGTAGTGACCCCTGTCCAAGCCTAGAAGGGGGTCAGGTACAGAACACTGGAAAATCCTTGGGGGAACCTGGGGCTAGATTTGGGGGTGGGAACAAGAAATCCCATGTTGACCCCTTAGGCTGAGACAGAGAGAGAGGCCTGCCTGACGCACAAACAGTTACGCAGGCGAAACTGCCTCCAATCCAGAGTAGACACTTTCTCTCACGTGAAGATGGGAATGAGGGAATGAGCTTACGTCCCGGGGGACAGGGGACAGAACAGAACAGACTGTTTCCAGCGCACTTTCCCATCAACACTCATCTTTCTATTTCTTAATGAGGAACCCGCAGGGCGCCCAGGGCCTTAGCGGTCGGGGAGGTTAGGGAATGATCGGGGGAACCCCATCCAAAGGCCCACTTTCCCCTCGGGAAGATCTCGGGTCACACCCTGCCTCCTGCCCCTCCCTGCCAGAGCAACGGGGTGTATGCCCAGGAGCCTGGGGAGGGGGCACGGGTAAGGCAGCCTGGACTTTGCTCTTGTCTTGGGGAGGAGAGAGATGCCACGGAGGGCACAGCCCCCTGTCTGCCCGGGGACTCGGGCTACAGCCCGGCCTACTTCACTCCCTCCTGGCTGAGCCACAGGGGCTGGCAGCCAGGATTCGGGCTGGCTGCAGCGGGCCTGTCCACCTGCACTCATCACAAATGCAGTGGGCAGCCTCGGCTGTCCCTCAGAAAGCAAACATTGACGCCAGCGAGGCCATTGTGCTCCCAGCAGCCCTGTCACCCCCATCAGACCCAGTTGGCATGATGTTTCCTGGTCTTTGTTGAATGTGTCCAATTTCCTGACCAACTCCCTGATAAATAATCGTTTCCTCGTTCACTCTCGGCAGCTCCAAGCAAGGGAAGGGAGGAGGCTGGTTGGATGGGGACGTCTCTTTCTTTTGTTTCCTCGGTGTCTGAAAGCCAAGGTTGACCTCTGCTTAGTGCAGAGGGCACAGGCTGCTCTGCAAAGGGCTGTCTGTCTCCTCCTTGGCAGCTGCCAGCAGCTACCAAGTCCCCTCCGTGCTGCCCTTTGCATCGACTGTGCATCTTCTCTCCGCTCCCCTACGCTGAAGCTCTGCACTGAAACTGGGTGACGAGCTAACAGGATGACGGTCTAGGGAACTGGGTATTTTACGGGAGGCCGGAGGGAGACATTAGAAGATCTCATGGCATGAAAGGAAGAGCATCGTCTGGGAACTAAGATGATCTGAGTTCCTGTCTGACCATAGCTGCTGCCTGACTGACACTGGGCTGTCATCTCAGCCTTCTCATGGCTGAGACACGGGACTCAGCCAGAGCCCTCCTCGCCTGTGTGAGTGGGGCCTGCAGAGCTGAGCCCTTGGGCAGCTACAGTTCCACTTCCGTTCTCCCTGCAGCTTCTGCCCTGAGTTTCCCTGGCCCGAGTCGCTGGCACACCATCTGGTCTTCTTGGGCAAGCCAAGAGTTATTTACCAGTGACAGTTCTGTTCATCTGGCCATTCCGCCCACGTGCAAGCCTCAGTGGTGGCTAACGTCGAACACACACGTGCCAGGTGCCGGCCTGGGCACTCCACAAACGTCATTATTTTTCATCCTCACAACAATTCTCATTTCCCAAACCTGAGGTTCACAGGCAGATACCTGTTTGGTCACGTGGCAGAGCTGGGGCTGCAACCCAGGTCTGTCTGCTTTCAGAGCCATGCTCTGACGAACCTCTAGCGGGACCCCCTGGGAGCAGTGAGGCCTGGCTGCCAGCAGCGATCACAGTTGTCAGGAATGAAAACGCCTATGACTCCCTCCTTTTGGCCTTGGGACAGGGGGAAGTTAGTGCCACCAAAGAAGAGAACCTGTTTTCTTCACTATTCCCAACCCCCGGACCAAAAAAGCCACATCACTCCATTGCGCCCCACAGTTAGAGACCTGAAGCCACTTGTGTTGGCATCATGGAAATAACTTGGACTTTTGACAAGGCTAAGTTCCATGTGGACCTCCAGCCTGTCCAAACCTGCCTACTGTCACCCACTATAAAACTGAGTCCACCAAGTTCACAGTAAAGACCCTATGCCAGGCTGCAAAGGCAGTCACCAATTCTCTCCATCCCTTTTTATCTACCCACCCCCCCCACCCCACCGATGTGACATTGAGGCTCTCATCACCAAAAGGTAGAATCTAGTCCTTTACCCCTTGAATCTGGGCTTGCCCATGTGATTCGCTTTGCTTATCGGGACATTAGCAAACGCGCCAGAGGCAGAGGCTTGAAAAGTGCCTGAAGTGTCTGTACGTTGAGTTTGACCTGTCTTGTAGCTCTTGGGGACTCGGTGACTGCCATCATTTGAAGGATTGGGACTATCGAGCTGGATGATGAAGACAAGAGCCATGCCATCCATCCTTGCTGCCCCAGCTCATCTCGAGCCGGCCGCCAGATATGCGCGTGAGGCCATCCCAGCCCATCCACCTCAGTCGAGCCGCAGTTAACCGGAGAGATCGGCTTCGTCAGCCAGACCAAGAGAACCGCCCAGCCAACCCACAGAATCAAGAGAAATAATGAATGTTTATGGCTTCAAGCCACTAGATTTCTGGGGTGGTTTGTTATGCAGTAAAAGCTGACACAGAATCCTATGAAGAAACTGAAGAAGAATATCACGCTCATGAGAGGGACCATCTAGAATAGCAGTTAGTGGGGTCAGAGAGCCAGAATGCCTGGGTTTAAACCCCCCTTGGCCACTGAGTAAGTAACTGATGATTTACTTCATCTCTCTGTGCCTCGGTTTTCTCATCTGTAAAGGGGGTGATATTAACAACATCTACTTGATAGGGCTGTTGCGAAAACTGAATTAATAAATGTGGAGCACTGAGAACAGTGCCTGGCCCATGACATGAGAGTTTTCCTATCATTATTATTAGAATAAACAGCCCCACCAAAGTCACTATTGTCATTGAGTTGTTCTCTGGAGGCGGGAGGCTGGCCAGAGACCTCCGGCTCCAGCGAAGGCTGACCTGGGCCAGTGCACTGACCCGCTCAGGAGGGACGGAGGTGAGACCTCAGGAAAGATGTCCAGGCAGGGAGCTCTGCTAGATATCTGCCAAGGAGGTTCCAGGGGGCCTTCCAGCCGGACAGCCGTCGGGGACCGAGAGGGGCCCGGGCAGGCTGCGCTGCCCCAGCTGCTGCTGCACCAACACACGGAGTTTCTTCTCTTCTGGAAGGTTTTCCGTCTAAGCAAAGCCTTGGCTTCTCTGAGAGCATCTTATTGCCCTCCTCGAGGCAGTCTTGAGGTTTGGAGGGAATTAGTCCTCCACGGGAAGGGAGCGGAGGACTCGTCCTGATCCTCCTTAATCCCCCCCACCGGCCAGCGCCTCTGAATTGCTTTCTGGATATAACTCTATTGCAATTCAGTGGAAGGAGAGAAATAGGCAATTATATACCAATATGGCTGCCTGGGTACCCGGGCAGGGCGCTAAGACTCCTACGCCACAGTACTGGACTCAAGGATTTGACTGCCTTCCCTGGCTTGGCACATGGTGCTGGGCCAAAGCAGACCGACACTGAGAATGGCCCATCAGGGACCCTGAGAGCACCAGGAGGGTAGGGGTGAAATCAAAGATGCTGGAGTCTCCCGACCCGTGGGCCTTCATGCACAGGTGAGCAGGTTTGGGTTACAGACAGGTAGCGGTGTGTGCGTATCTCCTCAGCCCCCAGAAAGGCTGGGTAGAGGAGAGGAAAGCAGGAACCTGATCAATAAGGTCCTGCCTCAAGAAGCCTGGCCAGCCCCAGAGAAGCAAGGTCAAAGGCATGGCCAGGTGACCACGCTGGTCTAAAGGAGAACCGTCAACCTTGGAGCAAGGAGGGCAGCACAAATTCAGAGGGGCCCCTCTTGGACAGAATGGAAGTTTACCTTGTTGAAATTCTAGGGGCTATGAGGAGGCAGCCATGAGAATGGGGTGGAGAAGAGAACTAACTCTTGCCTACGCAGGAAACGGGAGGGTTGGGGTTCTCCGGCCTGCAGGCGTGGGACCGCCACTGCTGGGAGAGCAGTCCCCGGTGCCCAGTCACTGGGGACAGGGCTGCCTCCTTCACCTTTCTCTCCATCGCTCGGAGGCCATAGTCCCTAGCTCTGCCAAGGAGCATGACTAGAGGTGTCAGTACAGTTCGTCTGATTCATTTCTGAATCTGGTGACCACACCAGGCTTTTTGTCACCCCAGAAGCAGGCACACGGAGTCTGCCCAACAGGGATGTTTGTTGACTGAATAAAGGAAAGGGGCAATAGCTGATTCAGACCCGCACCGCAGGCAGAGACTTGAGCTCCTCGCCCAACCCCTGACACATTTTTGTGTAAACAGGATCACAAATCCCAAGACTGCTGAATCTCCCTGGTTTGCATTTAATTTTAAGCAAACTGGTCTTTGGTTTAATTGTAAACAATTAACACGAAGAAAACAAAGATTTTAAACTTGTTTTTTTTATAATGAAAATATTCGTACCTTTGTGCGTACACAAGCCCCCGTTAAAAAAAGTTACCCCTATAATTTAAGTTTCATTAAATAATATTGACACGCCAAATGAGAGGCACTCACACCTATGGGAATATGGGAGTTTTACAGATGCTGCTTGAAAGACGACAAGATATTTTTTTCTTTATATGTTTGGTATATTTCACAATTTTTTTAAAGTAAAAAATCTAACATCTTCACTTATGGGAGGTCCCTAGAGCAGTCAAATTCATAGAGACATGATCCCTGTCGATTCTCTCTGGATTCTTTCAGTAGAGTTCCTTTCTGGGGTAATGGGGTGGGTGGGTGAGGGGTTCATCTAAGGACCAGAAGCCCCAAGCTTGGCCCAGGATGATGCCTCTGGTGTGGGAGAGAGGGTGACCTTTCAGCAGGCCAACCTTCCAAGAATGGAGGGACTCTGGATGGTAAAAAGAGAACAAGGACCTAGAGGTTCCCCAGTGTCAACAAAGGCCCAGGATGACACTGAGGACTCCCTCCTCTGCCCGCCCTCTCCACCAGCAGGCCTTCGTGCATGCGCACACATCATGTGCACACAGCGCGCACACACACTCACACATACACACCGTGAGTATGGTGCCAGTTTCTGGCTCTCTCCTCCAAGTTTCACTTTTGGCCTGGAACACGTTGCCTTTCCAGCTCTCCAAGCCAACTTTCTCACATGATTTACACACTCCTAGAAGTTCTGTCTCTTCCATATATCTCTAGGTGGATAGATGTGACGATCCCCTTGGCTCTGCCCTATCTGGATAGGTAACACCCCAGAGGTACATACCTCACCCCAAGTTTGGGCATATCCTCCCTCACTTCATGCTGTGAAACGTACAAACCTTGCCCCGACTCATTGCCCAGTACTGCTTGATTTAAAGTTTTTTGTCTATCGGTTGTTTGACCCACACACACGTGCAGGTGCTTCTCACTGTGTCTGAAGTGAACTGGCAGGACGTGACAGGGCAGCGATGGGCCAGGACCTGACAATGGAGCCCTTTCTGTGTGCCAGGCACTCTGCTCGGAGCTGGAGTCCCGGACCGCGATGCCTTTCGCTGAGGAGCAAGGGCTGCCTACGCAGACGGGCTGTTTACCCAGGCGTTCAGAGGGCAGTGACAGGAGAAAGCGGGCCTCCCTGGGGGAACACTCCCTGACCTGGCCCATCTCCACCGAACTGCCCCTCCTCTGCCACCACCCCGCTGCCTGCCCACTCTGCCGCCTTCGTCCGCTCTGCGTGCTGGAAATAACGCCCGTGGGAGGCCCACAGCCAGACAGCCCACACGCTCGCCCTCTCCCCAGTCCTCTGTGATCATTTAATGGTTGGTTTCATTCAAATAACTCAAGGTAATGTAAGCCAAGCTGCCCACACGAATGCTAATAGCGATATATAGATTCCCCTGCGTTCCTGTGGGGAACTCATGTAATAAAATAATGGGAGTGGAGAAGGGAAGGGCCATTTACAGACCAACGGGATAACAGGAGAGAAATAAGCAGGGGGTGGGGGGGGGTGGGGCAAGCAGGACCCTGGTGGGTGGGGGACCATGGATGGGGTGAGGTCTCCACTTACCCTAGAACTCCCCCATCTGTGCCACACAGGCCCTTGGCTGTTGACCCCAATGGGCCTGGAGAGGAGCTGGCACACCCAGGAAGCCTCCGCTCCCCAAACGCCTTGGAACTGCCAGGGCTGTGCCCATGTCACCCTAAGTCTGTGCCAGGACAGATGTCCCAGGGTCTACTTGTCAGTGAGTCCCTAGTGACGTCCTTGATCATAATTATATTTGCATTTCAGAGCAAAAGGGGATAGATTTTGCCTAAATCCGAGGATACGCAGGGCTGACAGAGCTACCTGATGGTCCCAGGGCTGACATCATACGCCTTCCCCTCATCTGGCCCATCCAGACGTGCTCGGGGAGTTGAACTCACAATTCCCTGCTCTAAGTGGTAGAGGGCTGCTGACCTTGATCTGGGTCACCATCAGGTATCCTGGAGCCCTCTTGGGAAGTCCAAGCAGGACCTCCCAGGCCCCTCTGCAGACTCGCGTTTCCGATGGCCACTTTGGGCAAGGACTCTTTTAATTTCTGCCTCTTTGGAGATGAAGAACCGGAAATGGGAAGGTCCCCAGTGCCCATCTAGTGGCTGGTTCTCCGACCTGTGGATCATCAGGCTACTGGGCTGATGATCCATTTCTCTTTGAAGAGTGAGATTTAACAGCCTGCAAACTGGCTGGGAGATTGAGAACTCACGAAGTCCAAGCCCTCACCATACAGAAGAGGACGCGGAGGACCAGAGAGGGGAGGTGACTTGCCCAAGATCACACAGCCTGCTGAAGGTGGCCCCGTGACCCACATCTGACTCCTAGTCCAGCAGTCTTTCTGTCGTCCTGCAGAGATCCCCATCCCAGCCGACGGTCGGTCAACGCACACGAGGCAACTCGAGCATAAAGCACCTAACTCAGAGCATAAACGCAGCAGCCTCTGCTCCTCAGATGAGAAGCTGACCTTACATGGAAATATTAAGAAAGTCAAACACGATGTGTGTGGGTGGGGGGTGGGCATAACGCTTCATCATCTCTCTCTAAGCCCTGCCCAAACTCTGAGCATGCCAGTCGGGCTGCGGGAAATGTTTTATTAATCAACACAATGCCCTTTTGCCAGCCCAGAAAGAAGCTTCTGCTGCAATAGGGAGGAAGGGGAGAGGACAGGGGCTTCAGCTTAGAAGACAGGAACACGAGCCATCGGGGACAAAAGTCTCAGAACTTCAAGCAGCTTCTGGAGGTAGAAGAGACACAGGCCAGGGAAGAAGGAAGAAGAGAAAACAAATGTAGGGGCACATCTGGCACACTGCTCTTCATCTCTGGTGCAGAAATGGCGTGGAAAAGGCAGAATGAGTCTAATGTCAAAATGTCACAAGAGCCAGCAGAGGGGGAAGTGAGGGCCAACACTCATGAAGACAGAGCCACACCTGGTACTGTGACTCCTCACGGAGGGCTCAGCACCTGTGACCCCTCAGGGGTTACATTCTCCGGGAGACTCCTCGCCCCTCCGCACGTGCCCCATCTTCCTGCCATATATCACCACGAGGGGACGACGGCTGCGAGGAGTGGAGGACATGCAGCCTGTGCTCTGTCCTCGGGTTCTGACAGGCTCCCCCATCACTGCTGCTTCCCTCCATTCCAGAAATGTGAGGACTGGCCACCCCGCTCTCTGCGGAGCTGAGCTGCGGTATCTCTTAGTGGGAGGGCCGGCTGAAAGGCTGAGTTATGCCCAAGGGTCAGCTGTAGGCGTGGGTAGGGATGTCATCAACACCCAGATATAGGACATGGGCAAAAAAAAAAGCCACCGGAGATCAGAATCTGTCCAGAGAGGAAGGCGGCATGAGATTTTAAAAAGTTATTCTAAAAGATATTTACAGAGGCTATTTAAATACTGTGTATATTTGCAACTTCCTTTCCCTTAATCTTTTTTTTTTTTTTTGCACAAGGTCTATTGCTACGCGAAAATCTCCCATCTCCTTTTTCTGTCTTCCCTCCCTTCACCAGTAAGGGCTTCGCCTCCTGCTTGTCACATGGGTTCGTTCACGTCTCTGTTGCCCCAGACAAGCTTGGATCCCCGCTAACCTTGTCTCTCCCGACTCTGATCTTCCCTTTGTCACTGTCCCGTGTTCGCTCTTTGCTCTCATGACCTTTGCCAACAGGTCCTGGCATGGAAGGAGGCTGGGGGCGCTGTGTCTTCCTTCCTTTTTTCCCCAAGACAGAGGCTGGGGGAGATTTCTCCCGAAGGTGTCTCTTATGGAAAGCTGGGTGGTTAGTGATAAGTTAAAAGCCAACGCAGGTGGGACCCACACGAGTTGGAACCCCGGCTTCTCTATTCACAGCTGCAGCTCTAAGCAGGCCTCAGCTTCTTCAGCTACAGAACACAGAAAATAGCAATATCTCTCGTATGGTTCATGAGAGGTTATCGGGAGGGTAAAATGAGAAAATGCATGTAAACAATTTATATTTAGCACAGTACCTGGAACGTCGTAAAAGCAACAACACTGTCGTTAGTGTTGTTGCTGATGATGAAGGACAGTGGTCCCTCACGTGGCAGGGTGAGACTATTTCTACTCATTCAGTCCTCAGCTGTGATGGCAAACAGCTGCTTCTCCGCCTTCTGGATAACAACCCTAAAGAGACTGGAGCACAGCTATTAAGGCATCATTTCTGTCCCGGGGCCAGCCTCTCCCTGACTCCTAAGCAACTGTGGACCTTCACTGGGGAGAGGCAGGAGTGGCTGCCCTCTCCTGCTGTGACTCTGTATCTCTCCCCAGTGTCAGGCTGATGGCCTCACTCTCTCTCCCTTACCAGCTTTATCTCTCTCTCTCTCTCTCTCTCTCTCTCTCTCTCTCTCTCTCTCGCTTTTATTTCAACCTTTCATTCGTATTTTGTACATTCATTTGTTTGTTGTCTGTTGCTCCTACTAGAATGCCGGCCTCAGAGAATTTGTCTATTTTATTCACGAATATATCCACAGCTCCAGGCACACTGCCTGACACAAAAAGACCCACATTTTTGTTGAATAAATGATCGAATGAATAAATACATTTAACTTTTCCACCGTGATCTTTCAAGGGCCAGCTGAAATGCCACCTCCTCCAAGAAGCCATCCCTGAATCCTGCATCCTCCTCTTTCCGCTCACACTTTCTTGCCTTCTACTCGTACCTTGTTGAACCCAGAAATGCAGCTCAGTGTGCACGGGGCACCCCTGCTACGGGACTGAGGCTCCTTACGAAGCAGCGGGCTCTAAAGGAGTCAGAAAGGCTTGGTCTGAATCCAGTGATGCCGCTACGGCTGCAGCGTGGGAGCTCGGGCAAGTTACCTGAACTCAATGTCTCAGTCTTGTCACGTGTAGAATGGGAACCTAGCGCCCACCTCACAGGACTGAGTCCTCATCCCCTTTCTCTCCTTCTAGTGAGACACATATCAGCTAGGGCCGTGTCTTGCTCACAGGGACAGCTCAATGCACGTTTGCCGACTTGCTGAACCATCGCTTTCCCTATTGCTTATCGAGAACCCAAGGTGGCATCTCGGAGAGGGAGCAGGCCAGAGGTGATGCCAGGGGTTGTGCCTGACATCTCTCTCTGGAGAAGGAGGGTTGAGATTTAAGACATACAGCAGTATCTGAAATCTATGAAGGCTCTGCCCAGGAGTCTGGCACTGTAAAGACCAGGACAGTGCCACCCACAAAGGCTGCACCATTCTGAGTCAGCGTCCCCCTTGGCCAGGCACGGACGGTTGTTGGTCTGTGACCATTTAGACCCCATCTCCTATCCACATGCAAGGTAAGGATCCTGTTATTTTTTTTATTTTTTATTTTTAGCAAAGCCTATAAACAAATTTTGCTTTCCTGGGTCAGTGCTGTTTATTCAATTATCATTGTAGGAAACTAAAAAGGAAACCTTGTTTTACTAGAAAAAACCAATATGACCTTTTAGCTCCAGCAAAAACACCATATGAAAGGGAAGGAACTTCCACAGGCCAAGAAGGGAGGCTGCAGAGAGGCGGAAACGTCAGCAAAGCCGCTCTCAGGTGGCACCGACTTTCCTAAAGGGGAGCGGAGAGTGTCCCCCACAGCCCCCTCTCTTCCTTCCCTTGGTGTTGTCCTTGGCAGTCTCAGCTCTTTTTCCTGCTTCAGCTGATAATTTTGAAAACTACCTCGTTAGCCCCCTTCTCCCTGCAAAGCTCCTTTCCACCTTTCCACCTGCCTGCTGGCCACCTCAAGGACAGCAGGGTAAACTGCAAACGCTGCAGGTGCAAAGCCAAGTTCATTGTCTCTACCTTCTCCCCAACCTCCCACCAAGCTGTTTGTCCTCGAATGTCTGCTAACTCCCTATCTCTAATCGGCCAGTCTTGCGATTCCAGGGTTACTCTGACTTCTTCTCCTGGATGTCTTTCCACTCTAGTCCTTTCTCTTCTTTTCCACGGTGACTGTCCTAGGTCCCACTTTCTTTACTTCTTCCCTGCATCGGTCTTATGTCTGACCACACCGTGTCCGAGGTCTTCCTTCTAACATTCATCCAGGAGACAGCTGCCAAATCTTCCTAATCAACGCGTCACTACAACTCCTTGAGTGGCTCCCTGATGCCTACCAAATAAATTCCTTAGACTAATATTCTAGGCCCTCTCTGCCTCTAGAAAACCTTTCGATGCTGCTTATCTTTAGCCATTATCAGCATATACCTTAAACACTAGCAACCCAGCATATTTGTTAAGCTCTCCAAGCGCCATGCCCTTTTGCAATGTACTTACATTTTCCGTTTCCACATATGAAAATCCTACCCACTGTTGTTGGTTTAGCTGAAATGTCACCTTTTCCGTGAAGCCAATCATTCATTCATCAGCAAATATTTACTAGGCATTTATTCTGTGCCAAACACTTCCTGATTATTTCAGCACATACCCCATTCTCTCTTGTATGCTCATAAACATATTCAAACCTCCTGCGATATTGTAAACCTAGGGACAGACTGAGGTCGAATTTATTTCTAGATCCCCAACAAATACTAGGTGTCCAACAATCTTTGTGGAATTGAATCAAGATTTATGCTGTCCATGGTTCTGATATCGTTTCATTTAATTCTCCTAGTTTTTTGTTGTTTTTTTTTTTTTGTTCCTGCTTAAGTATGTGTGACCACGAAGAAGTAAAAATAAACTAATGATACTTCTCAGCAGCTATAAGCCTGTAATTATGGTTAACTCTCAGTTACCCATGCCACTAGGAAAATAGTGGTGGAGAGAATCCCACACCGGAAACATAATGAGATTATCTCCCTCCGTCCTTGACATGTATTGGATAATTTTTAAGGAGCAGATTTGCCTTTTTAATTCTGTTTGGATGATCAGGTTGTTACTTAAGAATACAGTCTCTCAACGGCTGGCTGGGTCGGAGGGGTGGAAGGGGAGATGGAGGACTGTGCTGCGGGGAGGAATCCAGTCCTTAATGAAACGTCTGCTCTACATGACCCCAAAGGCAAGCCTGGACAATCAGAACATCGCAGGCACTTGGGCTGTGTCAGCACAGCCCAGGGTTTGGCCAGTTTCTCTCAGAGGACTGCAAGGGATGGAGACGTCTCAGCCCCCAACAGCCCACTCTGGTGTCCAGAATTGGTTTTTATTTAAAGATGACAACGACAAAGTACCGCTGGGACTGAGTAAGCTTCTGGGATGGAGCGGGGCTGTGTTTCCAGTCTTGGCATCAAGATGATGCCTTGCTGTGCCACCAGGAACCACTGGATGCAAAGCCAAGAAAATGAGATTTGCAATTTTGCATTGATAGCCAGATAATGTAGGGGGAAAATTCCCCTCTTCCCCTTCTGAAGCAAACAAATATCACATGTGGTGATTCGGCAGCTGCATTAGTTGGGGGAAATTGATGCACATTTCATGTGTCAGGGAGCTGAATCCCAGAGAATGGAGCCAGCCTCCCAGAAAATGGTTTCTTTATATAGTTCCATCCATTTATTGTTTGATTGGACTTTCTGTATATTAAATTCAAGCTGTTCTGCCGCTCATGGGTATTATGATGCGTTGGCTCTGTGGGAAATAATGAAGGTGATGGGATTTTACAGCATCACATTACAAAGGAGGCGTCCCCAGCCTCATCCATCTTTCCATCAACTAGCTTGTGTGTGAGGTGGCACTTATATTAAAACGATTTTTCTGATTCCGTTTAATGACACTCATTCAAGTCCTGACACCAGAATATGATAACATGAGCTAGATGCAATCTCCCCCATCCAGTCACGGTCAGCAGAGGCTGAGTTATCTCCCCTCCCCTGCAGGCCGCCACCTTCCCACCCGCCCATCGTTTGCATTGAGCTGGGCGGAAGCAGGTGGGGGCTGAGGAGAAGAGGCCTATCTGTTCTGGACCCCACCTGGAGGCCAGGCTGTCGGAGCCTTTCGGTCGAGAACTTTGGGTGCTCAAAGGCGTGGTGGTGACCTCTTCCTCCGTAGCACAACCGAGTCCCATTAGAAGTCAGTCTGTGGTCACTACTGCACACGCCTTCCGAAAGAGATGCTGGGGGCCTGGCTCCCCCTTCCCAGAAGAGGAGAGCAGACGTGGAGACCGCCGGAGGATGAACACTTAAGACGCGAGTAGCGTGTCAGCTTCCTGGAAGCGGGAGGTCGTGTTTGGGGTCACCTGCCTGAGGACGGGGATGGGGAGAGCCTCACAGCTAAAAGTCCCTGCCCCATCCCTGCCCCGGAGGAGCTCCCACCATGGGGGCGCATGGCCAAGAGCCTCGCGTGACCTGAGACAGGAGCTCCCTCCTGGGCAAGAGAAACAAAAACGCTGAGGAGAGGGAGGGCCCGGCTGCTTTTTATTTATACTATTTTCAGGCAGAATAATTGCTGCTCCTCAGGAAGAATCATGTTTGTGTTTATGGGTGTGTTTAAAGAAGGAAACCCAAACAAACCAAACACACAGGGAGAGAGAGAGATGGAGATGAATTTTGAAGATTCTAGAAGAGAGCTGTGAAAGGGGCACGAGCCCGGGAATCCTCGGCAGAAACTGCAGCAATGTGACTTGCTGGATCGGAGACCAAGCTGACACGATGTGAAGCACCCAAAGGGCTCGCATGCTACCCGTGCAAATACCTCTCTCCCTCCTCTGCAGCCTGGAGGCCCCCGACAGCTCCTCTGCTTAAGCGGCTCCTACAGCCACCGACTTTGCGAGTGGCCTCTCTGTTTCAGTTTCTAAACTGGGACTGTCTCCTATGGTGGGGAGCACCGGGCCCAGCCCTCTCCAGGTGCTCAACAAATGCTGGCTGGGTTGAAAGAAACCTCGATCCAGGCACAGATGCCCCTGCCACAGCCAGCCCAGCCCTGCTCGCAGACGTGCGTGCTCCAACCTGGCATTCGGGCCTGTGCGACTGCACTAGGGTCTCGCTGCCCTGGGCCTCAGAGCCACCCTGCAGGGCCTTGAGGCCTCGTCTCATGAAATGCTTCTCCCAGGAGTGGAGAGGCCTTTAGGACTGGACTGCATCTTCTGGGCCAGTCCCTTGCTATGGGAGCTGGTGATGCTTTCAGCTGGCACGGTGGGAGCAGAACCAGTGCATGCTTCCTGTCACCTCTGCCTTCGAATATATGCAAAATCTCTCGGCTCCTCCATTGCCACTGCCACCACCCTCAGTTCCAGCCACCATCATCTCTTGCCTAGATTATTGTGGTAGCTTCTCCCTGCACTGTATTTACTGCCCAGCGCCCGGAGTGATCCTCGTAAAGCCTAAGTCAGATCTACTCAAAAACCTCTGGTGGCTTCCCATTCCAAGCGAATTACTAAAAGGTCAAGGGCAAAGTCCTGGCTGTGATCACGAGGTCCCTGCATGAGCTGCTGCCCTCTACTCGCACTAGCTGCCCCTCTGCTCTTGTGGCTCCACCATCAGAACCTTCTGGCTATTCCAAGAATAGCACGCCAAGGCCCCTCCTGCCCGATGGCCTTGGCATTGGCTGTTCCCCGAGCTACCCACATTCCCTCAGGTTTCTGCTCAAATATCACCTTCCTTATCTGAGAGGCCCATCTCGACCTGATATAAAATAGCAACTCGCCTTTGCTCCACCGCCCTCCCACGCTCAGAGCTCCCATTTATCACATCGTGCTTTATTTTTCTCTGTGGCGTGAACTGCTGCCTCATAGAATGTATTTAATTGTTTGTCAATTTACCGTCTGGCCTCCTCCACTAGACTGTAAGCTCCGCAACATTGGAGACTATCTGTTTTCTTTGCTGCTGTATTCCCAGTGCCCAGCAGCGACTCGATAAATATTTGTTGAATAAATAATTGAATGAAGGGAAACTTCCTGGATTCCCTTTTGTTTCTCCCTGGCCCCCAAGTCTACAGTGGGGAACATGGCCAAGTTGCCAAAAATAATGAGGGACGAGGGTTTAAACTTCCCTTGCAAGAAAGGCCCAACCCTGCTAAGGCTGACATCAGAACTAGAGAACACCCTGCTTGGCCTCCACATCTCGGTCGGCCCTGCCCACACGTACCCTGTGTAGACAGCGTTTGGATAGCTCTTTCATCGGTTCTTACAATGGCTGGGAGACAGTCAGCAAATGAGAAAGCGGAAGATGGATAAGCCGGGGTACAAACCTGTTTGGTTGAAGAGCTATTTATTGAGGTCAACTACACACCAGGCCCCGTGCTAGGCGCGGGCCATGCAGTGATCTTTGGAAAGAGATCTGCCCTTGAGGAGCTCACCTCCTGGGAGAAAGACACGTGCGATTAATAAAATGTGGCCACTGGCAAGACAGAGGTACGCAAGGGCTGCAAGCGGAGGGCGACTAGCTCCTGGAGGGCGGGGAGGGCCTCTCTCCTGGAGGGGAGACGGTGCAGAGCTGAGCTTTGAAGGGTGGCAGGAGTAGCCAGACACAGAGCAGAACAAGGGGCCGTTCCCGGAGTGGCAGCGAGAGCATGAGATAGGGCCTCCTCCCTCACCCCTTGTCTACTGCTCTTCCCGCCATTCTTGTTTTGGTTCAAAAAAAAAAAAGAACTGAGTCTCATCCAATTCGTTTTGTCTGTACCTTACACTGGGCTGATCATAGGGCCTGTGTGTTCTCAGAGCCTACAGTGTTGCCTGGAGCACAGCAGGCATTCAAATGTCAAGTGAATGAATGATTCCTTGTTGGGATGTGGGTCTGCACCCTCCTTTAAAAATTTCAGCACCAGTGAACTTAAGAAATGTCAAACCAAGAAAAGACCTTAAGGTCATTCATTCCAGTAAATGCACTCAGATCAGATGCCCCTGGGCAGGGATCCGCCGCCATCCAGGTGGGCACTAGTGGCCAGTGCCCTGGGAGCCAGGAGGAGGGCTGATGGGTCCCAAAGGTAGTGGATGACGGTGCAGCCAGAATTTTGGGAATGGAAGGGTTAACAAAACAGATCTCAGATTGGCTCCACTTCTGGCACTGGGGAGCCTGGTGAAGTACCCCGTTCTGAGCTGTGCTTGCATCGATCTCCTGGGCTCTGCTCCCTGTCTCCCGAAACCCCAGGCAGGCCCCATCCAGGATTATGTTTTAAAGGGAAATGCAAATCACCTGGAGGCTGCTTCGTGCCTGGAAGCAGTAAAAATTGATTCCATTTTCGTTAAAGTGATTTTGGGACACTGTCAAAGCTCTCTCATCTCAGGGCATGGGGTGACAGATAGATAGGCTGCTGGTGTCAATTACATAACCAAGCCAACCAGGCAGCAGTGGGCCATCTGACCAGGAGCAACACTGCCCTGTGTCCTTCCCAAGCCCAATGCTCCCTTGCTCCCCAAATATCCAAGAGGGTCTCGTGCCATCCAGGGCTAGAGCGGGCCCTTAGTAGCCCTGTGGACGCTCGCTCACAAGCCTGTCCTCTGAGCTTCACCTACTGACTGGCTACAGTGCCAGGCCAATTGCAGTAACAAGCATAGTCAAAGCTAAGAAGGAAAATCTGCTTTGAAAAAGCCTATGACATATAATACATCTCAAACTAAATTCCCAAAATAAGATGTTAGTCTTATTTAATACTGGGAGTTCTATGTTATCCCTTCTCTCTGTTAACTGAGATAATTGAGGATTTATTTTATTTATAGCATCAATTATGAGCACAGAAATTAATCCTTTAATGGGGCATTTGGGAACTCAACTATCAAGGGGGTATAAGGGAAATGTGGGCCGGGCACAGGCATCTTCCCCACCAGCATAGGAGGCTGCAAAGAAAAGCCACCCTCAAGCCTTGGTGGCAGTTGGACTGTTATTGTCCTGTGTGTTTAGGTATTTCGAGATATTAAATAAATAGGAATAATTGGCTCCCGAGATCCCTCCCTGGAGGACACCTGAGTGACTCACCAGCAAGTCCTGGGAAAGCAGCAGAGATGCTACCAGAGCCAGGGAGAGTAAACACCTTCACTGGGCATGCAGCCCTTGGACTGTCGGTCGGCCCTGCGCTGCGAAGGAGCTAAAGACTGGAAACGGGAGGTCGGGGAAGGATTAGTGTGAAGAGGGTCTGGGGGCAGGAAGAACTAAGTGTGCTGGGAGCCGTTGGAAGCAACCAGACAGAATGTGGAACGTGGCAGAATGTTGGCCCTTAGTATTCCACAGCCACTCGAGGCTCAAATGCCAGTGAAGAGTAAGAAAAAGACAGGCTTTGTGGAATGGTTATCAAGCCTACAAAGTAGCCAGTGAATGTGTTCAGGACAGAAAACAGCCCAGGGAGAGGTTTCTGGGGTCAAGTTGGTAAGGCCTCCGATAAGGGCATGAAGATCCCCACGATGCCACAGAGCAACTCACTGGATGGACCGAACGCCAGAGAAGGCCGCCCTCTTCTCTTCCAGGGAGCCAGGGCTGGGGCAGAGGACGAATCTTGGGTCCACTCTAAAGAGAGGACAGGTAGGTCCGGAAGGGACTGAGAACAGTATCGGACCAAGCAAATGGAAAAGGCACCCCCCAGTTCGCATTGACCTATCCATTGAAAAGCATTTTGCCAATCACCTGCTATGTACAGCCAAGCGACCATTCATTTGAAGGCAGTATTTAAATTTGCCAGAAGGAAATGTTTTATTGATAAAAACCCTATACTCCTAGAACAGTGCCCGGCGTGAAGTACTCACTGCACCGATGCATTCTCGAATAGCAATATGACTAGAATAGACTATGACACCCTGAGGTCATAATAAAATAGTAACTCCGAAGGTCTGATCCCCACCTATGGGCCCTGACAGTATGGGAACGAGTGGGGTGGTGAGGGGAGAGAGAAGGGACACTGGATAGAGACAGTGGTGACTACAGAAATTTTCTTAACCTCTCTGAGCCTCACTTTTTGCATCTTCAAAGTTGTACAGAATTTTTCCCACCTTGTAGCGCTGTTGTGAAGACTTAAAGAGATAATACATGCAAACTGCTCAGCACGCTGCTGACATATAGTAGACACACATATGCGGCTACACGAATAATAAAAAGTAATGGGCAGGTGGCCACTGGAGTTGTCACTGATGTCCTCTGAAACAGTCCTGTTTTAACTATGACACCCATCCATCTGCCCTGCTTTCTCCTCATGGCAGTCTGAGGCATAACTCTGGTGTCTTAAGTCCCATGGAGGCTTACTTGAGGATGCTGGACAGTCAGAGCCATATCAGAAGCGTGGCCAGGGCGGTCCTGGCCATGGGCGAGGTCCCCTGCAGGAAAGCGAAGGGAGGGCCAGAGTCGGCCTACAAGGGGTAAACGGGCCTCCTTTTCCTGACATGGTGGCCAGCTCTCCAGCCCATTTTATCCCTAATATCCTGCTCTGCTCAAAAGCCCACATCTCCACCTGAGTCAAGAGAGACAAGGTCAAATGACCAGATATTCTTAGCCATTTTGGGTGGGAGCACCTACGCGAAGAAGTGTGTTTGTGTATGTGCGTGTGCGTATGTGTTGGAGGAAGGGGCATGATGACCTCTGTCTGACACACTAGAGGTAAAAGGAATGCCCCCATCACATGTGGCCTTCACAATTGGTCAATGCCACCTCTAGCTACTCCCTCCTATGTGGCAGAATGACAAATGTAATCCTTTTAAAAGGTCCCGTCACCTGCTCAGTCATTCCCAATAAGCTCACACAGCACTATGGAAAAACTGACACCAGTGCCATAGGGTTTCAGCCAGGAAAAAATCGAATCACCAGGACACCGCCAACCAAACTGTCAAAGACCAAATAAAAAGCTTCATGAATTCTCCATCAGCAATATAACGCTTCCTGGCCTGAGCAAATATAGACCCGGCATATGAATTGTGAAGGGGGCTTGCATTAGCTTCAATGACTTGCAATGGCCGAAGCAGAAACCTTAAGAAATACACGTCTCCATAAAGCTGCCTTCACCGGCTCTAATCCCATTAGGGGGAAGACTGCACTCTCCTTCCTGATCCCCTTTCCTCTGATGGAAAGCTTCACATCCCAGCACCATAAATACATTTCTGCGACCTCGCCTGGAGAGGGGACCTCTGAGAGATGGAAGAGACACGGTCACCCGTGACCTCGCTGAGTGCCTCTCCCTCCCTTTGACAATATTGCTGCTCTGTGTCTGACCACATGATTCATTCAGACCAACTTGCAATTGCCCAGGTAGGCCGGGTCATTCTATCACAAAGTCAGGCTGAGAAAGTAAAAAAAAAAAAAAAAAAAAAAAAAAAATTGAGTTCCACACTTTTCAGAAAACCCAAGTGCCGAGTCACTTAGAGAAAGTCTGCTCAGGGCTACTGAACAGAGCATCTGTGGCAGCAGAAAGGAAAAGTAAGGCAAAAGAGAAAACAGCCTGCAAATACATAACGAAGAAGAAATGCTGGAAGGATCCAAAAAGTGCTCTCGGTCTTCTGTGAGTGGAAATCTGTACCTCCCTACCGCGCTCACCAAACTTCCCGCAGCCTTGCTGCTCCCCGCTCCTCTGCCTCCCGCAGGCCTCATAGGCACAGACGCATAAAACACGCAGTCATCACCAACCCCCTCCCCACGCAGACACACACATACGCACACGTGTACAGAACGCGTGGCCGAAAGAAATGGCGACTTAATTTTCCACGTTTTATGAAATACATGCCCGTTCCCAAATGAAAGCTCCATTCGAAGCAAGCCGCTGCCCCCAAACGAATCACTCAGGCGCCTGCCCCTCGTGGGGCGACTCACTCCCGCTGCTCCCACGACTTGGAGAAGGCACGCCGCCCTCCTCTGGCCAACCCGGATGCGGTCCAGAGCTTCGCGGTGCCGCCCACCCGCGCCCCGATCCCGCCGCCAGCGCCCACTTACCCCAGAGTGGTCATGGTGACGATGGTGTACCAAAAGGACGCGGGGATGCTCGTGAACTTGCTGGCGGAGGAGCCCTTCTCGGCGTAAAACATCACAGTGGCAAAGATGATGATGGCCATGGTGAGGGAGAAGAGGAGGAAGCCGAGCTCGGAGGCGCAGCTCTTCAGCGTGTAGCCCAGGATCCGCAGGCCCTGCGAGTGTCGCGAGAACTTGAAGATCCGGAAGACGCGGAAGACGCGGAGCGTGACGAAGGCGCCCGACACGTCCTCGTTGTTGGTCATGACCAGGCCGATGTAATAGGGCATGATGGCCACCACGTCGATGATGCTCATGACGCTGCGGATGAAGCGGTAGCGGCTGGGCGCCGCGAAGAGCCGGAGCAGGTACTCCACGGTGAAGATCATGACGCAGGCGGTGTCCAGGCAGAAGAAGGCCACCGAGTAGCGCTCGCCGCACGGCAGCTCCTTGCTCCCGGGCACCGTGCCGCACGGCACCGTCTCCACCACGTTGGTGATGACCGAGACGGCGATGAAGAAGCCAGTCACGTAGTAGAAGACCAAGGCCAGCGTGCTGGTGTGCGGGTTCTCGAAGGCCCGCCACATGGTCTGGCGGAAACTGAGCGAGGGCATGGACTCCTGGTTGTTCTCCGAGTCGTTGTCGTCCATGAGGCGCTCGGCGTTCTCCCTCTTGCGGTCCTTGTACTCCTCGTAGCAGCAGTCTCCGATGATCTCGGGGAGGATGCCGTAGAAGGCCAGCTCGTCGTCGTAGGCCGAGATGCACTCGTAGCGCGGGTAGTGCAGCTTCCCCGTGCGGTAGAAGTTGAGCACGCAGCGGAACACCTCCGGGTCCCGGTCAAAGAAGTACTCCTTGGTGTCCTCGTTGAAGAAGAACTCCTTCTCCGTGCTGCCCAGCAGCGTGTCCGGGTAACGCTCCAGCGTGGTCCGCCAGGTCTGGAACCTCCGCCCGCTCACGTTGAGCACGATCAGCTCATCCTGCCGCTTGTTCTTGTCGGCCGGGGCCAGCGGCATGGGGCAGTTGGCCACCGGCATCCACCCGATGGCCGCAGCCCGCGCAAAAGGCAGCCAGGCTGCCACTCCCGCTGCCATGGTGACTCCAGCTCTTGGGCCGGCCACTGTGCAGACACCGTGCGCACCAGCTTGGAGTTAGTTCAGCGACCCCTGGGAGACAGGAGGAGAGAGCAGAGAACCGGGTGAGTCCACGATAGTCTCCCAGGTGGGAAATGGGACACAGGGAAGGGTCCTTGGTGAGGGAAACAGCAAAAGTCTTGAAGGCAAATTTATTGAACTGAAATCACCACCCAAGAGAGAGGACTTGGTTCCTTTCTGTCCTCCCCTCGGAGAGAGGGCACCTAGCAGGGGGCAGGCAGCTGTGTGGGATAGCCAGATGTTGTTGACTGCCTGACAAATTGTCAAGTTCCAGGAGGGCTCGGGAGCATGTGGAGGGGAAGCCTCTAGCAGGAAGATCTGGGAAGACATGGGAAATAATCAGCTCTGAAAGGTTATGGCGTTATTACGAATTTAAATCGGGAAAGGGTAAATGAGTTCTCATTAAACGAATTTCAAAGTGGGATAAACATGCTAATTTTTATTTCGCTCTTCACCCACCAGGGTAATCAGGAATGGGGTGTGGATGAAGGAGATGGGGTAAACACGTTCTTTCTGCTCCTCACTGGTGAGGAGGCTGGAAAATTCTCTGAGATGGCAGGTGACTGTAGTAGGGCCCAGGGCTTGGTGGAGCTCTGTCCCCAAGTCCCATGGAGAAGGCTGTCCCTGGTGGAGTGCTGCTCTCTGGGACACCTAGCAACCCAGTAGCCAGTCACGACCATGATAGAAAGCCACAGGAGAGGCTATGAGGCTAGGTGGGGTCCCTTCCCCACCTTGAAAAAGGGACTCTTGGATTCTTGGTTCACCTGCCTTCCATGCATTGTACCTCTCCCTCCCAGAGGAAGCTGAGCCACACTTACTGCCATCTCCAGATCCCTCGCCTCCCATCTCCATCTGCCCACCATCCTGAGCTCCCTTGAGTTATGTAACAATACTCTTTCCCAAGCCAGCCTCTGTCACCTGGCCCCACTGTCCTCAGAGGTTCCTCTAGAGCTGGGCCACCTTGTCCCCTCACCCACTGCTCTCTGAACCACACTGTGTACACACTTCCCTGTCACCTACATGGATGGAGGGAACAATGGCGTGGAGAATTATATTTGGCTTTGGGGAACAGATTTACCTTCCCAGATCTGGCTTTTTAAAGACGATAGTGAGATGACTCTGCAATCCCCAAATGTACACCATCTGTGGGAAGACATGTGGTGACACAGAAACACACGTAACAGCAACGGGAAGTTGTTAGGGATTGACACACTTGCGTTCACTAATCCTAAACTGATCATACAGGACTAATTCTGACTTAGAATTATTTGGACCCTCTAGAATTCAGTTATTTTGATTCTGTGTTTAAAGAGATGAGTCTCGTCATGGATTTGAGCTTCCTCTCTCCCTGTCAACCTGCTTCCTTCTCCTGCTGCCCGGCTCTTCTAGGATTTTTAGATCTCTACCTCCCCTCACTCCTGAGCCGCCGCTGGGCTTTCCCACCTGGATGCCTCTGGAACTGGACAGGTTTAACCGGGATCTCCCTCCTTACAAAAAGCTGCTCTTCACCTTTTGCTCTCGGCACTCCCGACCCCAGGCCTGTCTCCTTGCCCACCTTCTTCACTGTTGCACCCAAAGAGATGCCAAATAATGAGACAAAGGCGCTCACTGCCTTCATTAAGGCCCAAGTTCCCTCAGGCCACCTTCCCACTGGCCTGCTTGTCTCTCATCCCACTGCCCCGCCCCCCCAACGCTGTTTCTCCTGTTCCCCAGAGATCCATTCTGCTCCGAGTCATCTCTCTGAAGCAAGGTTCCGATGGTGCTTTACAAAATTACAGCCTACAAAGTCAAGTCCAAACTCTTTGGCCCAATCGGATCCTGGCTGAGCATTCCAGCCCCACGTCTCACGCACCCGTCCTAGCTTCCAGCAACAAGACCACAGACCGGCCCCCACACACACCTCGTGGGGGGTCTGTGTCTGGGCGCTGTTCCTTCTGTTGGCAGTCCTCCTCCCTCAGCCCTCCTCATAGAACCCTACCTATTCCTCACCCTCGCTGTGATGCCCCCTCTCCTCCCCACTGTGTTTGCCCCTTCTCTCTAGCACCCATCACCCTCTGGCCTGGATTACAGACACTTTCTACATGCTTTGTTAATCATCATGGCTAACAATAACTGAGAGGTTACTCTATGCCAGGCACTGCACTGTCTTCTATGGATCATCTGTCCTCACAGCAACCCTAGAAAGAAGAGTCTGAAGTTCAACTGAAGTCTGCCAGCTAGAAAGGGGCAGAACAGGGACCCCAGTCTGGGCCCACACTGTAGCCGCGCGCCACACCGCTTCCCAAGCACTTCCTGTAAGGAGAACGTGTTTACCGAGGGCTGACTGTGTGCCAGGCACAGTGTCACATGCTTGCCTGGCCCATCTCAACTGACCCCACATACAACCCAAGGCGGCAGACACCGCTGTCGTCCCCATTTTGCAGATGAGGAAGACGAAGCATGAGGAGTTGTACTAACTGGCTAAAGGATGTTAACAAGTAGGTAGAGAGATTTAAACCCAGGCAGTCTCGATGTGGAGTTCAGGGGTACAGCCGGGCCACTGCCCTGCTTTCCTCACTTCGCACTAAGCTCCTTAAGGTTAAAGGCCACAACACCTCAATTTTTACATGACAACCGAGGAGATAGCAGAGTGCACTGCACCAGTCATGCTCAAACCGCAAACCCTGACTTTACAGACGCCATTTGCCTTCCATCAATTGTACTCCAGGCCTCGCCCATCTATTTCAGAGGTTTTCAAGGGTGGGCATTCTCTCTCCAAACAGACAGTAAACTCTAAAGACAGATCTGGATCAAAAGAATCCAATGTCAGTGCCTCTGACTCAGTGCGCCCACAGTCAGGTTTTCTCAAAGAGCAGATCTCCGCCTCAGTTTCCCCATCAGCATGCCAAGAAGAATATTCACAAGTACCTCTGCTCCCTCATAAAGGGAGTTTGATTCAAATGCCACAGAAGAAAAGAAGAATGACAATGACATTCCCAGTAAATGTCATCGCTGAGAGAAGAGACAAACAGCACAGCCCTGATGAGCTCCTGATTACGGGAACTGAGGGCAGAGCGGAGGCCCCGCCGTCCGCGGCGGTGGGTAATCCACACGCCGCCCACAGCAGCTCTGGGAACACGTCCTGGAGCGTTTCATAGCTTTCTCCGAGAAATGTGCCCTTATCGCTCCCTATACTTCCCGTGGTTTACCAGGAGAATTTTAGTCCATCAGCACACACTTAACTAGGTTTTCTAAGGAGCAAGGGAAGTTTAGGGAGTAAGTGCTCAATTTAAACATGGCTCACAGATCATTTCAATTCAGTTTGTTAACATCGACTGAAAACTGACAATGCTCGGGGCCCTGTCATAGGCACTTTGACAGGAAACATTTAGTGCATCCCACAAAAAACGGCGATGTCGACACTTCTGCCTGCAAGTTGCAGGTAAGGAGACCGAGATCCAGAAAGTCTACTTCGAAGTGGCTAAATTCCATGGATACAGGAGGTGACGATTTTCCAATAGACCATTGATCAGCTCACGGCTAAATGGCTTTCCTGACCTAGGTCTAGCCAGATCCTGGTGTCCCCCAGAGAAAAGGGCAGGGTGCAGAGACTCCCCTCACCCCGTCCGGGGCAGCCCAGGGCACGAGGTCAGGAGGCCCTGCGTTCCAGTTTCAGCTCTCTCCTCAACTTGCGAAAGCAAGGTACCGGCACCCTCTGGGCCTGAGAATCCCCACCTGTAAAATTAGAGAATTGGGAAAGAACATGACGAGGAGACTTTGGGCTCCAATAATCCTCGATTCTACTGGATCCAGGACATCCAGGCTGTTGCTCGCTGAGACCTCTTCATGACCGTCACCCATGCAAAGCAGGAAATAGAGCATCTGGGTTTGTTGCTGTGGGGACGGAGTTAGCTGGAGCCTCTTCTCAGCAAAGGCAGTTCTGAGAATTCTTGATGAGGCTGATGCCCAGAGCAGGGCACACAACCTGCATCACTCGCAACTCAAGGCAATAGAAGACTGGGTCCACCCACTGAACCCCAGAGAGTAAAGGGGGTTAGGCTCCCAGACCTTGGGTCCCGGACCTCAGACCTCTAACATCCCAGCTTTACCCCAGAATGGAGCTCGGAGAGGCAGGATCTTGAGGAGGTTCGAGTGGCAAAGAATAAAGGACATCTGAGCCAGGAGGTACCCTGCAGCACCCTACATGGGCCAGACGTGCAGCTCTGTCCCCTGAGAGGACTACGCCCTTCCCCTTCCCTTTGCCCAGTGCTGCGCCCCCCAACTCCCGAGCCTCGATGCCTGATGCCTCCCCTACCAGTCTGAGCCTACCACCTTACCCTTTCCATCCCAGGCCAATCTCTGCTTTCAGATGAATAACAGAGCTGGGGAAGGAAAAACAGCCCCTCTCCATCTATCATAAAAGCTTTTGGTGCCAAAGCCAAACCTTTATCCCATGCATCAATCCAGGGCAATCTTCCCAAAGAAGGGCAGGCAAGAGCCATTCCATCTCCAGAGGCTTAAGGCCTATTCCCCTGGTGAAAGGAATCAAAAAGAGGAGCAATTTCTGCTACTTTCTGTGTGTTGGGAGGGGGGTGTCTGGGTTTGGAAGGGGATGAAAAGTGTCCCACCAGATGCCATGCCCAAGGCCACCCCAGCCATACCCCATACCCTCCACACAAGCCTGCAGGCCTGACCCAGCTCGAGTAAGGCTTGTCTGTGGCTCTCACCGCGGCGCGGGCCCCTGACGGGCACCGACACCTCCTGGAGCCGACCTGGGTATGAATTCCTGCAACAGGCACAACAGTGCGGCCCCATTTCCAGCCAATGGCACTGCACATGCCTCAAATGCCAAGGTTTTACTAGGACGTGGACGCCTTACAAATGAAAAATCTGAAGCTATTTTTGTTTTTGGCAGAAGAGTTCGACAGTGGGAAAGATGGGGGGGGGTTGAGGTTGGGGAAGAGACATTTAAAACAGGTGAGCTCTGAAATGACAAAGGCAAAAAAATCCTGGAAAAAGGAAACACATTTTCCCCTGCTGTAAAAAATCAGCCCTGTTAAACAGCTCCAGTTTGGGAGGGAGAGGGCCCAATGTGGGCTAAGTGACCCGACAGCCTATCCCGGGGATTGACGCCTACCCTGAGGGCACAGGCTCAAGGCAGCGAAAATGTCACATCACCAAGGTCTGCCCTTCAATGACCTCACAGAGCGCTGGGGGTGCAGCATCTCTGGGACTTTTACTTTCCACAATTGTACATCACATCGCTCAGCTCAGAATGGGGACATTCTGGGGGAGGGGAGGGTCCTGACAATCCAGGGGCCTTTCTCCTGTGCCCACAGGGTTTGAGTAGGCATGCAGGAAACTGACTGGGTGCCAAGCTGAGGGTCCTTGGGGTACAGGCCTGGGACACACACACAGATCCTCTTCTCCCACAGTGCCACTCCTAGGCTGGCCAGGGTACTTTACTGAACTCTCTTTTCCTCCAGTCTCAACAGCAAAAGGCAA
>NW_011888787.1:6747475-6749641 GCF_000151845.1 Pteropus vampyrus | reverse complement strand
GGTGGGGGCGCGGCGCGGGGGTGGGGCGGAGAGGAGAGTCCGGGGGAGGCAGCGAGGCTGCGCCCTGGGCTCCCGACCGATCCCCGCCGGCGAGTGGCTCAGGCCTGGCCCAGGAGCGCGGGGCCGCCAGGCAGCGGAGGGAGAGATGAGGACCCGGAGGCTCGCCGTGGAAGGGTGCCCAGGGCGAGGGCGTGCGAGGGGGGTGTGACTCCAGCGCGAGTGTGTGTGTGTGTGTGTGTGTGTGTGTGTGTGTGTGTGTGTGTGTAAAGGGGCGCGCGCGTGAGCGAGGGCTTGGGGGGCGGGGAGACGAGGCAGAACCTGGTTCGTTTCCCCGGGCGAGTGGAGGAATCCTAGGGTGTGCCTGGAGGTGGCGGAGTGTGCCGATGCCGGTGTGAGCGCGTGTGCCGGCGGGGGTGGGCACGGGGGTGAGCGTGGCAAGGTGAGCGGGGATTGGGGGCGGGGGCGGAGCGCGGAGTAGGCGTGAGTGTGAGCTCGGAGGCGTGTATGCTGAGGACCCAGGGAGAGGTGGCTGGGAGCGCCAGTGTGTGCGAGCGCGGGGTGTGCGGAGACCTCTCCGGCTGTCTCTTTCTCCCCGACTGTTCATGCGACACCACCCCCTAGCTTGCGGCCGAGCCCGGCCACCTGGTGAAGTGGAACCCTCCACCGCGCAAGCGTTCCGGCTCGCCGCGCGCTCAGCTCAGTTTGCTGGGGCTGGACAGGTCCCTGGGGTGGGGCGGCGGGCGGAGCGGGGACGTACACTGCCCTTACCCCACGTAAGAGTCGCTCTCCTCCCAGGGCGCGAGGGAAAAGACCCGAAGGTAGGGATTCGCCCTCCTGTCCCATCTCGTGTACCCAGTACCCAGATCCGAGAGTCTGGACTTGGGAGCGTGAACTCTCAAACGGGGTACGCCGAGTCCCTCGGTTCTTCCCCAAAGCCCATGCATGGATCCCCACTGTCCGGTGCCTCCAGGATGGGGAGCGAGCGGTCGGCACGTGCCCCAGAGCATCCCTCGGGGAGTGGTATCCCATGCAGACTCCCACTCTCGCGGCTGCGGCGCGCGGAGGGCTCAGCCCCTGCGGACCGTGCTGACGGCTCCAGCTTTCCCCGCGTCTCCCGCCGGGTGCCCGGAGTCCGGGATCTCGGCCTGGCTCTCGGCAGCAGGGACCGGAACGCAGGGCTTGAGCGATCCCAGTTCTGGGTGCGGGGAGGTGTGTGCCTGAGACAGAGACCGAGGGAAAAGCAAAATGGAAGGGAGGGTGTGCTTGAAAGAGCACTTCTAGCCCGGGCAGGGGCTGATCCAGAACGGGGTGCTGGTTTGTGAGAACTCCTACCTTGTTCCAGATTATGGGTGGGGGTCGGTCATTGTGGTCTAGGCCCCTGTGGCCCCTGGCAGCTCGGAGCCCCTCTCTCACGCACTCCTCCCACTCCCCACAAAGCTCCCTGCAGGGTATCAGCAGGAAGGTGTACAAATTGGCCTTTCAAGAGGTGGGCGTGGGTTGCATTAGCATTTGCCAGGAGTCCCAGAGCCGTGTGGGATTTGCATATTGATTTACATACAGTAATAATGATTAACAACACTGCCACTCCCTGGCAGACAGGGGAAGAATTCAGGGAAGGCCCTGGCACTGCTCCCACCTACCTCCTCCCTTCTCTCTGAAGAAGAGCTAATTTTCTCACAACTACCGACCTCAACCGCTGTCACCCTAGGAGTGCCTCAGACTCTGGATGCGCAGGTCCAGGGAGGGGCACTTTCCTTCCATCCTCTAGCCCCATGTCCGACTTGAGAGTGTTAAAACCCAGTATTTTATTTCTGCCCAGGTTCAAACTCCTGTACATTCCTGTCTTTGTTTTGCATTTCGGGGGCACTCCGGAGCTGGGTCAGCCCCAAAGCTTGGAGGCTTCAGAGAAGTGAGCTGAGAGCACCCTTCCTCCTCCAGAGAGGCCAACTGATGGGATACGGTGCTGTCCTGCTCTCTGTAGCCCTGTTTGAAGACAGGACATTGTTTCAGAACGCCCCTGCCCCCCCCCAATACACACACGTGTGGCCCCCGCTCCCCTAGGCTCACATCTCATCACTTAAGCGAAGTGGCTGTCAGACTGTATTCTCCTTTCTGTTGAGAAGACCTAGAGTAAAATATGAAACACTTGAAATTCTAGTCTAGGCC
>NW_011888787.1:6736442-6746375 GCF_000151845.1 Pteropus vampyrus | reverse complement strand
AGCTGTGTGATCTTGGGGAAGCTACTTAACTTCTCTGTGCCTCGATTGCCTCATCCACCATAAAATGGCAATAAATAGTACTATCTACCTCATATGGTCATACTATTGCAGATAAAGCACTTAGAACAGTACCTGGAATTTAGGAGATATGATATACCTGTTGGTTGTTGTTGTTCAAAGCAGGAGTGGTGCTAACAGGAATTGTGAAGAAACCTGCCTGGGAAAGACGGTAGAACTGCTGGATTGTACACACAGGCCGACACACGCCTCCATGCGTGTAACTATAAAAATGCCAGGCCACAGCCCACAATAGGTCAAGTTCGCCTTGTTGAGATGGGTGATTCCCTAAGCCCCAGAAGAGGGAGACTTCTGATGAAGGAATAAAGAGTCACAGGGATGGCACTAAGGAAGGAGCTGGACCATGTGAGCATTACCTGGAGATCAATTTTATGCTGGAAGAGTAAGTCCCAGGCCCCTCGGTGCCCGTATGGGCCCGCCCTCCCTTATCTACCTAGGCATGTGAAGCAAGGCTTTGCGAAAGTGGAGCTGCATTGAGGTGCTCGGTATGGGTGGCTCCTCACTCTCCCTGGGTCTCCCCTTGGGCTTGGTGTCCCCTCCCTTCGATCCTGCCATTGCCTCATGTCCCCATTGCTGGGCATGTGAACGTTTATTCAGCAGCCATCTGAGTTCATTTTGCCTCAGTCCCTGAGCATCTAATCAAGGTACAGAGAGGTTAAGTGGTTTCCCCAAGGTCACACAGCTAGGGATTCAGGAGGCCATGAACAGAAGGGAGAGCCGTAAAGGACTGAGCATAGAAAGGCTGTCCAAGGGATCCAGGGCAACACTGCAAGTCCTTGGATTATATTGGGCTTATTAGCGCATCGACCTTAAGTTGAGGAGCCACCATATTCTGGACTCCTTGCTAGGTCTCTAACAATCCTACACTGTAGATATTACCACCACTTTATAGGGGGGAAAAACAGAAGGTGGTTGGTGCATAGGGATGCATCCCAGGCCACACACCGGGAGTGAAGCTCAGGACCCTTCCTCTTTCGGCGCCCCCCGGGTCTATTGGATTATTGCCCTTCTGAGCGCAGAGCGGGCCCCCTGGGACAGGTCAGATAATCAGGTAAAGAGTCTGCAGTAAGAGGACGCTCCTGACCTGGCTCTGTTGTCTCTCCTGTGTTTGGCCTCCACAGGTCGGATGTGGTGAGGGCTCAGTGCGTCCAGGCCGGGGTTGTACCTGGGTTTTCTTCAGGGTGAAGTCTTCCTGGGGAATTCCAAAACTGAGTGGGGCCGTGGCTTTCTCTCATTTCCCAAGGCGAGGTAGGCGGCAGTGTTGTAAATGCTGAGGAGTTTGACCCAGACTGAGAAGGTCAAGGCTTGCCTGCCCGCTGGGGCATGAGCCAGACTGCCCAGCTGGGCTGGGCCAGGATGCACTGTCCAACGCTGGTGGCCCTGACGGCTGAACTCTCAGAACCATCAGGTGCTTCTGGTCCTTCCCGAGGGAGTGGGGGAGGCCTCACTTCTTGCCTCCCTAACCCCATCCGGGAGGCCAATAGTCGCCTGGATGGTCATCTCATTAGTCAACATGCTTAGGCCAGTCATGGCAAGTGAGAAGCCATCACAATTGGTGGGTTCCAGTGGAGTTTCCAAAAGTCGGTCCTTCCAGGGGACCTTGGTCAGCCTAACGCCTGCTCCAACCCGGCAACTCCTGGGGAGGCAGGGCCCTGGTGCGGGGGGCTCTCTGCTCATCGAGACCTCCTTCCGATGGACAGACCAGGTGGAGGAAGAGCGAAGGGAAAAAGAAAAGCAAGACCGAGAAGGGGACACAGGCGCTGGAAGGAGGAAAACACCCTAATCACTTTTGGGGTTTCTTGCAAGTGACGATTAGGGGAAGGAAGGCTCGAGGCTGCAGGTGCTGCTTGTGGGTGCAGCGACCGCTTCGTTCTCCTCTGGCGGCTCCCGTTCCTTGTGCGCTGCTGTTTCCCAGGGCTCTGTCCTTGGCCTTCTCCGTTTCTCCACCTGCTCTTCTCCCTGGAGAGCTGCTGGGGCTGCTAGTTTCAAGTTCCTTCTGATGCTGACAGTCCCTTCCTGAGTTCTCCCTGACCCCTCGCTATCTAGAACGTTTCCAGCTTTGGACACGGGCACCTCTCTGCTTCATCTCACCACCTCCTTCGACTTTCTGCAGTAGATAATGTCCCTTTTTCAAAAACCTGTTCTGATCGTGTCCTCTCTCTCCCTCGCTTCCGTTCTGGCCTTCCCTTCTTCCACTCACCCACACCTTTCTTTCCAGCACATAGACCTTTTCTGTTACCTGACTGAAGCTCATTCTTTCACACCTTCCTGCCTTCATACATGCTGTACTACCTTCTAGAAACGCCCCCGCAACTTCCTATTTCCTTCTGTCCTTCTAGCAAACTCGCACTCGGCCTGAAACCTTCAACGCCTGGCCCAAAAGTCACACCAGACATATTGGTTAAGTCTATCCCCATTCCCCACCTGGGCTCCCACAGTCCCTCCTCACATCTCAGGTATAGTTCTTATTTATTACCTTGTTACCTTAGTTGTTTGTATGGCGGTCTCTCGCTCGCTCGCTCTAAGCTAAGGCAAGGACCGTTTCTTAGCCATCTCTGAATGTGCTAGCTCAGTGCTTGGCACATTGCAGATGCTCAGTTAAATTTGCATCAGAAATTTATTTTAACTTTCATTCATATGGCTCCTTTGACTGTGTGTAACTGAGAATGTGCAATAAATTTGTCCACTGGTCAACCTTCAGGTCCTCTCTGATCGATCTTAAGTACTGGTGTGAAGATGGAGAGAAAGGATGAGGGTGTTTGATTTTTGGCTGATCCTAGATGCAAAGAGCCCCTAAGTCCCCCTTCTCCAGCCCTTTCAGACCTGCAAAATGAGCCTCAGTTGATGCTGCTTGCAGAGACCTGGCCAGGGTTCTGCTCTTGAACTAGATTGGTTTTCAGGGAACTCTTTTCCTTCCTTTCTGGTGGAATGTCAATTGCACCCCCAGCACGTTACCTCCTTGGGAACAGCTAGGATGTGGTCAGTGGGAAATGTGCCTGTAGCTGTGACAGTGCTTCCCCATAAAAACCAGCATGAAGGCCTGTCAAAAACCCATTACCCAAAACCCTGGCTTGGCTTAAGAAGATGCCAAAACCTAAGCTTGCTGGACTCGAAGTATAAAATTGTGTGAAAACCACATTAGGGAACCTGGGACAGCAGAGGCTTGGGGGTGAGAACATGGGCTGGGGGTAGAACTGGCTTCATATCTTGACTCTAATGTATAAGCTGTGTGACCTTGGGCAAGCCACTTTACTTCTCTGATCTTCAGTTTCTTCACCTGTAAAATGGGCTATAATGATGGTATTGACTCATAGGGTTCATGAGGATTGAGTTAGATGAAGCAAATAACATGTCTCATATGTAATTATAAGTAAAATATTGGCTATTATTATAATATTGTAACTGAGTTTACATGTGTTAGAAACTAGCTCTTTTAAATACTGGGCGCAGCTCTCTACAGTGCTTGTTTGTGAAGAAGTTTCAGTAGGTCACTCAAGTTCTTTCCATGCGGTTATCGTTAATATTAAGACTGTGGGAAACGTGAAATCAGAGAAGTTTGTCTCTAGGTAATTTTTTCTGTTGGCTCTACTCTCCATTCCGTGGCACCTCGTTTCTGCAGCCTTAAGCTTCAAGTGCCTGTTTCTCCCCATTTCCCTCTCGTCAGCAAGAACTGATACAGTCATTTAAACTAAAGTGTAAATGATTATCCTATCCAGAGATACAGTATTCACATTTTAAGAGAACATAGCCTTAAGCCAAGGCAATGAAATGTAGTGGGTAGGATTTTAGGCATCCATCAGAGAAATAGGGGAGTTTGGGGGGGAGAAAGGAGACTCCTGCCAACTCCAAAGAGTCACCGTCCACTCATAAAACTGGCCTCATTAATGCAGCTATAAGCAACGAGGTCGGCTGTTTCTGAATTCTGCAGCTAGAAAATCAAGTCTCTAGCCTTTGCAAAGAAGTGTTGTATTAAGGGGATTTATGCACCAATTTTTTCAGACCAACCTCCTCTTGGTAAACAGACACAGCTCATGGTGCCAAGGCTGCTTCCAGCTCCACACATCTATGATGATCATAGTCAAGTGCATTGTTCCCTCAGAGCTCAAGCCTGGGGTTGGGTGTTTCTGCCTCATCAGGCTGGAGGAAGACCCAGCTGCAAAACTGTTAATTGCTTTGGTGAGTCAATAAGTAAACAAAGACAGTCCAGCTACTGTCCCCATACTGCAAGGTCATGAGAGGTTTCTTGACTTCTCTGCAGGACCTTGTTAAAGAAGGATCTGCAGGGCTCTGAAAAATTCTTTATAATGGAAAATTTTAAACATATACAAAAGAAGAGAGAACTGTATAATATACCCCCCATGAACCCATCTCTTAGCTTTGATAATTACCAACCCGAGGCCCATCATGTTTCATCTATACCTCTACTCACCAACCCTTCCAAAATAATTCTTTCAAAACAAGTTTCAGATGTTATATAATTTCATCTGTAAATATTTCAATAATTGCACCCTCCGTATGGCCAACAAAAACCATCTCTCCAGGGAAGAAGTTCTTCCTACTTTCCCCATGCTGCTAAGGACATTTGGTTAGTATCTGCATCTGTGCCCCAGGGATAGTCCTTGGGTTAGATGAGTTCAAGGGCCTACTGAATCCTGTCCAAAGTCTGTCCTGCTTCTTGAGGAGGAAGGGGTATGCATAAAATGCCATGCAGTGGTGCCTCCATGCAGTGGTGCAAGATTTCGGTGTCAGCAAGGCTGCTGCTCAATAATTGAAATGAGACCCAAACTAAGAGGCAAGAATCATAGTCATGAATCTCAACTGGACTTAGCACTTTTCACAGCCTCCCCAATTCTTATTTTATTCCCATCTTACAGATAAGAAAACTAAGGCCTAAGGTCACGGAGGTATCTGTGACAGAGACTGAGTAGATGCTAATCAAACTTGATATTTATTTTTCATGAGCATAACTCGATTATATTTCCCAGGATCCTTTGCAGTTAGTTTTGGTCATGTGACTAAGTGCTGGCCAAGGTAACATAAGCCAGCCCGTAAGAAATATCCAGGGCAATCCCACATGCCCTCTTTCTTCATCCACTCACTGAATGAAGAAAAATTCAAGGACCTCGAGGAGAGCAGAGCCATAAGAAGGAAGGAGCCTGGTTCCCTGGATGACTGTGTGGAGCAGAGACCCTCCCCTGTCTATATTGGACTGTGAAATGAGTGAAAAAATAAACTTTTATTTTGTTTTTATTTTATTATGTCAAGCCACTGAAATTTGAGTGATGTGTGTTTAAGTACTAAGCTTGCCTTGACCTATGCAGTGGCACAGATAGGATTTAAACCCAATGCCCTATCTTTCAGTCAGTCTTGTCCTGCACCACACTCCCTCCAAGCACAAGAAATAAGAATTGCCTATAAGAATCTCCTACATGTTCAGCATTTGAAAGAACTGTCTATGAGGATCTTGCATCTTAGATTTGTGCTGTCTAACGTGGCAGCCAGTAGCCATGTAGCGCAATTTAAATTCAAACTAAAGTAAATTAAAAATTTTAAATCCATTATTTGCACTGATCACATTTCAATGCTCAGTAGCCACATGTGGCTAATGATACTACAATGGACAGTACAGATAGAGAACATTTCCACCATCATAGAAAGTTCCACTGGACGGTGCTATCTTTGATAGACCTGGCATCCACAATACACCTCTCCTCAGACCCCCACAGAAAAGCTGTGCATGCTGTTCATGACAGGACAGAGGGTGGTCTGGCCAGCAATCGGGTTGCCTCAGGCATAGGAGGCCTTTCCCCTCACCCAGACCTTGGGTCCTTGCTCCTGCCTCCCCCAGTTAGTCCTCTGGCTACAATCTTGCAGCCCTCCTGTACTCCCTGGTGACATGCCTTGCTGTGACCTCCCCATACGGGATGAGCCTGTCTCATTGGACGGCATCTCCCGAGAGCAGGAGCAGTATCTCATTCTCACCAGTTCATCTGTGCATGTGCTAAGCATCAGACACCAAGATATGAGAGAGGACCAGGGCTGCGCTTCCTGGCCTAGGCTAAGGATTCCCAGAGAATTTTCCAGAAATGGAAGCCCAACCCAGGAGGCCAGTACTTCAGTCTGTTTCCACATAGTAGCCAGAGCCATCTTTGTAAAACCATTCCAACCATGTTTCTCCTTGGTCCAGATCTCTCTGTAAATCCCCATTGCCCTCCAAATTAAGTAGACATCCCTTAACATGTCTCGTGTTGTTACCGAATCCTTGCTTACTTCTTCTGCTTTCCCAGTTCCTATTGAACCTCATGTTCTGGCCACATTGAGAGTGGTGCCATTTTCTAAACTCCCAGCGTTTCTTCACCCCTGAGTGTTTGCTCGGGCCGTTCTTCCTGCAGGAGCTCCGTCCTTCTCCCCACCTCTGCTTGACTAAGCCTCCATGTCGGGCTAAACTTGGAAACACTTCTTCTCCCTGGAGGCCTTTCCTGCCCCTCAGCCTGGGATAGTCTTCTCCCTGTGTCTCCCCTGGCCACCTGCCCTACCAGCTATAGAACTTTCCACACTTCCAAGTCTTCTCCAGGGAACAGGAAGGAGATGCATGCAGTTGCTTTAGGAATCAAAGCAAAGACTATCTTACAGAGGTTTTTTGTTTGTTTGTTTGTTTGTTTTTAAGAGATTAACCCTTCTTAATCCCTCTAAATTGTGAATCTATATCTCTCCCCTCAACACACACACACACACATGCACACGCACACATAAGCTTTCTATCCATTTAATTCTTCTGCAGACCCACCAAGGAGGCAAGTGGAGCCCTGTAGATCTCTCACAAGCCACAGTGCCCAGAGACCTCTGCTCCTTGACCCCAACCAAGCACTCAGAACAAATGCCACTAAATCCATGGGACAAGCCCTGCCCCTCCCTTACCTGCCATGGCCTCATCACCTGGAAGGGGGTCCTGCTGTATAGACCAGTTACAAGACAAGCTGGTGCCAAGATGCATCATGGGCCTTCCCTTCCCAGGGTTATTTTTATGGGGAATCGGAGCAGGCAGAGGCAGTGGACTCCAGCTCCTGAGACAACATCACAATAAATCCCCACAGCGGTTCTTCTACGGCTCTTAGCTAGTAAATCAGATCTATTGAACAACACATTTACTACAACTTTAAGAAGTTGTTCTTCCATTTTTTTAAGTGTATGTGTTAAATCATGCCCAGAGTCATAAAGAATGGAGTCAGCCAGGCTCAGTGTGTGTGTGTATGTGTTTTTTTTGGGGGGGGGGCGGGGAATCACATGCTTAAAGAAGTTAGAAAATTCCTCATCCTTTGTATGAGACAACGAACACCCTCGCGGATGACTGCATGCGCGCTCCCGCAACCCAGACGGACTGGAATTCCCACAGTGGAAAGCAGGGACATCTCAGGAAATGCCGGAGTTATTTCGCAAATGCGGGTTCGACGTTACCAGTGTGGCTCTTGGCTGCAGATTCCCGAGGTGGGCAAAAAAGGAAGCGCACCACAGCCTCCGGCGCGAACCGCAGCGCTGCTGCTCGTGGTCGTGGGATGCTGGGAGGTGCGCCTGGGGCGGAGCCAGCTCCGGACTGCTTTTCCCGAGGAAGATTTCGTTTCCTTCCCATTTCACCTTCCCAAACGCTGTTGAGTTGAACTGAAGTCCCAGCTTAAGTTGCAGGTTTGCCCGGCACACGTGAGTATGCTTTTCCTTGTCTACACCCCCTTTCCCCAGTCCCGCCTAAATATTAACAGGGAGCACTAACTTAGAGTCTGTCATGCAACAAACATTTTAATTACACTGATAGGTCTTCATCCACTAACATTAGCTCAACAAACACTTACGGAAATGATCATTTGTTTAGCACAGACTTATTGAACGTCCACTAATTGCTGCGCGGGACATTCAGTGGTGAGCAAGATGGACACAGGCCCCGCTTTCTTGGAGCTCTGCGTTGCTGTTAAGCTTACTAAACCTCATCTGGGGGTCAGTGAGACCTGAGGAGTGAAGAGAAGCTACATTTGCAAGTTCTCTAAAAATACCCCACGGGTTAGATCTATTAGTATTCCCATTTCTCAGATGTAGAGTCGTAGGCGAGCATCACACGGCTGGGGGAGTAACGGAGCTGGTGCATGTGACAGGGGTGTGCATGGAGAGCTAGGGAAGCACCTGGAGGAGCCGGGGTCGGACAAGATACTCCGGGGGAGATGACATCTGAGCTAAGTCTAGAAAGTAGACAAGGAATCCGCCAAATGACCAAGAAGATGAAGTGAACACTAGACAGCAAAGACACTAGGGCATGAGCCAGCTCAGGATGTGCCTGGGGTGTGAGGCCAGAGGCAGGCACTGCACAGCTGAGGCTGGGGAGCCGAGCCAAGGAGCTGGACTCCAGCCTGCAGGCCTCAGGGGGCCACCCGAGGACAGCAGGCAGATGCACTGGTACATTCAGATCTATGTTTGAAAAACACTCAGGCCCAGTAGTGTGGAGGGTAGATTTGAAGAGGACCAGATGGGAAGCAGGGGGACCAATTAGCAGGCTACTGCGTGCGGTATTCCAAGAGAAAGAAGATAAAGGCCACCGCTAGGGCAGTGGTACCGGGCATGGCGAGGAGGGGACGTGAGAGAAATTATGTCGCAGGTAAATGCAAAAGACTCTGATTGGTTTGATGTGGAGTAGCACAGAGGGTCCCAGGTCAGGCTGTGCTGCCTGATGGGATGACCATGCCAGTCTAGGGCAAGGGGATGCAAAGCAGAGCTGGGCGGAAGGGCGGGGGGCAGAGGAGTAGGGAGGTGTAGTCCTTCCTGGAGCGGGGTGGTCGGAGTTCCCTCTCAGGGCCCTTTCCAGACAGAGCTGTTTATGCTGGGCTGGTGGGAGCTGTCGGCTGGGGACATCCCAGACCCATGAGCAGTGCGAGGCTAAGAAACAGGCTGGGGTTTCCTAAGACCAGTTCAACAACTCGTTGGTTGGAGGGGGTGTGAATTTTCAAAATAAGGCTGAACAAATCTCAGCATCGCAGGCCGCAGTATCTGGAGGCTTACATCTGCTGATCTCTTGGGCGATAAGAGATTTACTCTTGGGTCTCATCCCCCGCCATTGTTCTTTCTACCCTTTATCGGCCCCCAACATGCATGTACGCGCATGCGCACACACACAAGCACGCACACATACACTCATGCCGCGCACTTTATCATCCCTCAACTTCTCACCTCCCCCAGACACACCGGCCCTTTCACACTCCCTCTTTGCACCTGCTGTTCTCTCTGCCTGCAGAGTCCTTCCTCCTTCTCCACTGGGCAAAATATATTTCTCCTTCCAGCCTAACGCAGATGCGGGTCCTCGCGGATGCCCAGCCCCCTGTCCCAGGCATCCTCGCCATGCCTCTCCTTCGTGGTGAGCTTCTCTGAGGTCTTTCTTCAGCACCAAGCCGATCTCCTGAGTCTTCTTTGGCTTGGCTTCCCCAGCAACTGCACAAGGTCTGACCATCACTGGTGCTCAAAGGTCCTTGTGGAATGAACAAGCGCATCCCTGGAGGTGGACCAGACGTGCCCTCCCCCAGCCCTGGTCCCAAGTCCTCTGCATCATTAAAGAGGATCGTCTCTGCCCTCTGGACGCTCTTGTGCCACGTGGGAAATGAAATCCCAACACACACGCGCGCGCGCACACACACGTCATAAAGGTAGTGCCTGCATTTGCTCTCAGTTCTACAGGAGCAGGTCTAGTATTTCTGTGAAATCAGCCTTGATTTTATCCCCATTTTATAGATGAGAGTTCCTCCTTCAGGGAAGGCAACAGCCCTTTGGGGCTGAAGATCACAGATTTGTTTAACCTCTTTGGGGCAAAATGAGTAGGTGAAT